>NC_080862.1:607500-946448 GCF_030435755.1 Ochotona princeps
TATGAGAGAGGAGGATTTCATTTCCTTATGCCTCCCAATGCCTAGTGAGTACATTTTTATTGTTTTACGTTTATACGTTTAAATGCTGTCTTTATCATTAGCAGTGTGACTTTTTCCATAAATGACACATCATCCTGTCCTTTGATTTTCTTCCCCTTTTACCTCCCACCTGCTGTCAACCACAATTCTACTTTTTATATTTGCCAATACAGCAGTCATTTTATGATCCACAAGTGCAATCAGATCTTATATAGTCTGAACTTGAAATAATGGAGACCAATAAGAAGCCCTTGCATATTACTATGACCATGTAAGTTCTGGTCACTGTGTGCCAAGGGAATGTTATGGTCACATTTTTGCCTTCCTAAACCCAACTATCATGAATCCTGGGTCAAAAACAAAGTATTCTAGCACCAAGTCCACACAAAAATTTCCACCCTAACATTTCACTGATCGTTTTAAGATATGCCATGTTATCATTACATGGTGTATCTAAGCCATAATCAACCAGGATGCTTTTTAAAAATCAATTAGTTTTATGACACAATTCCAAAATTCTGGGATTTCCCCTCCCTTCCTCCTAAAGCCCCTCGTCCCACTGATTTCTTCTTTATTATTGCACTAACTTAGCTTTTCAAACCAGAAGTTTTGAAAATTTTTAAATCTCATCGGCTTCCTTTCATCTCGGTTCCACAAGAGAACTGTGCTTCACTGACTTTCCATTTCCCTTGATTGCCCCTGTTTAGGTGACGACGGAGCCCCCTTCTCTGAGCAGTCCCCTTCCAGAGGCTGGCCCATCCTGTCCCCTCAGTACAGAGACGTGGTCCCCTTCCAGAGGCTGGCCCACTCTGTCCCCTGAGTACAGAGACGTGGTCCCCTTCCAGAGGCTGGCCCACCCTGTCCCCTCAGTACAGAGACGTGGTCCCCTTCCAGAGGCTGGCCCACCATGTCCCCTGAGTACAGAGACGTGGTCCCCTTCCAGAGGCTGGCCCGCCCTGTCCCCTGAGTACAGAGAAGTGGTCCCCTTCCAGAGGCTGGCCCGCCCTGTCCCCTGAGTACAGAGAAGTGGTCCCCTTCCAGAGGCTGGCCCGCCCTGTCCCCTGAGTACAGAGAAGTGGTCCCCTTCCAGAGGCTGGCCCACCCTGTCCCCTGAGTACAGAGAAGTGGTCCCCTTCCAGAGGCTGGCCCACCCTGTCCCCTCAGTACAGAGATGTGGTCCCCTTCCAGAGGCTGGCCCACCCTGTCCCCTGAGTACAGAGAAGTGGTCCCCTTCCAGAGGCTGGCCCACCCTGTCCCCTCAGTACAGAGACGTGGTCCCCTTCCAGAGGCTGGCCCACCCTGTCCCCTCAGTACAGAGACGTGGTCCCATTCCAGAGGCTGGCCCGCCCTGTCCCCTGAGTACAGAGACGTGGTCCCCTTCCAGAGGCTGGCCCGCCCTGTCCCCTGAGTACAGAGACGTGGTCCCCTTCCAGAGGCTGGCCCGCCCTGTCCCCTGAGTACAGAGACGTGGTCCCCTTCCAGAGGCTGGCCCGCCCTGTCCCCTGAGTACGAACTGGTTGTATTTTCAAATGGAATTTTTAAAAATCAGTGCAGTTGGAAGCCATCACCCTTTGCCCTTTGTTGACGACAGCAGTCTCATTACCACCCATTCATGGTCCCCAGTAATCCACGTGTCACTGAGCCACTTACATGGGCAGAAAATTATAAAACCAATTTAAACAGCTTGGGGAGTGAAGGAGTTTGTGTCAAAATGATTTTAATCTACTATACTAATTGTACAAAACCGGCACACATTTCTTGCAATTTCAAACTCTTCCCAGGGGTTGGCATCTCTGAACACCTGTTAGAGCCTGGAAGGGGCAGAAAGCCTTTCATCTTCCTCTTCTTCATCTGCAGGTAAAAAGAACTGCTTGATCCCACACGCACGGACCATCAGGAAAGGAAGGTGATTGGAATTTTCCTGCTCTGAACTCCCCTTTTGTTTAGATGAGAAAGAGGAATTGGACAGTGGCCCCACGTCTCCAGGATCCTACACCAGCTTCCTTTCTCATCCTGTGGCCCGGGTTGGACGGTGTGCAGCAGCTGCCTGGCATCTGACAAGTTTCTCAACGTCTCACAGCTAGTGTCCAGGCTGCCTTAACCCCTGGTCATGGGCCAAACTGCTGTAACCTGGCCACACAGCACAAATTCAACTTTGAACTTGGGTTTTTTCCCAGACTTGGCATGCTAGGCAGTGGGCCTAAGCCCGTCAGCCCTGGGGTCAGCAGGGAAGACAGCTGCTGAAGGCAGTGTGCTGTGTGGCTGGGGAAGGATGCTCAGGAGGGTGCGATAGTACACGCCTTTTTAACTTAGGATGGGTTTATTGGGGCATAACCCCATTGTATATCAGATAATACCTATAGTTGGAGTCATATCACATGTAACATTTCAAATTTCCTTCCTCCACTTAGTAATATGCATTTCAAGTTGATCTTCTTAATATATAAAATATACACTATAAATAACAAGTATAATACAAAATCAAAATATTATCTATAACTTAAAATGTTGCATATAATATCGGTTACATGTGTACAAACCATACTCTTTCAATCACTTGATTTTTTGCATTGTGTAAGCGTACCACAGTTTATCTGCTGCTCACCTATTTTTAAAATTCATTTTATGAATTTGAAAGGTAGAGCTGAAGAGAGACAGAGTTTGAGGGAGAGGTCTTCCAATCTCTGGTTTATTCCCCAGATGGCTGCAACTGGCCAAAGGCAGGAAGTTCTTGCAGGTCTCCCACGTGGGTGCAGGGACCCAGGCACTTGGGCCGTCCTCTGCTGCTTTCCTAGGTGCGTTAGCAGGGAGTTGGATTGCAGGTGAAGCAGTCGGGGCTGCCCACATGGGGTACTGCTATGCAGATGGCAGCTTACCAGGTACACCATCACGCATGCTCTGATATGGATCAGCTAAGACAGTCCACTGTGACAGGACCAACCACGACCTCTGCAAAGGTGCCAGTTCTGGCAAGGCTCTCGGCAGGCTGAGAGCCTATGGCCTGTCTAATGTTTTTATCTGTTTTAGGGCACGCTGACCTCAGTAACGTTCACTTCGTCTGCCGGGATGTTCCTGCTTTTAGAATGAACAGATTGTTACCAGTGACCACCCGCTGCTGTGCACGTAGCATGATTTTTTGTATGTTCACTTTAACTGTAAAAACTCTTTTCTTCCTTCCCCTCCGTGCGTTATCCTGTGAAATGGTTGCCACCCTGCTCCATGCTAAGTTCATTTTTCCGGGAAAGGTTGACGAGCCCGCGTTGTGATTCAACAAGGCTCCCTATCCGTTCCTCTGCTGAAGCACACCCTGGCTCCTTCCAGGTGTGGGCAGTTACAGCAGCCGCTGCAACACGCATGCACGCTGTGTGGCTCTGTCCGCGCACTTGATCAACCCCAAGGAGACGACGGCTGGGCGGTGTGCGCGGTAGTAGTTAGTACTTTCAGTCAATCAGGAAAGTGCCACTCCACCTCCCAAGAAAAATTAGAAAGTTGTCGTTGTCCTAGTCCCTCCTTTTAGTCTCAAAGCTGTCCAAGTTTGGAAGATAAAGAAAATGCTCGCTGTACTTAAGCATGATTTTTTTTTGTTTGTTTGAACTACGAAAAAAATCTTACCCTGGTTTGTCTGTGGTTATATTCCTTTGAACCAAATTGAAAGGAAATGTAAATACCAGCTAAGCCCCCAGGAGCACTGGGTCAGGACGGCCAAGGAGCCCAGTTCCTGCAGGAGCACACGGGGCCAGAGGCGTCTGTGGCCCAGCCGGCGGCTGCAGAGTTCCCGCAGCCACAACCCTGCCAGCTCCACTGATGGCGCCTCCCTCTCGAGACCAACATCTTCCTTTATTGCCCAATTAGTTAGGGTTCTTTAGCTTCTCAACACGCCACTCGGCGGCTATAAAGCAGGCTGTGGCAGTCCTGAGAGCGGTGGGCTAATAGGAGGGAGTCCCTGGCATTCCCCAGCCTGGTGGCTGCTGGCTCACATTCCCTCAGCCAGCAGCACTTGCTGCTCCCACCTGGTCTCTCACCCCCAAACTGCACTGGCCCTGCTATGCCGCTCCCCGACTCCTGGACAGAGTAAAGAGGGCTGGAAGCCAGGAGAAAACAGCGTTACAGGGTTTTGCAGCATGCAAGCTTTCCTGATGAGCCTGCCAAGCTGGCCCATCAGCCTGGCACCAGCCCCTCGGCTGGACTAACACAGCCAATACACCAGACTCAGGGTGGAAAGGCTCTGCCAATCTCCAGCCGGAGGAGAGCTCTTCCTGTGCTCCAGGGAAGAGTTCTATACTCCAACACACTGTTGAACCTGTAGAACAGCTCTTCCACACAGCAGCCAGTAGTCACCAGCACTTTCAAGAAGAGGAACCAAGCGAGAAACAGTTGGACTAACTTGTCCAGGGTCACCTAGTAGGTTAGCTGTGGGCTGGGACTGGACATTGTACCGTCCGATTTGTTCTGGATTCTGGTCTCCGTGCAGCTATGCACACCCCCAGGCTGCCAATGATGCCAATAACTCTCCCTAGTTAAGATAATGAGTTAATAAGATCTTTTGTCTTCATTGCTTCCGTTCAAGGAGGCAAATGGTAAAGCCACATTAATTTGGCTCCAAATTATTTGACATAAATTGCACATCTCTCAAACTCAATTTCCTTCCTGATAAAGCAGACATAGACACTGATTCTATGTTGCAAGAATAAAGCAAAAAACAATATTCTAAAATGCTGGGTCTTGAATCAAGAAACAAAGCACTAACATTAGCAACTGCTGTGATATTCTAGAACAGTCTATGGAAGAGTGCAGCCAGTACTAGCAGTGTTTAAGGAAGCCTTAAGAGATATTTTAAAGACATCTTAAAGGCATTTGTTCTATCAAAATCAACAATCACGATTGAGATTAGAAGTCATGCTTAAATACTCTTTTTTTTTCTTTAAAAATGTTTATTTTTGAAGACGTTTACACAGTTGAGAGGAAGCACGCCCATGTGGACCACTGATTAGGGCTGAGAAACAGTAGAAAGTGGAGGAGACCATTGTTTCCATTTCCCTTTTTCTTCTTCTTGTATCTGGGGGAAGCCAGGAGAGAAGGGAGTGCCGCACCCAGCACTCTAACTGCTTCAGCACCCGGAGATGGGGACAGCCACCCATATCATCAGGGCGCCCAATGTGGAACGTGCCCTAGGGTAACGTTCAAGTGGTTTTGATAGTTCTGAAATGCTGCTATGGCACCAGACATCCTCTGCAGGCCCAGTGACCGCCAGATCCCCCATGTGCATCTGGGCACGCTGTCCACTGCTCCCTCTTCATGAACTGAGGAGGCCAGTTGTGACACACACACTCCACGGTCAGACCATAGAAACTACAGGCCCAGTAGAGAGACTGCCAGTAACCACCCCCAGACCTGCCCCCAGCCCTGGCATGTGCAGTAGACCGCCCCCACGATGGTATATGCAGCGGACCGACCCCAGCCCTGGCATGTGCAGTAGACCGCCCCCACGATGGTATGTGCAGCGGACCGCCCCCACGATGGTATGTGCAGCGGACCGCCCCCACGATGGTATGTGCAGCGGACCGCCCCCACGATGGTATGTGCAGCAGACCGCCCCCACGATGGTATGTGCAGCGGACCGCCCCCACCATGGTATGTGCAGCAGACCGCCCCCAGCCCTGGCATGTGCAGCAGACCGCCCCCAGCCCTGGCATGTGCAGCAGACCGCCCCCACGATGGTATGTGCAGCAGACCGCCCCCACGATGGTATGTGCAGCGGACCGCCCCCAGCCCTGGCATGTGCAGCAGACCGCCCCCACGATGGTATGTGCAGCGGACCGCTCCCACGATGGTATGTGCAGCAGACCGCCCCCAGCCCTGGCATGTGCAGCAGACCGCCCCCACGATGGTATGTGCAGCAGACCGCCCCCAGCCCTGGCACGTGCAGCAGACCGCCCCCACGATGGTATGTGCAGCAGACCGCCCCCAGCCCTGGCATGTGCAGCAGACCGCCCCCACGATGGTATGTGCAGCGGACCGCTCCCACGATGGTATGTGCAGCAGACCGCCCCCAGCCCTGGCATGTGCAGCAGACCGCCCCCACGATGGTATGTGCAGCGGACCGCTCCCACGATGGTATGTGCAGCGGACCGCCCCCAGCCCTGGCATGTGCAGCGGACCGCCCCCACGATGGTATGTGCAGCAGACCGCCCCCAGCCCTGGCATGTGCAGCAGACCGCCCCCACGATGGTATGTGCAGCGGACCGCTCCCACGATGGTATGTGCAGCAGACCGCCCCCAGCCCTGGCATGTGCAGCAGACCGCCCCCACGATGGTATGTGCAGCAGACCGCCCCCAGCCCTGGCACGTGCAGCAGACCGCCCCCACGATGGTATGTGCAGCGGATTGGTCCTGTCTGCTCTCCTTCCCACTCGGCTTTTGTACACACCAACGGGGGCTGCAGCCTAGCTCAGCCCTACCAACCCCACTGTCCAGCCACACTTAACACTGCTGAGTGCTACTGCCTGTCCAGCAACGTCCACCCCCCAGCCCAGGTTCTCACATTCAACTGCGGGAGTTGCAGCCATCAGAGTGGGCCCACTCCCAGCCACAGATCTTGCACTTTCCAGGTAGGCTTGATAAAAGTCTGTCATCTGGAATATATACGTAAAACATCCTCTCTAGGCAGGTATCATTGCACAAGTTCATGATAATACGGGGGCGGGGGGGGGGGACAACACAGCATCACACACACAGCTTCCTGTTCAGCTTCGCAGATAGCTCACTCAGTCTACACCTTCTTGTACACAAGGTTCCTAAAGCAGTTACACAAGACTACTCCCACCTAGGGCTATCAGTGCGCAGTGACTTTAAAAAGATACTTTAGGAATGGGGCCAGTGCAGTGGCATGGTCAGCTAATCCTCTGCCTGCGGTGCTGGTGTCCCATATGGGTGCTGGTTTAGGTCCCAGCTGTTTCGCTTCCTAGCCAGCTCCCTATTTACGGCCTGGGAAAGCACTGGAGGATGGCCCAAGTCCTTGGGCCCCTGCACCCGTGTGAGACCTGGAAGAAGCCCCTGGTTCCTGGCCTTGGCCTGGTCCAGCCCTAGTCATTGTGGCCATTTCGGGAGTGAACCATGTGCGTATGGAAGACTCATTTCTCTCTCCCTCTCTAAAATCTGCCTCTCAAATAAAAATAGATAAACCTTTAAAAAATGATACATCGTGACTAAAAGACGTAATTAACTCAGTAACCTACACCAAAGAGACATAAATTGGACGGATTTCAAAGGCACCCACATGGAAAACATCCAGACCCATACGCTCAGGGTACATGAAGAGATCTCCTAAAAGTTTGTGAAAAATGTTTATTAAAAAACAGTATGTAGATTTCAAATCTTTGTCATCAAAATCAATTTATATTTTAATAAGAGAACTTTTTGAAGTATTCTCTTTTTTTAAAAGATGTATTTATTTTTTTATTGCAAAGTCAGATATACAGAGAGGAGAGACAGAGAGGAAGATCTTCCGTCCAATGATTCACTCCCCAAGTGACCACAACGACTGGTGTTACACCGATCCAAATCCAGGAGCCAGGAACTTCCTCCGGGTCTCCCACCCGGTGCAGGGTCCCAAGGCTTTGGGCCGTCCTCAACTGCTTTCCCACGCAGGGAGCTGGATGGGAAGTGGAGCTGTCGGGATTAGAACTGGCGCCCATATGAAATCCCAGTGTGTTCAAGCCAAGGACTTTAGCCGCTAGGCCACCGCGCTGGGCCCTGAAGTATTCTCATAGTACTTATTTAGTCTCTAAGATATTTGTTATCTGTGTGATGATTCCTCTTATTAAATATGAGTCTCCATCCTCCCACCTGCCACGCCTCTGCAATTCCCTTCCCCAGCCCTGAACGCAGAGACTAGGAAGCAGTGTGGTGGGCTCAGGGAGAGGCCCCCATTTGGGAAGTCTGACCCCTTACTGGAATGCCTGGATCCAAGTTCTGGCTCTGCTTCTGTTTCCAGTTGCTTGTTCACGTGTCCCCTGGGAGGCAGGATGGTTCAGCTGGATCCTGGTCACGTGGGTGGGAGGGCTGCACTGAGAGGTTCAGGCTGCTGGATCTGGCCTGGCCCAGCCTCAGGCCTGGTGAACAATGGAGAAGAAGCCACTGAGGCAGTCTCTCTTACACCTATCTGTGTCTCTGCCTTCCAAGAAAAATGAGAACAAGTGAATTTATTTTGCAACAAAAAGCAATGAAAGCTCTTCAGTCAGCCCAGAAGACACGTTGGGTCTGCAGTGTGTTACAATCCGTGGTCTCTAGGCAGGCTCCAGGCTGCTCCCGTGGCTCTGGGTCTGCAGTGTGTTGCAATCTGCAGTCTCTAGGCAGGCTCCGGGCTGTTCCCATGGCTCTGGGTCTGCAGTGTGTTGCAATCCGCGGTCTCTAGGCAAGCTCCGGGCTGCTCCTGTGGCTCTGGGTCTTGGCCCTTCTTAGCCTGCGTTATTGCGAATGGGCTTAGTCAGATGAGGAGGGTGGGCTTTCTCACCTATGACAGGGCATTGCTCTTTCTGCAATGATTTAGAAATTGGATTAAGATTTCAGTGCTTCCCGGCTAGTTTTATGATTAGAGGAAGACAATCACTTTAACAGCTAATTTTGTCAAACTGGGCTTGATAGAAGCCATGCTAACTGCCATGACTGAAACAGAAGCAGCCAAAAAGAAAGGGAAGATGAGAGAGACTGGGACAAAAATCCAAACCCAACCAAACCCAACCAAACCCATCCCAACCCAAATCAAAATGAAAACAGCCTGGTGCTGGCTAGCTGTCTAGTCCCTCCTTAACAACAGCACCTCTGGCCCCTGGGACCCACGAGACACTCAGCTCTTCTTCATTTTCTTTCCTCCCTAAGCTAGCTTGAGTTGTTTTCTATTACCAGCAACAAATAATTCTTATGAACATAACTAAGGCCCAGGATCATGCTGGGCAGGAGGACATCTGCCAACTCACAGAAGATGCTTGCAAACAATTGATTCTTCTTTTAAAAGCACTATTACTTTTTTTTTTTTTAAAAACTGTATTTGTTTGGGAGGCAGAGCAACAGGGATAAATATAGAGAGGACTTTCCATCTGCTGGCTTACTTTCCAAATGCTCTCAACAGCTACAGTTGGATCAGCCAACGCCAGGTGCCAGGAGCTCCTCCTGCAGGGAGCCCAGAACTCCCAGGAGCTCCTGCAGGGACCCCAGGACTCCCAGGAGCTCCTGCAGGGACCCCAGGGACCCCAGGACTCCCAGGAGCTCCTCCTGCAGGGACCCCAGTACTGTGGTAATCAGTTGCTGCTCTTGGGTTGCATGTTAGCAGGGCGCTTATTGGGAAGGGCAGAGCGCTCTAGCACAGACACTTTCCTGTTGGACTGTGTTGGGAGCAGCAGCTTAGCCCTATGCACCATGCCTGCTCAGCATCTTTGGCTACTATTTGTCACATGATTACATCACTTTTTCCTCTAGAGTCTTGATACACTGATAGCAGAGACCAAGACTGTCATTTGTAAGGGTTAGAGCAATTTTGAGAATTCTCAAACATAGGAAGTCTGTGAGCCTGCAGATCTGCTGATTTCACAATTCTGGGAGTCTTGGCATTTGACTGAGATGTGAAATCATTTTAGAAGCTAAAGAACCAAAAACAGAAGGCTGGATGTTTAATTATCTTACCAACGACTGACCTTCAATAAAGGGACTTTCAAATGCTATGGAAGACCCGGGGGGCCACCTCTCCGAAGAACCCCCTCTCCTGTATGCCTCTTCAGCTGACACATTTCTCCCAGTATGACAACCCTGGCAATCATACAGCACAAACTTTTCAACTGCACAACTTGGACTGAGAATTCTTCAGGCCTGCACCGGGAGGAAGCCTGGGAGAAGGGGGTGGCACTTGTAGTTGGAGACGCCAGTTGTGCTTTTTGGGCTAGATTTCACTTTATCACCACAGAAAGTCAGTGTTTCATCTTTCCGGTAAACCAGTGAGATGCAGGACGTCCAGTCTCTGACCAGAGCGCTCTCAGCAGCTGTGCAAGTCACTGGTGCGCAAAGATCTACCAACTCCAGTGCTGGGAAGTAGCCCCTGATCGCCGCTGGTTCTGAGAGGGCCACCAGAGGGCGCAGAGAGAACGGGATGATAAAACAGGGTGAAGAAAGGGTTAGAATTAAGAGTTAGGGTCAAAATGGAGGAATCAGAACATTAACCAAGAAAAGATGGAAAATGGAGTAGATCAACCAACCACCTCAGCTTTATGTTGGCAGCGAAATACTGGACAAAGGGAGACTCTGTGATGGACTATGTCAATCAGTGGACTCTGCACCAGCCTCATTGTACCTGTCATTGGGACCTGCCGAGCAGCTGACACCACCGCCCCCTCCCCCGTGTGAAATCTCTCCTCTCCGGGTTGGGGTGGGAGACATCTAGAAAGATCCATGGCCTCCCTTAGCCCCATGATAAATCACACACCTCCCTTTCAAAATGTAAATTTGGTGAGAAGCAATCCAACCAGGCATACTCTACTTTAACTTGATCTTCTGTTTGAACGAAGGGGATCACATCTCCTCTGTGAGTATAAAAACGCAGGCAGAACGCCAGCGAGTCGTCACCTGTCTGTGTGTGTCGATGCCGCTCTAAGAGAACCAGCCTCCCCCAAGCACATTTCCAACGGGCTCTACTAGAACATGAAGCTGACTGGAAGAGGCTACCCAGAAAGGAAAACTCGTCTGTCGTGCCTGACTGCCTACAGAACAGTCACTTGCTATTCACGGCGATCAAACCACGTGTTCTTCGAAAGGTAGGACAGTGTAGGGCTCGGGAGTGGGACGCCTCCCAGTTGTGTGAACTCAATATTCTAGGTCCGGTTCTGCAAACAGTGTGGGCCAAGGGTTTTGGAGCATGTCTGGCACGCAGTAAGCAATCTCAACCTAGCAGCCCAACACATTGCTTCCAGTAAGCTGAGAGGCATATGCAAGCCAGGGCCAGGAACTGGACTTCCAGGAGGGCAGTGGAAAAGAATACACTGAGACCAAAGAGGTAAAATGGCAAACAGTCATATGGCACCATTCCCTTGTGTGAGACTCATAGCCCAGAAAAGGCATTCCACGGGGTTTCCAATGACCCCCACAGTGGGCTGCTCCCTGTCCCTCACACCCACAAAGGAACAGTCACATGGCCACATTTCCAGAGAGGCTCCATTTCTAGCACAGGGACCCACGCCACACTGCATCACACCCTTAAATGAGAAAGGATTGTTCAAGAGCCAAGCAGAACTTGCTACGGCTGCATGGGAGTGCGAGGGCGGGTGTAACATGCTATTTACTTCTGTATACTAGTGTGTGTGGCTTCTTACTAGAGTCTATTTTGCCCCCCTCCAATCCCATGCTAGTTATTTGCCACTGTCTGAAGATGTGTTTTATTACTAGACGCGTGTGTGTGAGGATGTTACTTACACCCATCCCACGCTCCTCAGAGATGGACCCAGGAGATGGCACCGTGGTGTATCGAGCAAAGCTGCCATCTGTGGCACTGCAGTCACATACTGGCTGCTGATGATCACTGCTGTTCCACTTTCCATCCAGCTCATTGCTAGAACAGCTGAGAAACTAGAGCAGGACGACTCGCCGTGGTGAGGACCATTACACCCACATGGGCGACCCGGAAGAAGCTCCTGGCTCTGGCTCTGGCTTCAGGCTGGCTCCACTCTGGCCAATGTGTCATTTGTGGGAATGAATCCATGGATGGAAGAGCTTTCACTTTTTCTGCCTCTCTTTCTGTAAACTCTGCCTTTCAAACAAATAAATAAAATTTACAAACAAAAGAGAGTTACCAGCCTCAAATGGCCAGAAACCCTGGAAAAACCCATTACTATCATGCCTATATTGAGTGTGATGCAAGCAGCACCAGCGACGCCCACTAAGATGAAAAAACAAGAAAACTTTGTTCATGAGACTCAACATTCTTGTGAAATACACTCTGCTGCAGAGTGAGTGCCAAGCTTGCGTGGACAAAAATGAGCCCTTGCTTTCTTCTAGGATAACACTGTTCAAAAGCACACACACACACACACACACACACACTCTCTCTCTCTCACACACACACACACACATACACACACTACAGTCTTTCTTCTAGGCAGATAAAAACAGCCTGATTCAAACTCCAGAAATCAAACTGCCAGGCGTGCAACCTTCATTGTGGAGAACACTGTAAACTCTTGTTTGCCTGCCAGGTAGGTCAGAATTGAGGGACAGGTTTAAATGTATGCTAAGATACAGACTGAGAGAATATTCATCAGAGACCTGGTTAAATAATAAAAGCAAGATATCAAACTACATACTATACAATTCTAATTTATGAGTGAAAGAGCCTTCAAAAAGTTCATGTAAAATATAAGAAAACTACGCACAGATTTCAAAAGTCTCATATCAAAAGGGACTTCTCTTTTTATTCTATCTTCCACATACCTGCCCACGTACCATGTATACGCACCAAAGTATTAGCAGTGTCCTTTAGACAGTAGGATTATCTTATTTTTCTGAATTTATCAAAATTTCTACCATGAACATCTATCATAACACAATGGAAAAGATTACACTGAAGAAAACTTGCTGAATTCAGCAAAGAAAATTTGCTGAATTCTAAGTTAAAAATTCTGGTGGGGGCCCAGCATGGTAGTCTAGCGGCTAAAGTTCTTGCCTTGCACGCACTGGAATCCCATGTGGGTGCCAGTTCATATTCTGGCAGCCCCACTTCCCATCCAGCTCCCTGCTTGTGGCCTGAGAAAGCAGTTGAGGACGGCCCAAAGCCTTGGATTCCTGCACCCGCGTGGGAGACCTGGAGGAGGCTCCTGGCTTCCGATCGGCTCAGCACCAGCCGCTGCGGCCACTTGGGGAGTGAATCAGCAGACTGGAGATCTTCCTCTCTGTCTCGTCTTCTCTCTGTATGTCTGGCTTTCCAATTAAAAAAAAAATGTTTTTTAATTCTGGTGAAAAGAAGCAGCTCAGATTTGACTCTGGTGTCTGAGCACAGCGCGTTAAGCTGCTGCCTGTGCCACCAGCATCCCGTGTGAATGCTGGTTTGAGAGTTGCCTGCTCTGCTTTCTTCCCAGCTTCCTGCTAATGTGTACGGGAAGGTCAAGGAGGTTGTGGCACAATGGGTTAAGCTATCACCTGTGGTGTCGTTTTAAAAGCCCCGGTGTATACAGATATCCTGGCACAAGCCAGTTGACTGATCTCATTGAAGCTGGGGGGTGGGGGAGATCATATAGCTCTTCAGCTGGTGCCCTTGTTTGACCTTGTTTTACTTAAGGTAAGATGAGAAACATAAGAAGGAGTACCTACTTTTATGTGAGGAAACTGACTCTCAGCCTTAAGACAATCCAGCAGCACTGCGACAGGATGTGGGCACAGACATGCAGTAAGAAGTGATGCAGGAAGACCAGGAAGCCCTGGGCTGGACCAGGCTCAGGTAGTGGAAAACCCCTTTATTTTGGTGTAAGAATATTTGAAATCCACATTTCAAAGAAAGATTTATTGTCTGAAAAGCAAAAGAGAGATTGCCTACCTGCTGGCTTACTATCCAAGTGACCACTATAGCCAAGCCTAGGCTGGGGCTGGGCACTACGTGATAGCCAGGGCTAGGCTGGGCTACAGCTGGGCACTATGCCATAGCCAGGGCAAGGCTGGGCCTGGGCACTCCACTATGGCCAAGCCTGGAGTGGGGCTGGGGACTCACTATAGCCAGGGCTAGGCTGGGGCTGCAGCTGGAAACTCCGCTCTATAACCAGGGATAGGCTAGGCTGGAGCTGGGCACTCCGCTATAACCAGCCCCTGCACCATCAGGTACAAATTTCAAGGATAGATGGAATGATGTATACAGGAGTAAGAAATGGTGGGCTATCAAAAATTACTTTGTAGAAAATAATTCCTTCTATTGGTAAAAGATTAGAGAAAGAGGTTCCAGCAATAATGGAGTTTTACTTCCTACAGAAATTTCAATGGGACTTTTGTAGATAAAGGAGTGTAGCTTAAGGAAACTCGGTGTTTGCTGACATGCTTTTCGAGAGTTTCCCGCAGCCCCACCCACAGTGACTGGGACCAGCAGCACCATGGCCACCACACACAGTAACCTGGCTGTGGTGACACTGTACGCAGCCCCCCAAGAACGCCACTGACCTGACCTGGGGCAGAACTTTTTTTGGCATTTTTGTTGTTGTTATTATTTTCCACGGTACAGTTTTGCAAATATAGAGACTCCCCCCACCTCCTTTTCCTCCCTCTCCATTCTCCCCATCACTAACACAGCTCTCAGCAAGTCACAGTCCAGCATTCTGCTATTTAGGAGCACCATGGCATTGTAGGCGATGGTAGGAAATCGAGTTCACACTGCCAAGGTACACTTCATGGTTTCCTTGGGAGAGACGCCTACTGCAGCTTCACTCCTCTACGTCCATCTCCATGATACAGTTCATCTACGAGAATATATCTATTTACATGTTTACCTGTATATCTACTAATCTTGTATTTGCAGGAAGGTTGCCTTACATCAGAAAGAGTGTATTTTCCTTTTGGGATTGGCTTCATTGAGCATAATGGCCTCCAGTTGGAAATAGTTGCAAATGGTAGAATTTCATTCATTTTAGTCCGTGGAGTAAATGTACCATAGTTTCTTAACTATCCTTCTTTCGACAGGAATTTGGGTTATTTCTGTGTGATCAATATTGTGGGTTGTGTTTTTATAAACATAGGGTTGCGGGTAATTTTCTCATATGCAGATTTTATTTCCTTGGATGTATTCTCAGCAGTGGGATAGCCGGGTCATGCAATAGATCAATTTTTAGTTGTCTCTGCACTCTCCGTACTGACTTCCACAGTGGTTCTACTAGCCTACACTCCCACCAACGGTGAAGGAGGGTGCCTTTCTCCCTACATCCATGCCAGCAGGTGTTGTTAACAGAGTTCTGAATGTAGGATAATCTCACTGGAGTTAGGTGGAATCTCAATGCTGTTATTATATTTCTCTAATAGCTAGGGAACCTGAGCATTTTTTCATATGCCTATTAGCAATTTGAATTTGGGTTTTATTTGAAAAATGCCTGCTCGTTTCCTTTGTCCATTTCTTAACACAGTTGTTTGGTTTGGTGCAGCATTTTTGACACTCACAGCATTTTTCACCCTCGCCATAACTCAATGTTGGTATTAGATCTGTCTTAAAATTGGGGACCCTGGTTTCGAGGCCAAGGCCACATAGCTACAAAGGGGAGGGGGGTGAATCAAGCCCAGGTGCTCTGCCCTAAAGATTCGCGCTCTACCTGAAGTGGTAGCTCTGTTAGGAGTGTTGCCTGATTATTGCAAATATGTCAGAACTGAAATGAGACAGAAGATAATGCGTGGGACGTGGAAGAGCAAGGACAGGAGGCAGAGAAGAGCCAATCTGGGAGTAAATCTAATTTGATTCTTGCTCATTTCATCTCATTTCTCAAAAGCCAATTAGCTGCAGAAGTGGTTGCTGAAGCTGTAGACACTTCATCATTCAGCCTCTAGCCCAGAGCCCCAGTTAGCTGCAGTCCCCTATGGATTATCCACCACTTATTTAAACAACAACAACAAAATACACTCACATCTGCCTTCAGGTCCCAGCCTTAAAAATGCAAGGTCTAATTTAACAACAGATCTTCCCTGAGCTACTAAGGCAGCCAAGCACAAGTTCCTTTAAACTCCTGGCTGGCACACACATGCTAGTTTGCTTGCCAAACTCCCTCGATGGATGACAGCTTGCCAGGAGCACTCTGTCCAGCACTCCCAGCCTGACTCTAGGCGTGCTGAGTGAGTGCTCTTGTCTATTAGCCATGTCTGCCGCGGGCATGTGATACAAAGGCTTTCAGCGGCCACATTAGTGTAATATTCGTAAGCGGTAAAGCCTGCACTTCCTGCTTAGCAGCGTCAGAGCACAGCCATCCCTCTAACCGCTGGAAAGGAGGTGGGCTTGGCCTGCAGGGGAAGCATGGCAGCACGGCAGTGGTTAGGACCAGCCTGCCTGGTCTGCACCCACAAATCCTACTGGCAGCGACTTGGATCCCATTATCTTCACAAAGCTCTAAATTCCTCCTCCTGGTGGTCTGACACGATCTGATTGGTTGGGACTCTCAGCGAAGTTCAACTACAGCACTGGCAGTTATTTTCTGCCACAGGAAACTTGCTGACAGGCCTCCTTTGAAAAACCAGAGGCGTGAAATGCTTTTCATTCCGCTGAGCTGTGTTCTACATGCTAGGGACGGATGGCAGACTCCTGCGGCTCCCCCTGCGTGAGCCTCCCCTTCCCCAGGCAGGCAGCTCCATGGGGCTGCTCCCATCACTTACATAAAATGAAGACCCAGCAGCCGCCCAACAGCTATCCCTCAACTGAAAAGCTGTGTGCTTCTGTAGGTTCCTAGAGGGCATTGTGAGCTGGATCCGTCTTTGGCACACCTCACCATGAACCTCTGACATCTTTTATAATTTCCTGTCATGTGTTCCTGGAGCAGCAGGTGATCACAGAGATCAGAGATGGTCCCAATCAGTGGTGTCTCCGGGCTTCCGTTTCTGCCATTGTAATTTACTGACAAGCCTGACCTGAGTCAGAAGCAGGCTCCTGATAGGCCCGTCCACTGAGCCACTGCTCAGTTCCCGCTCACCTTGCCCTGCGGTTTTTTCACCTTGGGATGATAAATTAGCATAGCCACTGCCGGTATTTCTGCTGCAAGTAAAAATAAAGATCAGCCACTGACAGCCACTGAGAAAACCTCTCTGACATTTACCTCCGTGCACTCAGGAAGCTGAGCTCATGGCATTTCCTAAAGGGAAAACCAAAATAAACGAAACAATAGTCCTGTTTCCTCCAAACGAGGAGATGGCGGGCAGGGACAGGTAGTTTTGTTAGGGAAATACACTGCCTTCAGAGTGCAGCGGGCTGGAGGAAGGGCTCACTGCATGGAACTCACATCTCTGAAACTCTCACATCTTCTTTCTAAATAGCTATTTATCTGAAAGGCACAGTTACAGATTAAGAGGGCGAGGCAGAGACAAAGAGGTACCTTCCATCTTGCTGGGTCACTCCCAGGCCTGGGCCAGGCTGACGCCAGGACCCTAGACCTCCATCAGGGTCTCCCAGGTGGGCGACAGAGGTCCAAACACTTGGGCCATTTTCCTCTGCTTTCCCGTCATTATTGGCAGAGAAATGGACTGAGGGTGCAGGAACCAGGACTTGAACTGGTTCTAACAGGATGCCAAAGGCAAAGGAGCTGGCTGCACTCCAACCTGCCCCCAAAGACTCTCCTCATTTGTCTTTTGAAATCTGGTTTCAGAACAAAAGGGCAGGGACGGTGACCAGACCGGAGCAGTGGAAGTATACAGTAGGTGCTCAGTAAGTAACTCACAAAGAGAGGAGGAGCTTCTACGGCAACAGAGCTCCTTGCCGCAATGTCCGAGCGAGTAAGGCGGGCCATGAGAAACAGCAAATCTGAACCCAATTTCATGTTGTTGATTTCCCAGCTGTGTGAGCCTGACCATCGCTGCCCCCCACAGAGCCTTAGGCTCTTGTGGGTAACATGAGAATCAGAACAAGCCTTGGACTTCCTTTCAGAAACGTCGCAAGGGCTGGCCCGGCACAGTGGCCTAGTGGCCAAAGTCCTCTCCTTGAATGTGCCAGGATCCCATATGGGCGCCGGTTCTAATCCTGGCGGCTCCACTTCCCATCCAGCTCCCTGATTGTGACCTGGGAAAACAGTCGAGGATGGCCCAAAGCTTTGGTACCCTACACCTGCATGGGAGACCCAGAAGAGCTCCTGGCTCCTGGCTTCGGATCAGCACAGTACCGGCCATTGCAGTCACCCGGGGAGTGAATCATTGTTTGGAAGATCTTCCTCTCTGTATATCTGAGTTTGCAATCAAAATAAATAACTTTCCAAGGGCACATGGGAGAGGCTGGTGGGAATCTGAAAAGTGGGAACTGTAGCCCAGGAAGGTCTAGAGTGAGGAGTTCCGGAGTCAGGGTCAGCCGTGGTACTGCCTCTGGGAATGCCACAGCTTTTCACTGGCAGAAAAGCCAGGGTGGTTGCTCTGTGTGACTCTTTCAAAGGTCTAGCATCTACTCTTTAGTGAGTACCATGCTCATCACCCAAGAGACAATGCAGAAGCCACCGTTTTAGCAACAGGGACACCTATTCAGGTGTCTTTGGGTGTCTAACTCGCAGCATCCAACCATCAAGGAAAAGTTCAATTTGTTTTCTGACGTAAGTGATCAGATACAAAGTAAGATACATAAACAACCAGAGGCTCTCGCACAGGGAAGCTCTTGGATCCTGCACGGCTCCCAAGTCCGGCCGGAGTCTTGCACTTCACCTCGGCTTCCCTGCAGCTCAGGGTCTGGCAGGTGGCTCTTGAAAATTAGTGAGAAGGTGACAGAATCACCTATCAAACTAAACCCTAGGCTCAAAGACAGGGAGGTGCAAACTGGGCATCTGCAGATTGTAGGCAAGCAGTGCGTGTTTCTCCCTTCACCTTCCTGGTAAAGCAGGGAAATACCACCTCTTTGATCTCTCTCTCTCTGTCTCTCTCTCTCTCCCTTCTTCCCTCCTGGGCTTTCCTTTTCATTTAGGTCTTTCCCTGTGGGCCTCACTTCACCAGCCCCACCCACTACCAGTGGCTCCTTCTTTCATCTGGGACTTAGCAACAGCACCCTACCCTCTCATTTTCTGCCTTAGCTTACTTTCCCTGGTTCCTTTAGCTGTGAAAGTGGCGTGGAATCCTTGCAAGCTGCAAGTTGTCACGTTCAGTTAGAACAACTCCTGGGCAGGCTCACCATCAGTGAATGGATGAGTGAAGAAAACCAGAATCAACACACACAGAAACCCAAAGCAGGATTTATTTTAAATCTATTACTGCACTACAAAATTGCCCCTCATCAAACAGAGACTCTTCTTAAGAATTCTATCTTAAGCTCCTATATCCCAAGTAATTATCCCAAAATAGTGTTATTAGAGGTAGCTCCAGAAAATTATCCAGCAAGTGAATGGAATTTAAAGACAAAAAATATCTTAAAAGAGATTTCTAATTATGTAGTTTAAAAAATTACCAGGGTTTCACTCTCAGCTCTGCCCTGCATTTCATGAAAAGCCCTGGAGAACAGCAGCTTCCACAGCCTGACAGGTCTGCATGTTACAATGTGAGGTGCTGTGGAGTCATGAATCGCACTGGCTCCATGTCCACCTACCGTGGCTAACACGATGTGACTGGAAAGGGCATGTTAGGACCACACTGGCTCTATGACATGGCCCACCCAGGCTCCATGTCCACCTACCATGGCTAACACGATGTGACTGGAAAGGGCATGTTAGGATCGCACTGGCTCTATGACATGGCCCACCCAGGCTCCATGTCCACCTACCATGGCTAACACGATGTGACTGGAAAGGGCATGTTAGGACCGCACTGGCTCTATGACATGGCCCACCCAGGCTCCATGTCCACCTACCATGGCTAACACGATGTGACTGGAAAGGGCATGTTAGGACCACACTGGCTCTATGACATGGCCCACCCAGGCTCCATGTCCACCTACCATGGCTAACACGATGTGACTGGAAAGGGCATGTTAGGACCACACTGGCTCTATGACATGGCCCACCCAGGCTCCATGTCCACCTACCATGGCTAACACGATGTGACTGGAAAGGGTGTGGTTAGGACCCGAGGGTAGTATCCACATCCAGTGCTTAGGTCATAGTAAGTGCTGAATAACTGTCATCCATTTTCATGTTTCTTGCAGGTCAGTTGAAGAATGGCTATGCTTGCAATGGTTCTCTGCCTCCTTGAGTGTCTCCAAGATAGCTTCCCCTTGATGTCACCGGCTCTAGTTCTTTTCTCTGGATTTCAGTCCACTGGCCAACCTCAAATGAAAACCCATTAAATTTGTATTTCTATCTATATATGTACATTTCTCCATATTAAGCATAGAGGATCAATCTTTCAAAAATTCATGGAAATATATATTATGAAAAGCTACGCATGCATTTTAAAATATGTTTTGTACTACAGTGAACTTTGTTTTTGATTGCATTTTTCCAGGACCTTTCTGGAGTCCCCTCATATGCTCGTCAGACTTGGTCCCTGGAAGGCTGTGGGTTCCAAGAGAGGGGCAGTGCATGGTAAGGCTGATGTGCACTGACTGCTTTCACACAGCAGGGAGAGTGTTGCGTGTGCAGTGACTCACACAGGTAAAACGAAGGAGCCTACGGGGCAGCCATACTCTTCTCACTCAGTCAATGAGGGCCCACGACGTTCACTAACGTACATGAGAGTCTGCAGAGCATCATGGCTAACAATGTCTCTGGTTCCTCCACTTATTAGCATACAACCTTAGGCAAGTTATTTAACTTCTCTGTATTCTAATTTCTCTATGGATAAAATGGGTCTGTTAACGGTAATAATCAGGACCAGCTATGTGACGTAGTGGGTAGGACCCCTACTTGCAATGTCAGCAAACCACATGGATGTCAGTATGAGACCGGCTGCTCTACTGCCCACGCAGTTCCCTGTTCATGTACCTGGAAAAGCAGCAGCAGATGGCCCAAGCACTGCCGGACTCCCCTGGGAGACCCACAGAACACTCCTGCTGCTGGCTCTGGCGTGTCCAGCTCTAGCCATCATGTGAGGAGTGAACCAGTGCGTGGAAGACATCTTTCTCTCTGGGTCTTGATTACTCTCTCTCTCTCCATCTAATACAATAGGTAAGTTTTCAGAAAAGAGTAATATTAATAACAAAAGAACCATGTGCAATTACTTTAAAGATGCACTGATACATGAATAAAAGCCTCACAACTGTGCCAGAGACACAACAGACATCCAGTACAGTTTAGCAAACTGTCTCTCACATTTGTTTTAAATAAGAAGTCGTGCACTTTCTGGGCCCAGCAGCGTGGCCTAGCGGCTAAAGTCCTCGCCTTGAACGCCCCGGGATCCCATATGGGTGCCGGTTCTAATCCCGGCAGCTCCACTTCCCATCCAGCTCCCTGCCTGTGGCCTGGGAAGGCAGTCGAGGACGGCCCAAAGCTTTGGGACCCTGTACCTGCGTGGGAGACCCGGAAGAGGTTCCTGGTTCCTGGCTTTGGATAGGCGCAGCAGCGGCTGTTGCAGCTCACTTGGGGAGTGAAACATCGGATGGAAGATCTTCCTCTCTGTCTCTCCTTCGCTCTGTATATCTGACTTTGTAATAAAATAAATAAGTCTTTAAAAAAAAAAAGAAGTCATGCACTTTCTAAAGAAACAAGATTACTTTCTCCAGTTATAAATACATGTTTCCTAAGGGAAATGAGAACAAAGGGTCAAAGCTTGAATTGACATAAAAATCTGAATTATTCTTTGGGTACCCAAGAGAAGAGAGGACTGGCTCAGGAGGAATCAGCCACTGTTTGCTGCAACTGCTACAGAGCTCATGACAACGCGGCGTAAGACTGTGAACCATCTCATTCGCGCGTAGTGCATGTGCAGAGGCAGCCAAGCCCTGCAAGCTGAACGCTCAGGCTTTTTTACCTGACAAACGTTGAGCGTCTGCAGTGGGACAGACACTCTTCCAGGCACGGCAGATCTAGGAGTGAACCAAACGAGTCTGCCTGCTTGTCAGCAGCAACATGGCAACAAGTGAAAGCGCAGTCGAGTTCCACGGTAAGAGCAGGAGACCCTGTCCGTGAAGAGCGGGAGTGGAAGGGCAGGGCTCGCCATCCTTTACAACCCCTACGACGCAGCACAATGGTCTGCGTTTAGAGGGTGCTCGTTCAGTGGCTGCTTGAGTCTGCGGCTCATGGGAAGGGACCAAAAGCTGGGAAGCTGGGATGCTGGGAAGCTGGGTCCAGAGAAGGATTCCACTGTAGGTCTCCTTTCCCTGCCCTTTCATCTCCTTACTCTCCAATTCAGTAGAACAAGACACTGCCAACCTACTGCTTCACCTTCTTCTCTCGCAACTCTTTAGAATGCTATGCCCAAACAGACAGGCAGGCGGAGACAGAACATCATGAGAAGAGACATGACATCGCTAGAACCAGGGCAGAGGGAAGGCCTCGGTAGCCAGCTCCCATCCAATTCCTCACCTAGCTCTGCTGTCCAGATTACTAGTCTGCAGTGCATTAGAGCCAAAATTGTGTGTTCCCCTCCGAAACAAAGCCAGCTCCCAAAAGGTCTGAAATCAGGAGAAAAGAAGTATATGAGATCTAGACTGAGCCAGATGAAGCAATTCAAACCAGGACCAACTTTGCTTCTCCTGTCCAACCGCACGTTTTAGCTCATCGCCTGTATTCAATGGAACAGATAAGGCACAATTCAACATGTTCACTGTATCCTCCACCCACAATTTTAAGAGAAATGAGGCTAATGCACGAAGGATGGAGACTCTGCTGCCCCTCAGGGGAGGAATACGAGCAGTGGGTCCTCTAGGTTTAGGCACAGGTGCGGCTCCAGCTGCTGGCTCTCCAGGACGCCGCCCTCCCTTCTTCTCGGCGCTCCCCCCACCAGCCCTGGAGGCTGCGGCTTCAAGGGCACGATCTCCACTAGGACGGCCCCACGTGCTCCTCCAGGGCATTCTGTTCATCCCTGTCTCAATTTTTCAGGAAGATTAATTGTACCCTCAATGTGCCCCTCTCCCACCGTCTATGTCTAGATCACCAGTTCTTCACAGACAGGAACCACTTCTTAACATTAGAAACCCCAGGGATTAGCTTAGTTTCAGGCATACACAGTGAAGCTCAAACAATTCACTAGTGAACTGAATGATGGACAGAGTGGCATGGTGTTGGGCAAACACCATCCTATGGACATGAGAGATCTTAGTGTCTTAGTTCTGGTTGTGGCTTTGGGAAAACTTGTGTGTGCAGGGTTAGCCCCCGAGCTCCCCAGGCCTAAACAGCGGGCTTGGACTAGCTCAGCTCTGAAGGCCTTGCAGCTGAAGTACTTGGGGATCTGGACAGGCAGACGGCAAAGCAGCTGAGGATAATGTTTTCATGCAGCCTGGCTCGACAACCCTCCAATCTGACAACATCCCTCCCGAGCAATCTCAGAAGGACGCTGCACACAATGAAGGAAAAATAGTCACTGCCAATTTCGAGACAGAAAAGGATGCTCTAATGTCTATTAATTGTGTCCGTCTTTTTTTTTTTTCTGGCCAAATGCCGACAGTGTGCTGCCGCAGCTTCTCATCCTGAGCCAACCGGAGGGGAGGGGTGGGCAGGGGCCATTGTGACCACGGGTTTCTGCTCCCTGCTGGACACGGCAGCATAGAGAATACTCTGCACGTTTTCATCTCCGGATCTGTATCCAAGCTCAACGTTAAGATTAAAGTCCTAGGAGCAAGCTGGTGGCGTTCAGCAGAATGTTTCTGGCAGAGTGCAAACATGCTGAGATCTGTGCGGGAAAATCCTCTGCCACTGTTGCCAGGGCTCCCTGGACTGCACCTCCCTCTGCAGGAGCAGGGCTCCAGGAGGGCTCCTGGACTGCACCTCCCTCTGCAGGAGCAGGGTGAGCATCACGTGCGAGCCTTCCCTCTGGGGGCAGGGGGAGGGGTGGACTGTCTACTAGACCCCATTTTTCTAAGTGCTTCTCAGAAAGGGTTTCTGGATTGCAGCCCTGATATTTCCCACTTCACTGCATTTCCCTCCCCGCACATGCTTCACCCTCTTCCCTTTAGTTTTAACCTTATTCAGCTTTCTGCTGTGGATTCTGGAAGGTCAAGGAATACAAAGCCCTTCCCATGGAATGACATGACACACTTTCACACTTAGATGACTTATAAATGTTCTCAAATGGCTTAATATTCAGGATGGGGCTTCTTCAATTCAGTACAGCCCTGAGAACCATGGGCCAGGTCTATCCTATACACTAGTCATGGGCGACATGGCCAACATCGAGGACAGCAGGCCACGCATGGGCCAGGTCTGTCATGTACACTAATCCTGTGTAACAGGGCCAGCATCGAGGTCAGCAGGCTGCATGTGGGCCGCTCTGTCATGTACACTAGTCACAGGTCACGTGGGCCGCTCTGTCATGTACTCTAGTCACTGGTGACACCCAGGCCGAGCATGTGTCTCCTCACTGACCTGGATCACCGGATACTTTATCATTCGTCAGTCCTTACTCTTACCTGACCATTGCTGAAATCAGTGCAGCCAAGTGTGTGCTGTAAATACATGTATTCTTATTGATAATTGGAAAGTCACTTAGCTAAACTGCCCTTATTAGGATGCTAAGCAGGAAGCTGACGTCCCTCCACATCACACATTCCCGGTACTTTACCAGGGCTTCATTCTTGTGGCCCATGAAACTCATCATTTCTGATAAAGGGAGTGGTTTCCAAGATAAGCTGATCTTCACTACAATAAAAATCAATTTTTCCTGAACCTGACACTGAATTATAAATGATTACAATCCATTAATAAGAACTGAGGCTTCCTATATACTCAAGAAAGTCATATCATGAAATCAAATTAATTTATCACATTAGTTGAGTTGAAATGAAGGCCTCTGCAAACAAAAGTGTTACAAAATGTCACGGAGGAAACTGACTATTCCTCCAGACACCTTAGAATGGTCATCTGTGAGAAGACTCTATGCTTCAGCTTTGAAGTGTTTACCCTCATAATACTTTCCAAAGATAACGCATTTAAAACATAAAGCATATCTGTCATGGTTAAAATATTTGCTCATTGAAAAATCAAACAATAAGCTCTTTTTCTTATCAGAATTTAGAACCTGGCATCCCTTGGAAGACCTGGCCTTATCTATGTCTGTTCATTTACAATGTTTAGGAAATACAATGTCTAATCATCACTGAAAAAAATCCAAAGATGTATAACTCTAAGAACTGCCACACCATCCAAGGGACCAGCAGAGCATGGAGACCCTGAGCGAGCGAGGAGGGGAGGAGCTGGCCGAAGCCAGACACGGCATGCAGACGGGAAACGCAGCACCTCGGCCTGGAGCGCAGCACTCCAGAAAACAATGGGGCAGGAGACAAAGCTCTGACCATTTGCTGAAAAGAAACTTCCAACCAGGTCGATTTTCCCCACCGATCCCAGCGAAGGCCAAGTGGACAGAAGGGCCAAGGTTAGAAAAAAAAGCATTAAGCAAATAGACAAAATTACTTTTCAAAAGCAAAACCTTTTTATCATTTTTCAATCCCTGGAGGAATACATTACTTAGCAAATTTATTCAGCTGAGTTCTCTTAAATGACTTTCAAGACCTTGATTAGTCCACTTTTATTTAATTTGGTACAATTTCTAATTTGAACTCCGTATCTTTTCATTGCATCTTTGCAAATGCCAGAGAATCTGCTGTCAGATTCTATAGATGTTCCTTTGCTGGGGAAAATGGCTCGTTCCTCCCCCCGGTTTATCACAGCCTGCTCTGAGTCAGCTTCCCGTTGGGTCTGTCCATCTTGGTCTCTTGTAAACAGCTTTTGAGACCATCCATGTCACAACATAGTTACAGCAAAGGCCGTGTATTACGTTGCTCCAACCACCTACAATGCCAACATCCTTCAGTAGGTTTGGGTTGGGCTCTCAAGCTGGCCTTTCTACCGAGCTCCCCAAGCAGACCCAGGCCTCTGCTCCAATGCTATTCTCCAGACCACAAGGGATCAACTTCAAATTCTCAGGCCCCCATCTCCTCCAGTGAGCCAATGAGGGACAACTCTTCAGTCTTACCCAGTGACAGAGAGGCAATCAGAAGAAAGGTAAACTAAGGAATGTGAGGGAAAGCGGGGCCTAGAGAAGAGAGGAATGAAATAAAATTATTTGGATGACATTATGATCGAATTGTGGTTGTGGTGAGTATACGTATGTGATTATGCTAGGCCTTGCGGTTCTATAACATGTACTAATGCCATGACTGAGGATTCCAAGTGATGATATGAATGAGTCCTCAACTGCAAAGTTCACTGACTGACAGTCCGAGAGTCCTGAAGTGCTTCCCACCCAACGCTTTCAGCTTTGCAATGAGCAGGCATCAGCCAAGCCAGTCGCGTCACAGTTCTGGTGGAGAAGCAGAAGGGAAGAGCCCTGCTCTCTTAAGAGGCCAGACCACTATTTGCTTTCACTAGCATTAGGCAGGTCACCTCACCTCTCTGAATATACCTGTCAAATGACACATTAACAGCTAAATGCAATTGCACGAATTTCAAGTGAGAAATGTGGTTAGAAGAATAAAGACAAAGGGTGGGACAAGGTAAACACTCAATGCATAGCAGTTGTTATAGACCTCACAACAAAGTTGGGTTCTACCACACATGTTGTCAGCTCACTCTTGGTTCCGGTGATGTGGGAAGGAAGCGACAGGTTCCAGTGACTTCCATCCACCAATGGAATTGGAAATTCTACATATCTAGAAGAAAAGAGTAATTAGAAACTTCATCTTCAGCCTCCATCTACATCCAATACAGCAAGGTGGCTCAAAACTTGGACCGTCTAATTTCCTCCTCCGATCTTCTTGGAGCCAGCAGATTAGTGAAGGGCGTGACAGCGCAAACAGCAGTGGCTGCCTAACTGCACGCAGCGGCTCTGAGCCAGTTAGTGGAGAGGCAAATCAACACGTACTGTGCTTTGGAAGAAAGGTTCAATCATGCTCACAGACCACTCACGGCTTGGGAGTACTAAAGCATTACAGAAATATTCCCATTGAGCTGGTAAAAAGTTACAAAGCACATTTAAACGTAAACTTGTCACTGGGGAAACCCACCAGGCACGGCCATGTTTCCCAGAGTGCAGGTAACTGAGGGATGTGGCTTTGCAGAACATCTGCTGCCGTCCTGGTGAGCGCTGTGCAGTGAAGAGGCTGGAGGAAGGCAGGGGCTGACCACTGGCCTGCACTCTGAACAGGGCCCGGCAGGGCACGTGTGCCGAAGGACTAGCTACTGAATGAACACACAAATGGGTAGAGCTGGGGACCCAGGACACAGCTGCACCTGTGGACTGCAAGCAAACTGTTCTCGGGAAGGGGGGAAGAGTTCATTTGTGGGGTGTCTATGTCCAGGGCAGCTTTGGGTTTGGAGTACGTTAGGAACCAGGTTTGAAGCTACAAGGGTTGAAGATTCTCTCAGCCCAGAGATCAAGCTATCTACCTTGACTCTTTTTCAAGCTCTAGTTTAGCTTTTATCCATGCACTGTTAGCTTTATTATTACTGTATTAGATAAAAGCACAGAGACACGGGGAAATCTCTCCTCTGCTGGTTCACTCCCCAAGTGACTGCAACAACCAGGGATGGGCAGGCTGAAGCAAGGGCCAGAATAGATCTCAGCTTTTCAGATGGGTGACAGCGAACCAAGCACTTGAATCTTTATCTGACACCTTCCATGGTGCACATCAGCAGGAAGCCACAATTGGAAGTGGAATGGCTAGGGCTTGAACCAGGCACTCCAAATGGGACACGGGGATCCCAAATGGGACATGCTCACTGTGTCCAACTTCCACACCATTACCGTATTTTATAGCTGTTTCAAAGTAACTTCAAAATTGATCTCAAACTATCACAGAAAGCTATGTGGCATATGGTTCTATCTCTTTAAGGTTTCTACAGCAGACAGCTTCAAAAACAGAGAGACCCTTGAGGGCACTCCGAGGTGTGAACACCTGGCTCTCAGGGTCCGAGGCTCTGTAATGCTAGGAACCAGCACACTCCCTAACGGGGAGAAGACACCACGCTATGTTTCTTCTCTGGGGCTTCCTGAGTTTTTTCCAACACTGCCAACACAGTTGAAAGCTCACAATGTCCAGTGGTGGCACTTCTGTAAGTACCTAATCCCATTGCAGCCTCATACCAGAAACAAGATTAAAATCCCTTCACAGTAACCCACTGGTCTGTCACAGGAGAGCAGCTGCCATGTGCCATGTGCCCCCCTGGTGGAACCCTGAATGCCTCGAGAAGCTGCCGGCCCTCTGCCAGCTGCGTTTCTTGATGGGTTAGGATTAGGATCCTCTGCCAGCTGCGGTTCCCAACGGGTTAGGGTCCTCTGCCAGCTGCGGTTCCTGATGGGTTAGGGTTAGGACCCTCTGCCAGCTGCGGTTCCTGACGGGCTAGGGTCCTCTGCCAGCTGTGGTTCCTGACGGGTTAGGGTCCTCTGCCAGCTGCGGTTCCTGACGGGTTAGGGTTAGGGTCCTCTGCCAGCTGCGGTTCCTGACGGGTTAGGGTTAGGGTCCTCTGCCAGCTGCGGTTCCTGACGGGCTAGGGTCCTCTGCCAGCTGCGGTTCCTGATGGGTCAGGGTTAGGGCCCTCTGCCAGCTGCGGTTCCTGACGGGCTAGGGTCCTCTGCCAGCTGCAGTTCCTGACGGGTTAGGGTTAGGGTCCTCTGCCAGCTGCAGTTCCTGACGGGTCAGGGTTAGGGCCCTCTGCCAGCTGCGGTTCCTGGCAGTTTCCGCTGGCTGTGCCTGAGGCTATTCTGCATAGCCAGCACCAGGGTTGAGTCAGGGTTGAGTTCAAGCCTGTTCTCTCACCAGCTGGGCACCCTGAGTCTTGGTTTCTCGTTTGTAGAATGCAGGTGCCAGGGTTCTTGTAAGAAACTGAGACAATGTACAAGAGGTCTTGAAACAGCTCATGAAAATGTGCACAAAGGGTACCACAACCTTCTTGCACCAAAATAAACTCACCTTTCAATTCCATTGTCTCATGAAAATCCTTGAAGCTGCTCATGACAGCTCACCAATCAGCAAGTTCAGCTCTATCAGTTACCGCTCTGTGTGGCCCTATCAGAGTTTCCTCACATTTAAAATGGAAGTACTACCCCATTTCCACCTCAGAGGGCTGCCCTGGGGATTAAGCAAAGAGCGTGGGACACTTCCTAAGACACGCTTTTTTAAAATCCTCAATGCTTAATATTAACAGTAGTAATAAATCTAATGACTAAATCAATGTCAGGTACCTCTAGTACAAAGTCAGAGGGAAAAAAAAGAAAAGAAACGCAAGCATGATTATACAACAGTTTGCACAGAATGTTAATATATTTCATTTGAATAACTAAGATAGACACAAGTTATGGAGATCAGTGGTTTAACGTGAACAAGATTGAATGTTCACATTCCAGAAAAAAGTTCACACACAGAAAGTTAATATATTCCAAAATAAAAACAGCCTTGAACTATTTTTTGATCACAAGGTCAGTTTCTTCAGAGACAATAAAGACAATACTATTGAATGCTTGGGACAGTGAACACTCCTGTCAAGCCAATTTCCTATCTATCCCCTGAGAGGAAAGATGGCCTGGGACGGGCGAGGATCTGCTTCTAGAACTCTGTGTGTCCCTGGGCCACAGAGGAAGCACAGTCCTCTAGACCTCCACCAGAAGCTCTTGCTGACGCAAATGACCGCAAACCAAGGTGTCGGTAATAGGAAGTGAGTAACCGGCAAGAATTCTGGTATGTCCGTCCAGATTTGTTCCCAACAGTACAGCTAAATGTTGCATGTAACAACATTCATCTATTTTTTTTTTAAGATTTTTTTGTTACAAAGGCAGATAAACAGAGGAGAGACAAAGATCTTCCATCTGCTGGTTCACTCCCCAAGTGGCCACAACAGCCAGAGCTGAGCTAATCCAAAACCAGGAGCCAGCAGCTTCTTCTGGGTCTTCCACGTGTGTGCAGGGTCCCAAGGCCTTAGGTTGTCCTCAATTGCTTTTCCAGACCACACTCTGGATGGAATTAGAGCAGCCAGGATATGAACTGGTGCCCATATGCAATCCCAGCACATACAAGGTGAGGACTTTCGCTACTAAGCTACTGTACCAGGCCCAACATTCACCTATTTTAACAGATTTTGCTCTCTGTAGAGTAACAGGGTCATAGGGACTTGAGACTGCTGCACTGAAATCTACACTTTCTTATTAAAAAAAAATTGCAGAAAATTCTGCATAGCAGCTTTTTACCATTGCGGTCACTTTTAGTTATACAATGCAGGGCTAAGGGGCTGAGGGATTCATACGGTTGTGCTTTCAAATCTTGCTTCCCTGCCAGTGGTTCTGAATGTCCAGTGTGTTCACACGTATATCAAGTGCTTAGAGGAGTCCCTGGCACACAGCACAGACGGAGCACTGGCCCCATTACAATTCTTCCTGACTACGGTGGGAAACTAGAATGAGTCAGCCTCAGCAGGCTTCTTCAGCACATTCTGCGATCTTCAGTCTACTTTCTGCTAGTGAATAAACTAGCATTTGGTGTTAGTGAGTAGAAATAAAGCAGCTAACTGGAAGCCACTGTTGGCTACAATTAGCAACCAACCATATTCTACCACCTCAGGCGGAAAGGTGACAGCATGAAGGGCAGTCTCCTGTCCCCCCGAGAGGACAGCGGCCACCATCCTGGGAAGCACCTCAGGGCCCTTAGCGCACTCCGAGCTTTGTGTCTCTGCAGCCGTGCAATGGGGATACCATCCATGTTTAGAATTTATGGATCCAATTCTTCCCATTGCTGTCGAAGCCAGCAAAACTAAGACCCAGGTCACAGAGGAAGAAGCAGAGCCAAGTTCACACCCAAATCACCTTGAGACAGTCACACTCAGCAAGTGTAACCCTCCAGGCTGTGTCTTGGACCACGGCGGGCCAGAGAAACAAGATGTGTCTCCATGATCTGCACAGCGGCAGCAGACTTGGCAAACATGACCTCATGACTCGAGTGTCCACGCCCTTGGCACGATCACAGAGTCTTTGCAAAGATTAGCCAAGGCTCCTGCTAGAAGCAGAAGGCACCGGCTTTATCAGCAGAAGCCAATGTCTGACATGATCTGCAGCTCAAATGACCTAATTACACCTGAGAAGTCTGGCAAACACATTCAAGAGTGGCTCCTAGCACCCCACCTATGGGTCACCTCCATAACCGACCACAGCTGTTGTCAGACATCTAGCTGGCCGGGGGTGTGGGGGAGCTGGGCCTCTGCAGGGTGTTCATTCTGCAGCTCCCAGAACTGACCTGAGGCTGCAGGGAAGGCCTTGCAGATGGCAGCATGGGGAGTCTGTTCAGGAGGGCGTCAGTTTCCTTCATGCCCAACGGCTCCTCCACATAGCCAAGAGATTATCATTTTCCCATCTTCCCTCCCTCCCTCCCTCCTTCCTTCTTCCTTCCTCCCTTCCTATCTTCTTTTCTTTTTCCTTCCTTCCTTCTTTCCTTCACATCTCTTTCTCTTTGTTAGAAGCCAGAATCCTAGCGCAGCGTGCTACCCCCAGCTTTTTTGCACCTCCTCTTCTCAGGGGGGTCTGATGAAAGACAGAATCCAGCAGCCTGAAGCCAAGAGGTGACACCACGTACAGAAGGGAATGGCTCACAGGGGGGAGGCGACATGGGGCTGAGGGTGGATGGCTTATGGAAAACCTTTTCCAGCGCTGGAACCTGGCTAGGCTTGAGGCTCCTTACACAAGTTCTCAGTTTTAACTCTAAAACATCAGTGGCAAAAATATCAATATGTAGTTCTAAGCCTGAAGTCTCGTTCAGCCTGGAGTCCTGTTCAGAGGTGGGGACAGGGACCTGCATCCTATAGGCTCCCAGCCTCTTGGAGGCACACAGTCGACCTCACCCCTGGGGAACATAATCTAACACCATCCACCAGACAGGTGGGCAGCTTCGCTGGCTTCAGTTTTGGTCCTCGAGCAGGTTACTGGAGTCCTAACTCTCTCTTTGTGTGTTGTAACACCTCTCTCACACAGCTATCTTCAGATAACTTGTAATATCTCTCTCATATGGATACACATGAGGTAAGCGAGAAGGCATTTTTAGAGACATAACGCCATATAAAATGCAAAGCATAAATTGTCATAACCTATTTTTTTTTCATTTCCACTCATTTCCAACCTACATTTAGAAAATGCTGGCAAACGGCTTCTGAGGAATCCCGGATATGAAATACAAAGTTCCTAGAGGCCCAAATTAGGTTTGTGTGTAGCCTGAGCCGGATTTCTTAGCAAATCAAATGGTCCAAGTTTCATAGAGGACAGTACGGAATTACAACACGGTGCAGCCCCATGGCTCATGATCAGAACAGGGTTATGTTTAAGACTGAAACACCCCCACATCTGTGGAGTCCGCAGGTTCACTCTAATTTTGACATAGGATTTGCTCAGATCACACCAAGATCCTAAATGCAAACACACTCAATTTTGATGCAATTTTATAACCTCAGTAATGACTGATTCTCTTATCACATAATTATCTTTAAAAGTACCACAACACCATGCCTTTCCCAGCGAGCAGGGGTAGCCTCGCTGGGCCGCGCTGCTGGAGCAGGACCCCACATCGGTGAGGGCAGGACTCCCGCGGCCGCAGGCCGGGACTCACGCTCTCACTTGACCCTAACCAGACCTGCCTCGCCAGAAGCCAACAGATCTTCTGAGTTTTAGAAAGCAATTCACCAAATCTTCAATAAATGACATCAGACTTTACAACAACAAGAAAATCACAACAGCATGACCAAGCCTTGGCTCTTCACCAAGAGTTTTGTAAACAGCAAAATCATGCTTTAGAGCTCAGCTGTTCACAAGGAAATCCCGATGTGGAGCAGAGTTTAGACACACCAGGAACAATCCAGCAGAGGAGTACCATAAGTGCACTGCCACTGGCTTCCAGCTCTTGTCCGTGCAGTGCCCGTTTACAGACCAGTGATTGCAACAGACCCACAGCAGCAGAACTCCTCGCCTGCCATCCCCTTCAAGGAGCTCTGCACCAGCTGAGCTCACAGAACAAGCTCCCTTCCCTGCCATGTCGGGCTCTGCACAATCTGCCCTTCATTTGGAACCAGCTTCTCTTGAACGCTGCAGCTCCGAGTCTGCCAGCTGTCCTCACACGCAAGCTTGCTCCAGACCTCGGGGAGGTCTTCCCCGCGTCAGCCTTCCCAGGGCTGCTCCTTTTGACATTGGAGTCTCAGTGAAAAGTCTGGAGTTTCCTAGCAGACCTCCACAGACCACCCCGTCGAGAGATCCTGTCCCATCATTCTCCTTCACCATTAACTCCCCAAGGAAAACTTACCTCCAGTGTGCTTCCTATCTGCTGCCAATGGAAGATAAGCTCTGTAGGAGCAGGAATCTAGTCCACACTGCTCACTGCAGCATCCCCAGTCAACACCTATTCCTGGCACACAGCACACCCAACAAACATTTGTTGGGCCAGTGAGCAAGGGAAACCTGAGGTTGTCTTATCAGCATTAGATCTTGAGTAAATGTTCGGGTTTACGGATGTGTCACTCACAGACCCAATTCACTTCTATCACTGTCCTCTGCTAATTCATTGGCTTTTATAAGATTTAACATTAACTTCAATATTACTAGATAATTGCTCCCAAAGTCTGAAATGTTTCTCAGTGGCTTTTGACTTGATACACAACCATCAACTTGAATATTCAAGAATGCAACATATGTCACTGGCCTTGAGTTTCATCACTGCCTAAATTACTCTCTGAGCACAAATTCAGCAGATTAATTCCTAAGCACATTCCTGGGTCAGGATATCCAGTGCCTACCCTGCTCATCTGAAAAGGTTTTATCTGAGTTATTTGCTAAGGGGATTAGCTTGGCTACTGCGGGAGACGCAAACATTAACTTATCATTTACACGTTGCCCAAGGTCTAGGAAAAAGCAATTTGTTAAGTACAGCTTGTATGAAATTTTCATCCTGGCCTTTAGAAAGCTGATCGTTTCTCTCAATTGGTAGATTTTAAATTTAGTTCACAAGCTCCTGAGGTCAGGAAAGAGCAGCGTGACTGAGAGATGCGATGTGGGTGGTTCGGATGAAGACAGTGGAGCCTTGGCCACCACGATCCACCAGCAAGGAAGAGCAGCAGGACGTTCAATCACTCAGGATCAATGTCCACTGACAGCTGGCAGGGCCTTAAGAGGACAACAGGTAAGCCCATGGCAGAGAAATCTCAAGTCAATTTGTCTCCTTTTAAACATGTTATCACCTGATCCAGTGGGCACTTGGAGTCAAGAACTTTGTATTAAACGGGGAGTAAGCAGGCAAGGCAAGCTAACATGTATAAGCAAACACCTCCTGAAAACTGCAGAGTCAAGAAAATGAAACACGGCAGATTTTTTTCTTTAAATCTGCCGTCAGGTTTGGAAAAAGCACCTGGAACTTTCATCTGTTCACATGAATTGACTTTAAGACTCAGCCAAGTCTCTCGAAGAGAACGGCACAGCAGCATCAGCCTTCAGGCTCCAAGAAAAGAAAGAAATGTTATGATTTTATGTACAGGTCCTAAGGCACTTTGCTCTCCTTAAAAGCCAACGGTATCTCTCCTCATATTGACCTATTAATACCAGCCAGAAAGTCTCCAGAGCTTACAATCCTGAGGCTAGCAGGAAAAAAACAGTACTAGGGGAAAAAGAAAAAGCACTTGGATAAATTCAGAACTGTGATTTTAAATAATGCCTTTGCTTTGACAGATTTCTACCTCAGTGAGTCTGCTGTGAAGGGCCTTCCAGTCACTGCTCCAAACCCTCCTTACAAAGCGAAACGTTCTGACCTACTCTCAATTCTAAATACAACCAATGGACTCTGGGCATTTCCTGAAGTACTTTAAAAGCAAGTCATTAGTCACAATATAAACAGAAAGATGCTACATAATAATGACAGATACGTGAGCATTCTTAAGTGTCAGATGGAATTTTTTAAATGTCTCTGAAGTCACAATTTTTAACAGTGAAAGACTGCTTGCTTTTTTTTTTTTTTTTTTTTGGCCATAAAATTGCACTGTGTTTAGGCTCATTATAGTTCAGTGTAGTAAGATTCACCCTTGTGTGTGTGAGAGAGATTGTAAAAACAGTGCTACCATTAACCAGAACACTGGAGGAGCCATCCTTCCTTAACTGGTCTGCATGGGAGGGTAGACTTGTAATTTCACAGCAAAGCCAGAGAAAGTGTGGAATACACTTGCAGAGTTCATCTGGACCAGCTCCACCCTCTCTGTAGGGTACCTCTGACAGTGCGTGTGCCAGCCGGGTGTCAGTTCACTGCTATTACCCCAGTGACTTTCCTGGTGATGGCAGAAGAAACCAAATAGAGAAAGCCTGTTCATGCCACATGGACCACAGGTGATAATCTTCCAAATTCTGGATCCAAAGTTCTGCTTCCTCAAGAGCAGACTCCCCAGGCCACCTTCAATCCACAGTGGCTGGACTCCTGCCCAGAGGAACCAAGGCAGCATGGCGGAGGCTGCAGAAAGCCATGCAGGTTAGTTCTCTAACTAGAAAAACATAAGGCCTAAAGTCCTCTATTTCTGGGGGGTCATGACTCACTTTTAACAAAAGACAGGCTAGCTCACAGGAGAGACCTGGTGGGGAATGGGACACCTGAGCTTGGCAGGCCCGGTGGCTGCAGCGATCCCACATCCTCCTGCCCGCACCTTTGTAGGTGTGACCTGTGACTGCCTTTTAGAAATCACAGTAATAATAAAAGACTTATTTTCATTTGAAAGGCAAAGTTGCACAAAGAAAGAGAGAGATTCATCCACTGCTTCACTCCCCACATGGCCACATCAGAGAGCTGCACAGATCTGAAGGCAGGAGACAGGGTTTTCTTCCAGGTCTCCCACATAGGTTCAGGGGCCCAAGAACTTGAGCTGTCTTTCTCAGGCAATAAGCAGGGAGCTGGATCAGAAGTGGAGCAGCTGGGACATGAATAAATATTCATATGGAATGCTGGCACTAAAGGCAGAGGCTTAGCCTACTAGACCACAGCACCAGCCCCTGTGAGTACCTTTTAATCAAACAGCAAAAGGCAACAGGGCAGGTCCGGCATGGTAGCCTAGCAACTAAAGTCCTTGCCTTGCACACACTGGGATCCCATGTGGACGCCAGTTCGTGTCCCGGCAGCCCCTGCTACCCATCCAGCTCCCTGCTTGTAGCCTGGGAAAACAGTCAAGGACGGCCCAAAGCCTTGGGACCCTACACCCGCGTGGGAGACCTGGAAGAAGCTCCTGGCTCATGGCTTCGGATTGGCTCAGCTCTGGCCACTGCAGCCACCTGGGGAGTGAATCATCGGATGGAAGATAATCCTCTCTGTCTCTCCTTCGCTCTGTATATCTGAACTTCCAATAAAAATAAATAGATTTTTAAAGAAAAAAAAAAGCAACAGGGTGTCATTCCCTAACTATTACATGAGACCTTGGTCTGGTAGGTTAGACAGGGTCCCCTTGCTGACTTGTGAAGTCAGCAGCTTGGTGAAGACTGTGGGCCGACCCAAGTCTAGAACTGAGAGTACAGACAATCGGCACACGGTCACGAGGAGGTCAGCCCTACCAAGCCCCTGGGCACAGCAGATCCTTCCAGATGGAAATGCAGCTCCAGCGGCAGCCTCATTGTGGTGACCCATGCCTGGACACCTGCCCCACGGACCCTGTGAGGGAAGTCGACAAATCTGTGTAGTGATTGGAAAAGCAACATGCTGAGAGAACAGATGCAGCCCCTTGACTGCCCAGCCCTCAGGGGAGACCCAGCCAGGCTGAGTCCGGCCCAAGAGGCTTTGGCTCAGCCCCTTGACTGCCCAGTCCTCAGGGGAGACCCAGCCAGGCTGAGTCCGGCCCAAGAGGCTTTAGCTCAGCCCCTTGACTGCCCAGTCCTCAGGGGAGACCCAGCCAGGCTGAGTCCGGCCCAAGAGGCTTTGGCTCAGCCCCTTGACTGCCCAACCCTCAGGGGAGACCCAGCCAGGCTGAGTCCGGCCCAAGAGGCTTTGGCTCAGCCCCTTGACTGCCCAGCCCTCAGGGGAGACCCAGCCAGGCTGAGTCCGGCCCAAGAGGCTTTGGCTCAGCCCCTTGACTGCCCAGTCCTCAGGGGAGACCCAGCCAGGCTGAGTCCGGCCCAAGAGGCTTTGGCTCAGCCCCTTGACTGCCCAGCCCTCAGGGGAGACCCAGCCAGGCTGAGTCCGGCCCAAGAGGCTTTGGCTCAGCCCCTTGACTGCCCAGCCCTCAGGGGAGACCCAGCCAGGCTGAGTCCGGCCCAAGAGGCTTTGGCTCAGCCCCTTGACTGCCCAGCCCTCAGGGGAGACCCAGCCAGGCTGAGTCCGGCCCAAGAGGCTTTGGCTCAGCCCCTTGACTGCCCAGCCCTCAGGGGAGACCCAGCCAGGCTGAGTCCGGCCCAAGAGGCTTTGGCTCAGCCCCTTGACTGCCCAGCCCTCAGGGGAGACCCAGCCAGGCTGAGTCCGGCCCAAGAGGCTTTGGCTCAGCCCCTTGACTGCCCAGCCCTCAGGGGAGACCCAGCCAGGCTGAGTCCGGCCCAAGAGGCTTTGGCTCAGCCCCTTGACTGCCCAGCCCTCAGGGGAGACCCAGCCAGGCTGAGTCCGGCCCAAGAGGCTTTGGCTCAGCCCCTTGACTGCCCAGCCCTCAGGGGAGACCCAGCCAGGCTGAGTCCGGCCCAAGAGGCTTTGGCTCAGCCCCTTGACTGCCCAGCCCTCAGGGGAGACCCAGCCAGGCTGAGTCCGGCCCAAGAGGCTTTGGCTCAGCCCCTTGACTGCCCAGCCCTCAGGGGAGACCCAGCCAGGCTGAGTCCGGCCCAAGAGGCTTTGGCTCAGCCCCTTGACTGCCCAGCCCTCAGGGGAGACCCAGCCAGGCTGAGTCCGGCCCAAGAGGCTTTGGCTCAGCCTCCTTCTCTGCCAACAGTCACAGGCAGAAACATTCAGAGGCTGGTGAACACAGCCAGCTGAGTGCTGTGGCAAGCACTCCAAAGGATGCCCGTTGCCACCTTAGATGCTGGGTGCCAAGATAAAAAGCTGGTAAGCCAGAGAACCGATCCGGCTCCCTGCTAATGTGCCTAAGAAGGCAGCAGAGGATGGTCCAAGTGCTTTGGCACCTGCCACTCAAGTGGGAGACCCAGAAGAGTCTGACCCAGCCTGGGTTGTGGCGGCCATGTGGGGAGTAAGCCAGCTCATGGATGAAATCACTCTCCTTCCCTATCCTTCCCTCTCACTGCAATTCTGCCTTTCAAATAAATAAATATTTACAAAAAACCAAATCATTTTCCATTAACTCTTCCCTCCATAAGCTCATGTAATCATTCTGGAATAAGAGGAAAATGTGTGATATGATCTACTTGCAAGATGCTTGGATAGGGCTGTGACACTTCCTGGATTAGTTTCCTATTCCTGTGTTCACTCTTCTTTTTAGTGTTTTGTTGTTGTTGTTGTTGTTGTTGTTGTTGTTTTGTGTGGGATTTTCTTGGTGGGGGGGGACAGGAGGGAAGGCAGACTCACAGAGAGAAAGATCTTCCATCAGCTGGTTCACTCCCCAAGTGGCCTCAACAGCCAGAGCTGAGCCAATCCAAAGCCAGGAGCTTCTTCCAGGTCTCCCATGAGGGTGCTGGGTCCCAAAACTCCTTCCCAGGCCACAAGCATGGAGCTGAATGGAAAGGGGAGCAGCTGTTATATGATCCATGTAGGATCCTGGCACATGCGAGGCAAGGATTTAGCCACCAGGCCATTGTGCCAGGCCCCCTATACTAACTCGTAATCACAATTCCATCATAGCTTTTCTTTTTAGTAAAACGGCAACTTCAAAAATGAATCACATACAATAGCTTATATAAAACTACGTGTGGATTCACTTCAGAATAGGTGGCCCATGTTATAAGGAGAGCTAAAATCTGAATTGAAATAAATTGTAACTTTGAATTTTATAAATTTATTTCTTTTCATTTTATTTGAAAGGGGAAGAGAGACAAACGAACAGACAGACACAAAGATCATCCACCTGTTGGTTTACGCCCCACATGGCCTCCAAGTCCAGATCTGGGTCAAGGCGCAAGCAAATTGTCTGTATTTTCCTTAAAAACCTACAATTATTGAGTGTGGGAACAGATTTCAAATACATCAAATTTCCAAACAGTATGTTTCTAATTATCTGCCAGAAGCAAATACTACTCATTACAGAACATGCTAACCTGGGCCCTCACATGTATCTTCCATCCTCTGCTTTACTGAATGTGAGGCGCTCAGGAGAGCAGACCAGGGGGCAGGCACTGAGACACAGCAAGCCAACCTGTTCCTTGGGATGGCGGCATCCCATATCTGAGGGCAGTGTGAGCCCCAGCTCCTGCTGACGCATTCTGGCAGGCAGCCATTGACAGCTCCATGCCTGTCCCCCGGCTTGGCCCGGGCCTAGCTACAGCGGGCATCAGGGAAGGGAACTAGCTCGTGGGAGAACTCCCACTCTTTCCTCTTACATGTAAGACCTGAGTGTCTGGGCTAGCCCCAGCCATGGCAGGCATCAGGGGAGTAATTCGGTGGATGGGGGCATCTCTCTCTCTCCCAACCTCTACAATAAGTACAATTTAAAAAAAAAAAAAAAAAAGAAAACTGCTTAAAGATAGAGAACTTTAAGAGAAACAGAAAGTGCTGCTGATTGCCTAATTTGAACAAGTCTCCTATTTAAATTATCTGATTTGTTCACACATTGTGTGTGTGTGTGTGTTGAAATAATGGACTGTGTCCCATGAAAGTGTCCACATAGGAAGTTTTAATCAAATGCTTCTTTAAAGCTCCACATTCTAGACAACAGATGTTGCTGGGTATTTTCCACTTGCTGCTCCTGCCCTGCCACTGTCCCTGCAACCTGGTTCCAGAAGGCTGACCTTCTGGATCAATGGGCTTCCTTGTCCGCAGGCTTGTTGGGCTCAGCCAACGGAGGCACTGGCGGGAGAGAGGAGCCAGCAATCAGTGATCCAGGACAGTGCACTCCGGGTGTCCATTCCTTTGACTCCTTCCCTGCTGGCACACAAAGGCCGCAGCTCCTGTCTCCAGGCTGCCTTCTCCTGCAGCCGCAGCTCCTGCCAAGCTGCCTGCAGCCGCAGCTCCTGCCAAGCTGCCTGCAGCCGCAGCTCCTGTCTCCAAGCAGCCTCCTGCAGCCGCAGCTCCTGCCAGGCTGCCTGCAGCCGCAGCTCCTGCCTCCAAGCAGCCTCCTGCAGGCCTAGCAGTGGGTCAAGCATCTTTCTCAGGGATGCAAGCCCCAAGATGCTTCACCATCTCTTGTACTGATTAGTCCAGAACACGTGGTTTTAAACAGACCCTTCATTAATAGATAACCAGGACACAGAGGTCAAGTGTATTGAACATGCTACAAGACAGCATGCTTGCAGAGGCTGCGACTCTGCCCCAAAGCACTGCAGCTCAAACACGGCTGTTGGTGGCAGCGTTGGGTAACTCACACGGAGGGCAAAGCAAGGGACTCTAATCCTCTCGGCACTCGCCATCCTCCCTGACCTTCTGTTCAGGGAAATGTTATTTTCGTTCACAACTTGCAAGATGAGAGGGCTCTCTGGCACTCAGTCTCTCAAAGGATCAAAGTTTGTTCTCCATCCACATTCGGTCCACTGAGGAATTTGCTACCAACGCCCTTGAGAACAAGTTCAAATGCTGGTTTCTCTAACTTGACCTCACCTGTCCCAAACTGGTCTAGTGGAAGATACACCCTGAAGCCCTCCTGGTTAACAATCAAGGCATCAGTAAGCCCAAGGCTGTGGCTCTTCACCATAACCAGACTCTTAATTCTAGAATGTGACACAAGCATCAGGCTCCAGCTCCACGGTATGAATTAATCATTAATTGTATCTTTAGATCAGAATATACATAAGTGAACTACTCAATAAATATTCACCACCGCTTGAGTGACAAGCCATCTGTTCACGTGAATTAACAGTCCGCCACGGCCTAGCAGACCCAGGCCAGAAGCTGTTCTGATGAGAAGTCAGGCTGTTGGTCTATTTTAACTCTCTTGTCCTTTAACATGAACCCAACACACAAAAGATCAGAGGAAAGAAAGATCTTCAAAACTGATATGATAAAAAATCACAAACATTAACATTGAATACTGAGATTACATTTTAATAGAAAAACTGAGTAATTTCCAAATATTTTTCCAGGCAGGAGACGCTCAGCATAGAAACAGAGGCAGGACTCAGCAGAGGGAAAACACAGGCCAGTCACGCTGACTTCCCTGTCCAACTGTGCGCATACTTCATGCCTTCTCACAGAAGCCCCAGCTGAGCAGCACCCTTCCAAAGCACTGGTTCTTCCAAAGCACAGCTGGGGAGCTGCCGTGTTATCTACTCGTAAGACATGCTGCATACAAATCAGATCTTTGCACAGAGAATCACACTGCAAATGCAGGAGGGTAGCTCTGAGGACTGAATGCTCGGGTGAACAGAACGTGGATGAGTCCCTTGCTCTGGGTCTTCCCTTCCTTTGCAAGATGAGATGAAACAGCTGGCTGTGAGTGTGAGAAGGTGTGTATGTGCATTTGAGGACGTTTAAATGGCTCCAAGATCATTCAGGTTGCAAGTCAGCAAAGATTTGGAGGTGAGTAACAATCACAGCAGGGTTGCATCGTGGTCTAGTGGGTAAGGCCGCAGTCTGCCATGCGGGCATCACATACGGGCGCTGGTTCATGCCATGGCTGCCTCACTTCTGATCCAGCTCCATAATAACGCACGTGAGAGGCAGCAGCAGGTGCCTGGGTGCTCCCAGATGCTTAGGCGCTGCACCCACATGGGAGACCCAGAAGAAGCTCCTGGCTCTTGGTTTCAGCCTAACTCAGTCCCCACTGTTGTGGCCATTCAGATAATGAACCCGTGGATGGAAGATCTGTCTCTCCCTCTCATTCTCTCTGTAACTCTGCCTTTCAAATAAGTAAATAAATCTTTTTTTAAAAAAATCACATCAAATACTTACTAAAGAAAATATACTCTGGTGCTCATCTCAGCAAAGATCGTGAAAAATATTTTAACTTTCAGGTGTCCCAGCGCCCATTCAGAAAGTTTACAGGAAAATAATTACAAGGTCTAACTACAGCTCTGTGGTGACATACAGCTAAAGGCTGAGATGGAGCTTCTCAAACACAAGGGTCCATGCCCAATTCTAGGGGCCCCATAACTGTAGGGCAATTCCTGCAGATTTCAATTCGAAGGTAATCTAATCCTCTGTCCCATCACTACCATGTGACCCATCCACAGGAATTTACCCGAATAAAATGAAACCAGCATACTACAGTTATTTGCACACATTTGCCCTGTCAGCTCTTATCCATCAACTGATGACTGGGAAAAAAATGTGACCCACAAGCACTAGAAAACGCAACTCAGCCATTAAAAAGGATGAAATCCTGTCTTTTGCAACAAAGCAGAAGCCAATGGAAACCACTATACTTAGTAAAATAAATCGGTCTCAGAAAGACAAATAGCCTACATTTTCTGGGATACGCAGCAGTTAATACAAAATATATAAGAATGCAATGGTCACTCTAGGATACAACTGTCACTTTCAACCTGTTTCATCACAGTGCAACTGTGGTCTCTTTTTCACTTGTTGAATATGTGATGTGATTAATTAATCCTGTGAATATAGAGTGGATTAAGGTTACATCTTTTATAAACTGGAGTGGGAGGGAGGTTTCTCAAGGAGTGCAGAAGGAATTGTGACCCTAGAATGGCAGTGAGCACAGGATTACAATTGATAGGATAATATTTGTATAAGAACAACTGTATGGATGCCATTTGTGTGATTGATTGGATATCCTTCGTATGAGAACAACTGAATGGGTACCTTTTTTATAACTGATTGGACAACATTTGTATGAGAACTGAGTGTGTACCATTCGTATAACTGACTGGATATCATTTGTATGAGAACAGCTGGTGGGACATACAAAACAAAAGAATTCCAAACAACGGTAAGGAAACAGTTGATGGGTTTTGTTGATAAGCTCAGTACCGCCTTCCTTATCCCATAGGACCCTCAGTGTGTAAAGTCTGACGCCACTAATAAACGTCGGCTTTCAACCACCAGTCAGAGTCCACACGTGTTATCGGCTCCGTGCACCAAGTCCATCGCTGCGGGACCGCGACAGAGGAGGAAAGGAGCCATGAGAGAAGCATGATCATCATCTTGGAACTGCACCTATGAAATGCACAGAATCTACTTATATTAATAATTTTTTAGAAATTATTGTTAGGGCTACGTTAAAAGTATTCAGGGGCCAACTTTAATAGGCTCCTTCTGATCAAACTAAAATGGAATAGAGCATTAAATGTGTTTAAATTCATGGCATTAAGAATTCAAGAGGCAGTAAGAGCTGCCTCTCCTCCCTAGTTATCTCAAGAGGAGGAAAGCAAATCAACTGGTTTTGAAAACTGACAAAGGTAAAGAACCAACCATTTAGTTTGCTTTGCCAGTTTGAATAATACTTCAGGATAACCAGATAGTCAACAAGAAAACATTTGCAAAAATCCAGGAAATGGTAAAATTAGAATGCAATCCATTCAAAACACTAAGCGAATCAATAATTTTAGAAAAACTGCTTACAATATGTTATCAAGAAATAAATAAAACTGGATCTGATTAAACCTTCAGATCTTTGTGTTAAATAAAGCGCAGAGAACAGAGTGTGTGTTAAACAGTACTACAGGAGACAGAGTAGGGGACATCCTACAGTAAAATCAACCCTTTTGTTCTTTTTTTCAACACACACACTGCCACAAGAAGACAGACAGTGGGAAACATGCCTCACTCAGATTAAATGTTGATCTGTTCTTTGCATTGTGAATATTAATTCTCATGAATTTCTCCTAAAACCAGCACACACACTGACACATCCTACATACATTTATCAACAAAAGAAGCTGATGTAAAATCACTAGGAACAATTACAACTTCACAGCTTTTTAAATCAAGAACTCAGGAGAACTCAGTGGAGTCCTCACACTTGGGAAATTAAGCAATTTTGGAAACCTTAGGACAGTGACACTCAGGTGGCCCTCCAGCAACCCTTGGGGAGCCCTTGCTGAGAGTCATGCAATTTTGAAATGTTTGATTAATAAGCTTTCACTTGGCAAACCAAATGTACATTTGGAACATTTACTAATCTTATGAAGAGTCAGCTTCCTAGCAATTATCAAATGTTAGAATCTACACTGAACACTGCATACAAAACAACAATTGAAAAGCTATTAAATACATATGGGTTTTGAAAGAGAGGAAGTAACTTTCCCAGGACTGGTCAGAGAGCTGAAGGCTGGATCCCACCGGAAGATGCCTGGACTCCTTCCAGTCTCTTCAACACACTTGCTAATGATTAAATTCTTCACTGACTCACAGATCAGACAGTAGCATCATTTTCTTCTAGAAGATTCTTGATTTTCTTTTTCATTTCTTCAGCGACACATTAGTCATTCAGTAGCATGTTATTTAACTTCATGGTGTAATTCCTTTTTTTCTTCCTGTTGTTGATTATGTTTTGTGGCTTTTCATTTAATGGGATGTACAGTAACTGTGTAATGGAGACTATCCTATCCAGATGTGAAGATACAAGGCAGTATGCATCTCTACTTCCAGACAAAGATGGACTCCAAATGAAACTATTTACTGTATCTTGACAATAGGGTGAATCTCTGCCATTGTCCATGCCCACAATGATGGACACATGACTGTTTATGAAGAACTGTTCTATAGTAATAATATAGGGGAACTCAGTGGTGGGAAGGGGTCTTGGGGCGGGGGTAAGGGAAATCCCAGGGCCTATGGAACTGTATCATAAAGTGATAATAATAATAATAAAAAGTTTAAAAAATAAACAAATAAAAATAAAATTTTAAAAAAAAATAGCCGCGCCGGAGCTGGCTTTAGCACAGCTGTGAGGACACCTGCGGACTCTGCCCCCAGCTCTCTGCTCTCACTGTCCTACCACGGCAGCAGCGGACAGTTCAAGGAACGGATTCCTGCCACCTGGGGGGAGCCCTGGACAGCGACCCTGGCCCCTGGCGTTGGCCAGGCCCTGGACACTGTAAAGCATATATTTATTTAGAGATTTGAATTTTGCTTATTGTTTTTGGCTTTGATCTTTTACATTCTTTATTTATCATAATACAGTTCCTTAGGCTCATGGATTTCCCCTTCCGCCTTTCCCCATCCTCTTCCAAATATGTTTATAAATATTTATTTTTTAACAAAACAGCAAAACTGGAGCCAGTGTGTAGATGTAGCAAGCTAATCCTCTGTCTGCAATGCCCACATCCCATGTAGGTGCCCATTCTAGCTCTGCTGCTCCACTTCTGGTCCAGTTCTCTGCTCACACCCTGGGAAGACAGCCGTGGATGGCCCCTGTCCTAGGGAACCCACACCTGGGCGGGTAACTTGACAAAAGCTCCTGGTTCCCAGCTTTGGATGGGAATAGCTCTGGTGGTTGTGGCCATATGGGGAGTGAATCAGCAGGCGCAAAACCCTCTATGTAACTTTCAACTTAAAAAACCCTTAACAAAAAAAAAAAGTAAAAAAAAAACACCAAAATTATAACAAAGGAAAATAGGCCTGTGCTTGCCAGCCACTCGGTAAAAAAAGGACGTGGCAGATACCCGAGCAGCACAAGGAAACTTTCTTAGAAGGGAAGTAAGTGTAGAATTCACAAAACCACACAGAGCTCTGGGAAGGCACACTGAACTTCACAGTTCACTTGAAGAAGGTAATTGTATTGGAGTAATTACAGCTCAAGATTTATAAGAGAAAAATGGCAGACTGTACCCCAGACACTGCCACGAGCTTCCCGGATGGGGGCAGTTAGTAGGCTGCCGGGCCTGGAGGCCCCCAGGAGGTCCTCCCCTGCACCTGCCCGCTCCCAGTGACTGGTCCTTCTAAATGTCAACGGCCTCCTTCCCATACCTCTCATCTGGCACGGAGCAGCCTCTGAGTCAGCAGCCATCTGCTTGAAACCAGGACTGCTTGCGGGCTGCTTACACGTGTATGAAAAGGTCATGCTATAGGATTCAATGGAGGGCCCCGCAAGGCCTGGACCCGCAGCTGGCACACCGTGCCCCGCAGGACCGTGTCACATGTCTTTCTTGGCCCTCAGGCCTGTCTCATTTCTCTTCCCCTTTCCTGTGTAAAGCTCCTTCTCTACACATATGGCTCAAATGTCCTCTCTCAGGGCTTATCAGGGTCCGGCCACAGGGTTCTGCCCTTTGTGTCTCTGCCTGGAAGGCTCTCTCCACTGAGGCTTGCTTCCCCGCTCACATGGTCAGCAGCAGCCCCTGTCGCACACTTTGTCACGACACTCCTACCATTGTAGAAATATGGCAGGAACAAATACATCCACTTGTTCATCTATTAGTATCTATTTTTACCCCTACCCCAAAAGGGAAGCGTCACAAGAATGAGTGCTGCTGTGTGCCCTGCTGTACTGCTAGGGCTCATAGCACCACGCACAAGAGAGACGCTCCAAACGTGCTGGCTGGACAACGGGCTAACTCTTACCTGCCTACTAAGCCAAATGAACGCCACACAATCCATCATCCCTACAGATAAATCCCTGGAGGGCCTTTGCCGCCAGGCCTGTCCTGGCATTCTATCCTCTTTCTCCATGTTTCTCTGCAGCCTTTCAGTCACGTTCTGGTAGCTTCTACTTGGCTTTTACCTTCCCAAACACCCACTCCCACCCCAGAGTTCCACGTATGAGAAACGCTGCAGAGGTCCAGCAACTCTGGTCTCTTTCCAGCTTGACCATTGTGTTTGGGACTTGAAGAATTTAATCTCCTTTAAACTCACCCACAGGACTTTATCCACAATGACTTGTAACAAATGATTGTGGATTGAGACTTACCAATTGAGCATTCGGCACATGGAAGCTAAAAAATAGCAACCTTTGCCCTGGGCAGTCTGTGACATGGGGGCACCTGCTACAGCTTGAGGGCAGGAAGGGTAGAACGGAGAGATGAGTGGGCAGTCCTTCACACCTGCTAAAGGACACACAAAATGCAGAGCCTGACAAATCTCCACGCCGGTGAGGAGGGAGGCGGATGGTGAGAGCGGAGTAAAATAGATCCTCAGACACACGAGACACACTAACAAAGAGGAAGGCAACTTAAAAGGCCTTGACATTCAACTAGAATGCAAATATTAAATGTGAACACCCCGAAAATGCTAAGTAGAAAATGAATAGCTTTAAGATATTTATCGGAAAACAAAGAATTCAAGCAGGTAAGTATTCAAATCCAAAGGAACAAGCGGAAGAAAATAGTATAAGTAAAAATCAACACATTAAAAAATATCATAACAACACCAGGTTGGTTCCTTTTTTTTTTCAAACATTTATTTACTTTTATTGGAAAGGCAGATTTACAAAGAAGAGATACAGAAAGCTGGTTCACTCTCCAAGTGGCTGCAATGGCTGGAGCTGAGCTGATTTGAAGCCAGGAGCCAGGAGCTTCCTTCAGGTCTCCCACGCGGGTGCAGTGTCCCAAGACTTTGGGCTGTCCTCGACTGCTTTCCCAGGCCATAAGCAGGGAGCTGGATGGGGAGAGGAGCAGCTGGACATGAACCAGCACCCAAATGAGATCCCAGCACGAAGAGCGCAAGGATTTACTCACTGAGCCACCGTGCTGGTTCTTTATAGTTTGATAACATAGACGTATGTCAAGATCAAGAAAGAAAAAAAAACAGACAATTCCAAATCAGCAGAACGAAAACTGAGAAATAACGACAGACACATCAGAAGAGTGGAAACAGTCTCGATGTCCTGACATGGGGACAGGGTGGGGTCCTCTCGAATACGAACCACTGAGAGGATCGTCTAGAACGACAGCAGTCAGCGGCTCCAGCAGGGCACTCCGGGGAGCCTGCTGAGAACCGTGGGATGATGCGGGGCGGAGGCGGAGAAGGGAAACAGACCTCATGCTCTAAGTTTCAACAAGCCCCGGTGGTTTCTCAGCAGGGCAGGTGCGTCAAGGATGTGTCTTGTAGAAACGAGGAGACTGACAGGAGACGATGAGAAGGGCCTGACTAGGATTTGGGAAGCAGAGACAAGCTCAGCAAATCACAGGAAGGGAAAAATACATGGAGTTTTCAAGCACCAGAAGCATGTGCGGAAGTGGGCGTGGGGGAAGGGTGAACAGGAGACCGGAGGCAGGCCCTACAGCTTCAGTTGGAGTTGGGGGTGGAAGCCACACACACCTACAGGAACCGGTAACTCCATGTTTGTCATTGCTTCCAAGACATTTCATCTTATTTGTCCCTCACTGGCCTGTAGGATCAACCATCGGGTCACAGAGCTCTTGAGCATCTAAGCCAACTTGGCAAAGGCGACCAGACAGGAAGTTGGTCAGCTATCTGAAAAACACCAGTGAGGCACCGACTCCAAAGCACAGCCCAGGTGAGCATTTCTCTTCCACCGGCTGCTCACTGGCTCAGCTGTGTTCTGTCTGCAGCAAGTTCACCGCTGAAGAGTCCAGACCGTGCAAGGCAAGGTCACTTCTGCAGAGCCAGAGGAAAAAAACGGGCACTTGTTCGTCCATTTCCTTTGCAACTGGAGAACAGACTGGGGGAGTTGAGCTCTGCCAACCAGGCAGCTCTGCCAGAAGCGGAGATGTGACAGCAGAGACCTTTCTCAATCTCTCCATCTTTTCACTCGCTCCCTCTCTCCTTAGCAGAGGCAGAGGCCCTTCCTGTAGAAGAATCCCTGAGACAGAGGTGGCTTCGAGGATGGCAGGGCTGGGAGATTAAGTTAAGGACATGACAGAGAGGTGCTGTGGGCGAGAGCTGGCAGAGGTGGCACTTTCTCGTTAGGCCAGTTCTGAGTTCAGTGTTGGGTGCTGCTCCAGGAAGTGCAGCGTGTTCGTCAGCGGCTCTTCTGCCTGGTCGGCAGGTCACTCCTGGGGCCTGAATCAAGGCACCGTGGCTGCCGACCTTCAGGATCGCAAACACTTGATATGTGTGTTCATTCACTCACAATCAGTTGAACATGAGTTCTCCCACATACAAGCTGGAAACACAAGGTTATCTATTTTGATTTATTAAAATGTATTTATGATACTGTTAAGTAAAAAGAAGGTACAAAATAGCATAGAGTACTTATGTTACAGACAGGAAAAAACTACACCGAAATGTTGATAGCTGTTCCCTTGGTCTGCTGGTGCAATGAGTGACACTGATTTCTTCCATTTTCCTAACACACAGTTGATTAAATTTTCTACCATCTACATATCCTTCTCGCATGATACTTTTTTAATAGATGCATAATTATGCAACTTAATGTGGTGTCGTGTGATGTCTTGGCAAAGCTATGCAGGTATGCAGACCACACTTGAAACATTCTAGGAACGGGTTCCTTGCCATGGCCTGGTGACCCTCCAAAGGAGAGTATGGGCACACTTCAGCTCCCTCCCACTCCCTGCTCATGGGAAACTGGGGAATCCTGGCCATTCCCAGCTTCAATCCTTCCCCACCCCTCTGCTGCCCCCCAGCTCCTGCCTACCCTCCCACTACTGTCTATTCACAGAGGGGCCCACCTGAAGGTGGTTCACCAGGCACATGCTGCCCCGATATACTATGACTCAGAACAGGCCTGGCACTAGCACCAGTCTCCGAGGGCACACACCTACTGCAGTCTCCCGCCAGCGTCATCAGTAACGGCTCTGTTCATCTCCTCCCTTGGAGTGCTCATGTGGTTCCACAGCTGGAGATGTCCTAGTGTGTTTGCTGTTGCTGTAATAGGATACCATTGGTTGGGTATGGCCTGCAGAATGGAGGTTGACCTGGGTCTCCCACCTGCTAGCTGGGACGTCCAAAGCTTGATCTCAGCACCTGCTAGGGGCTTCCTGCGGCACTGCAACTCGGTGAACTGCATCGCTTGGCCAGACGCGGCGAGTGTGTGTGAGCCTAGCTCCCCCTTCCTCAGCTTCCATCAGCCCAGTCTGACCTCAACCCAGTGACCACCAACTATCAACCTAGGAATATGGAAATTGTGTATCCAAGAGAGGAGAGTCAAGAGTGCCGGTTCCAGACAGCCCCAGGCACCTGTGACTACCTCCTCTTGGGGCTCTCCGTGTCCTTCACACGTTCATTTTGGGACACGGGAGAAGCACACACTTGTGGACAGCCCCTTTTCACCAGCTGGGACTCAGAGAAGACATGAGGTTTCTGATGTGTTCTCAATTCTGCCTGCAACCTTGCTAGGGAACACTGAACATTCGGGAGCCCCCTAGGCAAGATTCTGTGCCCTGGTAGTGGCAGCGGAAGACCCCGGCAGTACCCCACGTGTCTGCAGCTGGGACCTGAGATCTGATCAGCAACAAGACGTCGGAATGAGATTACAGCTTCCTGCTGCCGTGTTCAGAAAGCGCACTGATCGAGCCAGGAAGCTTCGCCACCGGTCTTACCTTTCCTTCACAAAGGCCGCAGAAAGCCAATCTGGGCATCTCAACTCCGCAGTTCTGCTGCTCTTTCAAAACTGCTCGCTTTGCTCTAACACAGCATCTACATTTCATAAATCCTGACTCTTAAAAATCAAGCCATGAAGCCACACCCATCTTCCCAAGAGTTCAGCACCACTTTGCAAAGTAGCTGGATCTCACAAGTACTTTAAAGCCCAAGTAAAATAGCTAGCCAAATTCCAAATATTACACATAATCTCCATTGCACAGCTTTCAGAGCAGACAATAACCGAGTCAGACGCCTCCTTCACAGGCTTCCTGGCTGTGCTTTCCTCAAATTCATTCTGCACTTCAGAGTCAAGGTTACAACAGCAACAGTTCCAGACATAAGTGCCATTAAACTGAAGTCCAAGCCTCATCAGACCAGCAGTCCTTAAGGACTGACCCTTCATGCCCTGGAAAGGGTGCCATGGCAAGCAGACCCGCCACAGGCAGGCACGTAAACACAGAACAATGCTGCGTGCAGAGGACTCAAAGGCCTTCAGCTCCCAGGTTCCCAAACACATTGTTTTCTAGGAAATCAAACAAAAGGTGCTTAACAAACAGTGCAGCTGAGCTAAATCTTTTTTTAATAAATCGTGCACACTGGGATTTTGGTGGCTGGCTTCTCAGGGAATTAGAACATTCAGCTGATGAAGAGAGGATTGAAGGTCACGGCTGTGTGACGCAAGCTCCGGCCAGGGCTGGCTAGACTGGGCCACACTACCGCCCAGCTGCACACTACAGGTCACACCTCGGATGTCCTGGTCTGCAGCACCTCACAGGTAAACGCTGGCCACCTGCTGGGAAGGGAAGAACCTGCCTACAAGTCATGGGGGGCTGCCTCGAGTCAGCAAGAGCCGCGTCCTTGGGGAACTCCACAGACAGCTGAGAACGGTGAGGAGCCACTCTCCTCGGGCTGCAGCGTGAGTGGGTTTTACACTGAAGTTATAAGGAGTTGAAAACACTGAAGATGCTGAGGTGCTGGAAGCATTGCACAGTCCACCGAGTTTTGCAACGAAGCAGCAGCCAATGGGCAGCCCTTACCAATAACCAGGCTCACACAGAAACACGATTACAAACACTCCAAGCGCACCAAGCACCTGTGATCTAAAACAGATCGAATACTTAGAAACTGGTAGACCATATGTAAAACCGTTTCTCTATTCCAATTATGAGTTCAGTGACTAACAGGCAAAAACAAAACACATTATTCTTAAGGCTATAATGATATTTTCAAATTAGAAGCATACAGTGGGCCCAGCGTGATAGCAGAGTGGTTAAAGTCCTCGCCTTGCACACCTGGGATCCCATATGGGCGCCGGTTCTAACCCAGCAGCTCCACTTCCCATCCAGCTCCCTGCTTGTGGCCTGGGAAAGCAGCAGAGGACAGCTGCTTGGCCCGCTGTGCCCACAAGAGCACAGCTCCTGGTTCCCGACTGTTATTACTTCAGTCTAAACCATGAAGACGTCTGAGAAATGAGGGAGTAGGACTAATGTTTTCTTTTTCCCATGGCTTCCTTCTCACAGATAACCAGTAAGACGGGAGACGAGTTACAAGGCACTGTGTTGCACTGGCTATACCCGCAAAAATCCTGGACCTAACAAGCTACATTTCAGCTCCTGTACCATCGTGGACAGGCTATTTAGCCCATGTGTGCATCTGTAAATCAGGGCCTTGCTACAGACGCACACAGCCTATCTTACAGCATGGGGAGGATCCAGGAAGTTAATGTAACCCAAATGCTTTGAGCAATGGCTTATACTGCTTATAGTGAGCCATACACAAATGTTTGCTGTTTTATTACTACTAGGTTTTCTCTTTTAATACTTATTTTTATTGGAAAGCCAGATATACAGAGAAGAAGAGGGACAGAGAGAAGGATCTTCCATCTCCTGGTTCACTCCTCAAGTGGCTGCAATGGCCGGAGCTGAGCCAATCCGAAGCCAGGAGCTAGGAGCTCTTCTGGGTCTCCCATGCGAGTGCAGGATCCCAAGGCTTTGGGCTGTCCTCGACTGCTTTCCCAGGCCATAGGCAGGGAGCTGGATGGTGGGAAGCGGGGCGGCTGGGATTAGAACCAGCACCCATATGGGATCCCAGGTGTGCAAGGTGAGGATTTTAGCCACTAGGCTACAGCAGCAGAGAGTCAGGCCAACTCCCCTGGAACCAGCTCAAGTCACCGCGAGCTCAGCCCTTGCCTCACTTCCTTCCCTCGCCTTCCAGAATTCCCTCAGGAGCTTCTCCTTACCAAAGCAGCACCTATGAGCTTTGTGATGTCTGCGCCTAGGAGACGGATGACAACAGTTACAGACTGGCCAGCTGCAGTGTCCCCAACCTTGTATGAATGGACAGCAATGATCACCAGGACTCTGGTGAAACCATCCACCACAAAGAGGAGTGATGAAGAGAAAGAAGGGATGTAGACACGCCCACTGTGACTCCCCAAGGGGAGAGAAGAGGCGAAGGTAGTGGGAAAGAAGTGGACAGCGCAGATACCAGAAAGAAACAACACCTGAGTCTCCCACCTGCATCAACACTTCCCTTTGCTTCATCCAGGGGAGCCTCAGTTCACAAGGATGCACAATGATCTCCCCAACACCATGTGCTCCTCTCCGCATTAACATACCTCCCCAAGGGATGCTGGCCCCTGTGCAGCCATCACGTACCTCCCCAAGGGATGCTGGCCCCTGTGCAGCCATCACGTACCTCTCCAAGGGACGCTGGCCCCTGTGCAGCCATCACGTACCTCTCCAAGGGACGCTGGCCCCTGTGCAGCCATCACGTACCTCTCCAAGGGACCCTGGCCCCTGTGCAGCCATCACTGACTGTAAATTCAGAACCTGCCTTTTCTCTTCCAGGAGGTACCACGTTGTGCCTTGCCTGAAGCAAAACAGACAAGCTTCTCACATTCCACTGTCCCCGCCCCCAGCAACCTGCAAATATCTCACATGTTAGTGCTGAGCGGAGCACATGGTGTTGGAGATCATTGTGCATTCATCCACAGTCTCGCTCCCCTTGAAGAAGCAAAGGGGAGTGTTTGTGCAGGTGGATGACACTGCCCTGAGGAACACTGGTGTAGGTAATATGGAGTCCCCAGCTGAAGATGGTTCCATTTTAGGATGCTCCAAAAGCGAGCCACTCTCAGTAGAAAGCGTACTTCACACTGAGTTTGCACCTTCTCCAGGGCTTGCCATATGCGGTGCAATCCGTGTGATCATCTCCGGAGAAGCAGGGCAGCCAGGGCGACTGCAGCTCTCAGCAGCCACAGAAATGGTACTCCACCACGCCCTGCCGCGCTGCCGCGCTGCCTCCTGGGCAGCTTGTGGGTATTATAAGTTCTGTTGACTTTGCTATTTTCAACTTCCGATGGATTTACCTGGGCACAGCCGCACTGCAGCTGAGTAGCATCTGTATTTACTCACAAACCCCTATGAACACGTTCATCCTTCCCTAGTTCCAGCACTCAGCTCTGTCCACTGCATTTTGACATTTAAAATATGTTACATTTATGTGTTTCACAGTAATTCAACTGCCAATCCTTTGCTGTGTTCTAGGCTTTGCTCTCCAAGCGATTTGCACGATTCCTGCACACACGTAGGGAAACACAGATAAAAAGGAAAGTACACTCCAACAGCTCTTCTATTTATAGCCAAATACACACAGTCCTGGTGATTGGCGACTAGGCTGTTGGGAGAGCACACCAAATAGGAGCGCTGCCAGCAGCCGCAGCACAGCGCGCTCCAGCCAGGGCTCCTGGTAGCAGCAGAAAGCTCAAGGGACCCAGGCCAAAGTTGACTCTGGTGAGTCCCTGGCTTGCTGAGAGGCCAGTCTGTTTGGTCTGTTTGTTTCTCCTTTCTTTCTTCCCTGACATTCTTTTCCTTTTATAGAAAATGGCTAGGGGGGGAGGGGTGGGGGCAGTGTGGTTCGGTGGTGGACTTTAAAGCAAGAATCTCAAAGCCCTTAAATCCAATGGCATAACGTTAACTCAATCTTCCCTAAAAGTTTAACAGAGAATAGGGCGAATTTCTCTTAAAGATAAAATAGAATATACTAAAAAGCAACTGGTTTCCAAGTCTATTTGTTTATTCATCTTGTGGGATACACATTTGCATATGTATAATGCCAAAATGTGGGCAGGAAGGTGCATATTTTGGAAGGATGAGAGGGAGAGAGCATGAATTACTGCTAGAGTCCAAATGGCCATGGAGCGCCATGCAAGTTTTTGCCAGGGGTTAGTAAGCTAACACCCATGGGACAGTTCCAACCGACCATCTGACCATCTGTTTTTGTACTGTGTAGGAGCTCACCATGATTCTTATCCTTTTAGATGGCTGAAAAGACTCAGAAAAAGAGTCAAAATTCTGTGACGTGAAAACAATACAAATCTCAAATTCCGTTGCCCATAAATAAGCTTCCACTGACACCCAGCCACACTCCCTGGCTTCCACACCGTGCACAGCCACGCCCACACTGGGATAGCAGAGCAGCTAGCTGTGACAGAGATCACACCGCCTCGCAAACCCTCCACGGAAAGTGTGGGGCTCGCAGGTTGGGAGGAAGCAGTAGGCGTGGCCCTTCTGCTCATCACCACCAAGGAACTGACCAGGGTCTCACTGCTCCAGTCCTACAGAGGACACAGAATGACAGCAGGGATGCTGAGGCCCAGCCCAAGCTGAAGGCGTGTTTGTTGGTGGTGGCCTAATGATGGCATCCTGTTGCAACACTCCCAGAGCTCCCCAGTGAGACGGAGGCGCCAACAACCGTCTGAGTTGGGGGGAGGAGAACAGGCGTGGGGGGTAGAACACTGTGCTTGCCCTGTCCTTCGCTCAGAGGACCTCAGGGAGCCCATCCCAGAGTCCTTTTCTGACACAGTGATGAAGAGCAAGTAAGATCACCATGAGAAGAACATGAGTCCGTTGTGTAGGGCACTAAACACAATGCCCACTTCATACTTGTGATACTCCTCCCAGGAAACCTGCAGGACTCTTCTAGAAAAGCAGGTACAGGCACACACAGGAGCGGTCATGGGACCCCGAAGGCATGATCACACCTGAATCAGATGCACATTTCAAACAACTCCAACAGTCCACGTGGAGCGAAACTCCCCTTGATATCAGCTCAGGAACAAGGATCCTTGCATTTTCAAATTATTGAAAAGATAAGTGAGTGTGGGGGAAGGGAAACAGTGGGAAACTACTACATCTTTGAAGAAATATATTAGGCTAAAAATTAAAATTAACTTGTCCAAGTGAACATCCAGAACTCTGGGGGCTACACCTCAGGCAGCAATGTGACGAGGGCAGAAGAAACTGTGAGGGGTGGGGAGTGGGCGATTCCAAGGAGCCGCAGCCCTGAGGCGCCCTCTGACCTGGGTGCCCAGGCTGCTCCCCTCCCAATACAGGTGACAAGCTGCTGAGAGCCACTCAGCTCCTCACCAGCACCCAGACACCCCTCACTCACTCTGCCACAACGGGGAGAGGGCTGAGGGCTAGCGGTCAAGAACTCGTCCACTCATCTTATTTCACGTCCCATTTTCCACATGAAGAATCTCTTCTTCTGGAAATGCAGTGAATACTCTCAACTAAAGTTTCTTTTTATTATTGGTATGATACTGCAAACCCACAGCACCAAGCACTCGGACACACTAAAGGTTTAAAACAAATGGGGAAATCAAAAACTCTTGACACGGAATGATTGTATGTTACAACAATACAAGCATTCATATGATGGCACAGGGTAAGAAAGGGTGTTCAGAATGCATGGTGGGGCCCATTTGTGGGGAGACCAGTTTCACGGGCTGTCGAATGAATAACTAGAAAAAGATAGATAATTATAGAAAATGACAGAATATTAAAAATGTAGCAGGTGACAACAGTTGTTGGATGAAACTTGCTCCTATATACACAGCAGCAGTTCTAGGTTGTGCCATAAGTTATAGTCTCACTAGGACTCATGGTCAAAAATGCTTCAGTCTGCTGCAGTGCGGAGTCATGTGCCCTGGTGAGACTGAACATAAAACCCTAGGCCACTCAACAGCCAAGGCAGCAGGTAGCTGTTCCTGGTAAGTGGGATTTCTTTAAAAGACAAGATCCTCCACTACATTTGAAATATGCCACAATTCACAGGAGAAAAGAAATTTCTGTAAACTTGTTAGGTATATTTCTCTAAAATCAGGTCAACCTGTTAATGAACACGGAAGTGATCCCAAGGCACAAATGATGACACGATCTCGAATGATGGCTGATGTACTCCTTTATGTAAAAAAAGCATTCCTCCGTGTTTCACACTCATCAAACACTAATTAATGCACCAGGAAGCAGAAACAAAGAAGGAAGTTGCAGAGGACGCTCGGTGGCCAGGGCCAGCATTCCCACTACCACACTCAACAGCCTCTCAGTCCCTTCACACAAAGACAAGACATTTCTATTCTCCAAAACAGCACATCTGAGAAAAGAAAAAGCTGCTCCATGTTTGAGCACTTAAAAAGTCTCTCATATTCCTAGGCATTCTTTTAACTACATTCCCTTGAATGTCAAATAACCAAAAGTCGGGCACCCCCACAATAAAATGACTGGAAATCAAGCCATTCATTCATAAGGATGTGATGACACTGATCATAAAGGCGGAAACATGTCCATAACATAGTAGCTGGCACAGTGCAGGTCTCAGGACACGGGACGGCACTCCAGGGCTTCCCTGGATGGGGACAGTGCTCCAGGGCTTCCCTGGATGGGACAGCATTTCCAGGGCTTCCCTGGATAGGGACGGTGGTTCCAGGGCTTCCCTGGATGGGGACGGCGATCCAGCGGTTCCCTGGATGGGACAGCATTTCCAGGGCTTCCCTGAATGGGGACGGCATTCCAGCGGTTCCCTGGATGGGACAGCATTTCCAGGGCTTCCCTGGATGGGGATGGCGTTCCAGGGCTTCCCTGGATGGGTACGGCATTTCCAGGGCTTCCCTGGTTGGGGACGGTGTTCCAGGGCTTCCCTGGATGGGACAGCATTTCCAGGGCTTCCCTGGATGGGGATGGCGTTCCAGGGCTTCCCTGGATGGGTACGGCATTTCCAGGGCTTCCCTGGTTGGGGACGGCGTTCCAGGGCTTCCCTGGATGGGGACAGCATTTCCAGGGGTTCCCTGGATGGGGACGGCGTTTCAGGGCTTCCCTGGATGGGGACGGCGATCCAGCGGTTCCCTGGATAGGGACAGCAATCCAGCGGTTCCCCGGATGGGGACAGCAATCCAGGGGTGCCCTGGATAGGGATGGCGCTCCAGGGGTGCCCTGGATGGGGATGGTGCTCCAGGAGTGACCTCGATAGGGACGGCGTTCCGGGGGTGCCTTGAGATGGGGACGGTGCTCCAGCGGTTCCCTGGATGGGGACGACGTCCCAGGGGTTCCCTGAGATGGGGACAGCATTTCCAGGGGTTCCCTGAATGGAGAAAATGGTTCACAGTTCCCCCGAGATGGCCTAACACAACCTGATCAAAACCAGATGGGGGTGATTTCAAAGACGGGGTGATTGAAACAGGGCCAGGGACTGAACAAACGAGTAAAGGTGGCCAAGATTCTAACCTCAACTTAAGTAATCAGCCTCAGGTGAGCCCATCAGTTCGCACTCCCTGGATGTCCTGCAGGAGCCAGCAGAGGTGCTGAGCCGGAGGGGTCATGGAGAGATGTGGGTGGGAGAAGGAAAGCAGCACACGATCTTACGATCTGGGAATACAGTTGGAGTGGCAATATCATTCAGAAATTTAAGACATACTGTGTCTGAAGGTGAGATGGAAATGACCCTATCAAGAATGGTGGAAGGTGACAGGAACCAACGTTGAAGAAGCTTGTTGCAAACATTCCAATAAAAGCTTTACCACCATGTGGGGGCCTGTGGCTAAAGTCTTCACCTTGAATGCGCCAAGAGCCCATATGGGCACCAGTTCTAATCCTGGCCACCTTGCTTCCCATCCAGCTCCCTGCTTATGGCCTAGGAAAGCAGTGGAGGACAGTCTGAGTACCTTCACTTCCCCAGGGCTTAGGGGAAGTGTCAGAGACACGTAGTCTACACGATACCATACCGGCAGAACTAAATCACCCAGAGTGGTGAGGTGCTCAGCAACCCACTGCTAACTGGCTTTCTTCCCTCCCAGTTCATTTTCTCCACTCAGCCCGTTGTGCTGCTTGGGCTTGCTTCCCAAATAAACTTGTGGCGGGATCCCCATCCAAGAACCACTTCGGTATTGTGTCTGCAGAGGCCAGGGTAAAAGACTTCTTCCTTCATTCTTCCCACCTGAATTCCCTCCATCTACGGCAGAGAGCACTCATCCCTTTCATTAAGCATTTACAGATCCATTCCTAATGCAAAGAGTTTCTCTGTGTGCCTGGAGGGTATACCCTGATGAATAAAACAGTACTGGCTTCAAGCAGCTCCCATGGGAGACTGGGATATGACACAGCAAGATTCCAGAAGATTCTAGAAGATTTAGACCACAGAAGAGGCAAAGCAGCTCTAAGGACAGGAACTACTTTCAACAGGGTAGTATTTCATCACTACTCAGACAGAATTACTCTTCAGGCATTCTCCATCAAATATATTTAGATCAAGCTATATACCTTCTTAAAAAACCCAGCACTGGGCCCGCTGCAGCAGCCTAGCAGCTAAAGTCTTCACCGTGCACACCCGGGATCCCATATGGGCACTGGTTCTAATCCTAGCAGCCCTGCTTCCCATTCAGCTCCCTGCTTGTGACCTGGGAAAGCAGGGAAAGACAGCCCAGAGCCTTGCGACCCTGCACCTGTGTGGGAGACCTGGAGGAAATTCCTGACTTCGGTCTGGTTCAGCTCCAGCCGTTGCGGTTGCTTAGGGAATGAATCATCAGACAGAAGATCTTTCTCTCTGTCTCCTCCTCTCTGTATATCTGCCTTTCCAATAAGAATAAATAAATCTTGATAAAAATAAAAAATAAAAAACCAGCGCTAGCTGACAGGTCAGCCCAGACACGGTGCAGGGTAACTTAGCCTAAATGGCGACGCCTAGGCGATACCCTAAGCAAAGCATCTTCACTCTGAATTCTGCATGGATGGCGCCATCAGGTGTGAACCATGCATCCAAGAACCCACAGAGCTCTCCTGCTGTGTCTGTCCCCACCTTGGGACCTTCCGTCCTGATTCTCTGCCCAGTGGGCGCTTCTCCAGACACGCGCATGCCTTATGCCCGCCCACCTTCCGTCCTCTTCACTCCAGGCCTCCTGACCATCCTCCTCCAAACAGCACCAGCCCCAGACACTGTCCCCTCCACTGCCTTCCCCGGTTTCTTCACCTTCAGTGAACACCTGACATATTACGCATTTGCTTGTTTATTTTTAACCCCCTCCCATCAAAAAGCCTCTAATCCCAACAGGTTCCCCCTCGCGCTGCATCCCTGGCTTAGAAGACTGTCTGGCACAGAGCAGGTGTTCCATAGGTATTTGGCGGAAGGATGAATATACTCCCTCACTGGAACTCAAAGTCACCAGTCACCGGCCACAGCGGACGTGCCGTACAGTCACCGGGAATCAGGACAGGAGCGTGGAACGCCCGGGCCTAAAGCACACACTACTTTTTTGTGGGAAAAATTCGGGGGTAGGGAGGGTAAGTTTTCAATATGTGTGGCAAGTACCAGTTAGGCAGTTTTCATTCCATCATAAAAATGTACAGTCACAGACTCTAACATCCCGTGTCTATTGGGTGAGGAAAACCATTGGCGTTTTAGAGCTCAGAATGACAGTATCCCTCACTACACAAACTTAATTGGGGTGTGTATTTGTGGTAAATACATACTGAGTACCTATGATGGATACGGTGTTGGGCGAGCGTTACATCTGACTTTTCTTGGAGGAGTTAATTTTACACCTCACTGTGAGGCCACACCTGTGGTTACACAGACAGGAAAAGCTCACCTGACAACACTGACATGGTCTCTCCCCATTGCTTCCTTCTACATTCTGATATATTTAAACTCCTCCACAGGAAAGACTTCAAGTGGCAAACGCTCTTCTCACCGCGTTAGGGGAGGAAGCAGAGCAGGGGCATACTGTGTTCAGCAAGTTTACACTCTCACAGAAATGCTCCAAGGTGTGGCCAAATTCTAGCGACACAGGACTGACTGGGTCCACTGTGTACTCCTGCTCCTGGCTGGGTGACAACCTTTTCATCCACGGGTGACCCCACCAGACTTCCTCATTCCACTCCTGGCTTCCACCTGCCCACCTCCTCTAGGCCGTGACCAATTCCCTCAAAACTCCTGTGTTTCAGGCTCCTCCCACCAGTACCCTCCCCTTTCCTACCTCCGCCTCACATTGTTTCTTTCTCTGCCTTCCAAAGCTTCTCCTCATCTGGCAAGGCAGGCTCACGCCTTCTTGGCCTCTACTCTGTGGTTCCTCTGGCCTGGGAACTCCTGCAGCACCCACCCCCACTGGAGACAGAGTGGGCTCCGCTGCTCGCCGTGACCCCCATTTGAGGGAGATTAGAATGAGGTCACTTCATCCTTGGAGGACAAACACCCTACACGTGTGCTTCCCTTTAGGACTCACAGGTCAACTTTCAATGTCTCTTACTTCCAAGTATTGTGAGGGAAAAAAACACTTTTGAAGAGCTCCAATAAACAGGAAAGAAAAGCATCGCTGTTACTTGAAAGCAAATGGGAGGCCCGTGCAGACCAGGGACTACTGTTGGCAAGGCTGCACGCGGGACGCAGGGACCTCACTCACCTTGGCAGCCCAATCTGCGTTCTAAAAACCCTCACCTGTGCATTAGCAGCAAGTAGTCAACCCTGAGTCATCCTCTGTGCTGTTGTGTAACTCCCCTGTCTGAAGGGTTCCTCTCCCTTAGGCAACTGCTCATAGCCTGAAACTTTCGGCTCAGACATTCGCATCTCTGGCTTCATTTGCAGAGATAAAGACGTGGCCTTCTTTTTTCAAAAACACCAAGACCTCTTCGACTGGCTTTTTGATTCCATTAGGACTTTGCCCAGAAAGATTTGGCAGAACTTGTAACAGAATAAAGAACTCAGATCCAAAACTCATCTTTACAAATAGACCCTTGCACCTTGGGTCAGACCCAGCAGCCTCACATCACGATTTTAGAAGCCTGAGTTGAAGGCCATGGGGAAGCTGACTTTACAGCAGAGCTTCAACAACACCTGGTCTAAACACCATCATTAATTAAGGGCCAGTAAACGGAGGGGGAGGGAGGGAAGCAGCGGAGACAGCCCTCATCCTGCTCTCGCCAGTGTAGCCATCATGTCATCTTGCCCAGGAAACAAAAGCGAAATATTAGAAAAAAAAAAACCCTTTGGTGTCAACACATTATGTATTACTCTAAAGCCACGGCTGCTGCAGGCTTTCCAGAGAGGACTGGCGTGGCCAGCTTGGGTTCTCACAGCAATGCAGCAGAATTGAAGGTGCTATGGTTACAGTATCTCCTAAGCAGGTTAATCTAGTCATGCTACATTTCAGGAAAAGAAGAGTCAATGTCTTGAGTGTGAAGGTGCATTCTTTGCCTCCCAATATTGCAAGAGAAATGCAGACAGCAGGCAACCAAACTGCAGTGGACCCCACAGGGTTATGCTGGTTCATGTGCTCTCTCTCTCCACTCAACCCTACACAACCCTATCCTGGTCATGCGGAGACAATTGAGCAGCCAGTCTGCAAGCGGTTCTGTGTCCTGGTTGCCTCTGGATGAGTTAGCAGCAGCCAGACATGTTCCACATTCCCTGCCTGCTGGCTACATCCAGTGGGAAGGCAGGGGCTTCACCCCCCCTCCCCAGGTCCCCATCACCGTGGCTTGTGGGAGACTGCGGTTCCGAGTGATACACACAGCACCACCTAGCCATTGTGAGAGCCGGAGAGCGGCTGTCACAGCAGAAGAAATAAAGTGTTGCATTTCTTAGAATAACGCCCTGGCTGGGTGATGCTGACCCAAAGGACGCCCACCACTTCCCAGCAGGATCCTGCTCCTCCTTTTAAAGACCCTCTCCCGTCTCGCCAAGCACACCTCCAGAGCTCCTTCCGAAGGAACAGCACAAAGGCAGGAGCCCTTCCACAAGCAGAAGGCCTGCTTGGTTGCAAAGTTGTAGCAGAGGAACCGCGGAAGAATCCTGTCCTTCAGGTCAGACAAGAGATAAACAATAGGAAGTGCTGGGTCAGTCCGAGATCCTTGCTGGAGAGGGGCTGGGGAGAGCGGAGTCAGCGCCCAGCAGCCCCCTTCACACCCCTGAGCCCTGAAGGGGTAGCCACGGTCACTGTTCCCTGCCATCCGGCCCAGGGCGACATGCCCACTTCCACATCCCCAAGTCCAGCGCCCCGAGAAAGGGGAAGTGAGAACCCCCTACCCGCCCGCGGCCGTCCCGCGCAGCTGCAGAGTTGCAGGGTCGAAACAGCACCAAGTCCGGGCGCCAGCGACCTGCGGGTTCCGGGTGCGGCTGGGGCAGCGCCGAGGCAAGCACGCGCTGCTGACCCGGGGTTTTACAAACCCGCGCCCAGCCCCGCCGCCTCCCGCCGCACTTCACACCCCAAGCGCATCCCGGCCGCCCTCGCGGCTTCCTTCACCACGCTCCAGCTCCCGGAGAGCGGCCGGACACGAGCGGCCCTAGCCTGGCGGGGATTCCTGGAAATGTCATCCCCACACCTCGGGTCCACCGCCCCCATTCCTCCGCCGCACGCGCGCGCACACACTCCTGTCGCGGCTGTTAGCAGGCCGGTGCGCGGGTCCCCAAAGCCCCCGTGTGTGGGCGCGCGCCGGACACCGGGCGTCTGCCCTCTGCGCCCCGTGCCACGCCTGGCTGGGGCTGACCGGCTCCAGGCACTGCGCCCTGGATGTCGCCCCCGGCCTCTCTCCACAGCACCATTGTTCCACGCGGCTCTTGCTGCGCCCCGGAGCGCCCTGCGGCGGAGCCCGGGGCTCGGTGAGGGGCGGCTCCGGCGCCGGGCACCCCACCCCCACACACGCCCCGCCACCCGCCGGCCGTGGTACCTTGCCTGACAGCTGGCTCCGCGGGCCCGCGGGAGCGGGCGGCGCTAGTGACAGCGTCGATGCCAAGCCCGGGAATCCAGCTCCGCCGCAGCCGCCGCTCGCCCCGGCGCCACCATCTTCCCCCGCCGCCACCTCAGCCCCGCGGCCGGCTCCGGCTCGGGCCCCTCGGTGCGCGCCCCACCCCCGCCGCCCGCCGCCCGCTCGCCCCTCGTGACGCGCGCCGGGCCGGAGGGAGCGCGCGCGCACGCCGCGTGCCGCCAGCGCCCCTGCCTCCCACGCCCACTCGCGGCCGCGCGCCGCGCGGGCTCGGGCTTCTCGGATGGGCGTGCCACCGCCCCGCGCGGGCCCGCGGCCGCACGCAAGGAGACAGGATGGCGACTGCGGCCCCGAGAGGGCCCTGCCGGCCGCTTGGCACGCTCCCTCGGCGGCAGCCTGCGGCGCTTGCCTCGCCAGGCGCGGAGGAGTTGGCTACGCCGCAGGACCGGAGTGACTCCGAGCTTCCCGCTTCCCCAGCCGCTGGACCGCGGCGCGCGCGGGTCTCCGGACGCGCGTGGGTTCGCAGCAGAGCCACGCCGGCCGGCCTGCCGAGCCCAAGGGCCACTGCCGTCCGAGGAGCCGAAGCTGCCAGCCTCTGGGTTGGGATGCCCGGGAGTCGCCCGGATTTCCTACTGCGGGTTCAGTTCTGGGTGATGGACACTTGAAGCTGGCCTTGAAGCCTGGCTCAGCCCGGGAGGGAGCGGAGACCCTTTCCCGCAGGGACCAGGTGGCAGGTGCTGTGCCGTAATGAAAGGCCTCTCCGGTGGGTTCTGGCGCCAGCCCCATCTGTAAGTGGCAGGGGAACCCAGCCATGCTCCCTCTTCCAGACACACCTTTCTCAAGGATGATAATAACAACGCTCTGTTTGCGGCAAGCTCTCTTCATTACACACCCTCGAATTCTCATTTAGGAAGATGAACATGAGCCTTGGTAATGCAGACACCGTGGAAAATGCAGCTTTTACCACTCCCTCGTTTCTATATTGTTTTGAGCAAACTTCCTGCAGAAAAATCAGTGGGGCAGGGGACACAGCAAGAAACATTCTGCAAGTGTTTTTCTTTTTTTTTTTTTTTTAATCTCATACATGGCTTTATTCATACACAATTACATAAATATATACCTTTTTTAAGTTATTTGCTTCTTTTTTTATTAATTATTATGCATTATGTGACAGTTTCATAGGCTCTGGGGTTCCCCCCCACCCCTCCCCGTGCCCCTCCCCTACGGTGGACTCCCCCCACCCCGTTGCAGCATTACAGTTAAAATTCAATCAAGATTCTTCCCTTGCAAACAGATGCCAAGCACATAGTCCAGCTGCTCATTGTCCAGATGGAATGTACAGTTTCTTGGGGAGACTATTTAGCTGCGATCAACCCCTAGTGGTCTTAATATTTCTCTAGTTATGAATCACTGCCAGTCTCGCCACTCCCAGTTTGATGAGGTTGTTGTAGAGTTCACTGGTTGACACTGTCCATCATAGAGTCTTCATTCGCCCGGTTTTCGCTGCCAACATATATCTGAGATGGTTGATTGACCCGTTCTGTCCTCTGTCTTTTTCTTGGCTAGGGTTCTGAGTCCAGCTGGTCATCGCCACAACATCATGTGAGTCTTGCTTTGTACTTCACAGCCAGTCTCTGGCGGGCGGGGCGGTGGTGGAGGAGGGTGGCATTACCAGGGTATCCTACTCCTACCAAGGGGCCTTTTAGTAAAATGTAAATGTAAACATTTTATGCCAGCGAGTTGTATCTTCATGCCGGTGCTGTGACATTGCTTGAGCAGGTTCCCATCTCCCTCCAGTTTTTGGAGTTGCCAGGCCCAGTCTTTCCGACATTGCAGACATGTGGCTAAACAGAAGCTAAACCCTCAGATCAAAGAAGAGGAACCGTGGGTAATTGTCACCTGCAAAGGCGCTGGAGCTGCACAGGGCTCCAGGACCAGGCCAAGGCTTTCCAAGGAATTGTCGCTGCCGGCTGCCCACGAGAGGCAGCAGTGAGAAACTCCAGATAGAGGGGGCCAGGAGGGCAGGCGTGGCGAGCTGTTCACAACCTGGGTGTTACCTGGGACCCCAGAAAGCCACGGAAGCCTTCTGAGGGTGGAGGCAAGGCAAACAGGTCAGCTCCTGAAAGCCTTTGGTGGAGGGACAGCGCCGGGGCAGGGAAAGCCTGTGCCGTGCAGGGAGGGCTGGCTTCCGTGTCTGCAGGCGCTGCCCCCCATGTGGCTGCCTCGGGGGCTTGCCCAGCACCTCTTTCCATCTGTGGGTGTCGGGGTTTCCGGTTGCAGGAGAAGATGGCCATGCGCACCTTGAGTCCTCTGCTGTGGTCTCAGTCTGACAGGTTCTTGGGCTCCTGAGTAAGAAACCCAGGATTGTTCCTCATAATACTTCACCTTCAAACCTTACACTCCAGGATCTTTGTGCAGACAAATGGAAACATTTGGAATGCCTGTGCAGAGAATGAAGGGCCCTGTCTGTGGGAGCACATCTCCCTCCTTCCCTGGCCCCCTGGGAAAATCCTGCACATCCTTAATCCTTCTGGGCAGTGTGAGTCGCTGTGTCCAGGGCTCACATTAACTCAAGGTCTGATTGGCACATCTTTGTAGGCAATGGGGAGACTCATAAAACATTTATGTGTCTTTTTAAAAATTTATTTTATTATTTTATTTGGAAGACGGCAAAGAAAAAGACAAATAGGTGTTCCAGCTGCGGGTTCACTCCCCAAAAAATCACAACATCCAGGCCTGGGCTGGGCCAAGGTCGTGAGCCTGAGATTCCATCTGGACTCCTCTGGCCCACGTACACGGGTCAGCTGCACCTTTTCCCCGGGTGCATTGGCAGGGAGCTGGAAGGGAACCTGCGAAGCCCGGGCCTTGCTGCGGCCCTCAGGCGGGGAATGGCAGCTTCCAGCTGACTGCTCAGCTTGCAGTGGCACCACAGGCACCGCCACCATGGCTGGCCTACGTCTTAACCCTTCTTGTCCTCTCGTTTCACGTGCACATTTGCTAAGCCTGTTTTACTGGTCTTTTTAGGCCTTATTGTAGATCTAAGGTACTTCAAATATTTGTTGGTACTTACTGCTAGTAACAAGTCACAGTGGGAATTAGATGTTCCCTAAGGTAATGATGTAGACTGTAGGTCCCCCAGCAGCCATTGCAATAGGGAACAACACCATAGATCCCGTGCCAGGACTTGGGCCTGCATTAAGGCCTTGTTGGCCACTGCATGTGTACAAGTCTGTGTGTGTCCCTTTTAGGGTCCGCTGGCTCCTAGGTGACTCCTGGAACCATGACCTCTGAGGTCCTGGACTTAAGGAGCCTGTCCTGTCCCTGACACAAGCATGACAAGAGGCAGAATCTGTGCACTTTCTCCACTTAGGCTTGACTTTGTTGGTTAAGACTTGAGGATTCCAGGACTCACATACTTGCCTCGCATGTCCCAGGAGTGTGACACGGTCCTCCAGCCCCCAGGAGGGTTCTGGACAGTCAGAAGGGAACACCTCTGATGCTGAGCTCCTCACTGACAACCTTGTTTCCATCCCACTGTTTTTTTAATTAAGATTCATTTCTCAGTGTACCCCCACCAAGCAGCTAGCACATTCTAAGGACTCACAGCAAGTACTTAGCAACCGTTTGTCGATGAATGAGTCACGATGTGTTACAAAGCAACTATAGAAAATGAAATTTTATTTTGATTCAAAAATATTTATTAGTCCATGTCCACAAGAAATCTTCAGAAGTTCATGGAAGTGATTATTATGAAAGAAAGATTATGCATTGATTTGAAAAGTTTCTGCACTAAATTCATTGTCCAATTGCGTTCTCCGTGGGGTGTTTGCAGTATTCTTGTAATTGCTTCAACTGGGTCCTCCAAGAAAATCATTAAAATGGATTTCCTCTACTTTGTTACTATTTTAGTCAGAATTCAGCAATGCATGAAAAAAGTGATAGTATGTTGATGAAAAGATAAAGAGACCCAGTCTTGGCTCCTCTGTCAGTCACGGGCATGTTCACGGACGCTAACTCTCTCTCTCAGGCCTGCCAGAAGTGAGGTGCAGCTGCTGTTCCGTTCAGGCGCTGTTTTAGGGGAGCTTTCACCATCTGCTGCACAGTCGGGATCCAGACGGGCAGGAAGACTGAATATTCCTAGTAGGTGATACTATTTTAAAAAGCCACCACAGTTTTACATCTTCATTCACAATCCATAATCTAATAGGCGTTAACTACTACCATGGGCATCTCAAAGCCCAATTATTATTCTTAGAGTTGGTTTTATTGTTGTTGCTCTTGTTTTGTTTTTTACTTTAAGAAAGTCAGGCCAACATATAAATAAATAAATGATTTCACTGACAGGCTCAGTGTGATGACTCAGTGGCTGAAGCCTCACCTTGCAACTGCCTTTCCCAGGCCACAGGTCGGGAGTTGGAAGGGAAGTGGAGCAGCCAAGACACAACCAGCAGCCATACAGAATCCTGGCACATGTAAGGTGAGGACTTTAGCCATTAGGCTATTGCGCTAGGTTGTGAACATTAGAGATTTTCTACCCCCATGTGGTCAAGGGCACCTGAGGACTGGATTCCAAGCAGAAAACTAAGGACAGAAATCAGGGCTTGATAGTTCTTCAAATTTCATTGTTTCAGGTTTTTAATACAAATATGAGGATACAAAGCATTGGTGCCAGAATGCTGCCGCGATCAAACGCAATGGTTCAACCTGCTGACATCTCGGAATCTGTTGCTTTTTTCCAGACAATGCCAGTAAATGGATTGGAAGTGAATTTCCCACTGGCGGACAGGGAGTGCTCCAGGACCCACAGAGCCGACAGGACCGTGCAGGCTTCCGTTTGCAGCTGCAGGATTTCTTTGGGAGCGTTTGATCCTGAACTTCCAGGAGACCAGCCAGGAAGGCCAAAGAGCTGGTGGACCTGATGCAGCTCTTGTGTGTCCTTTTCTCCATAAACAGACATTATGGATTGTAGCTTATAACTGGGTTGGCACCAAGACGAATGTATTACTGTTATAGAATAAGACATTTTTGTTCACCTTAAAATATGCTATTGCTTTTAGGAAAAACAATCATTTTGGGGGGTTTGTAAATGTAGTGTGGCTCCTCTGCACTGCACTCTAACACGTAAGTCGGCCACTCAGTCAGGTGTAGGTGGGAGACACCGCACGACGTCCGCACCACAGAACTCAGGGGCACAGCACGGAGCTCCGTGAGAAGTCACGAGGTAGGAGGTGGGTGAAGGAGCTTGGGAAAGGAGAGTCTAACACACAGGCTCACGGGATGGCTAAAGTAAAAGTGGACCGTAGTGAACTTGTCATTGATTCTGTGTGAGCGCTACTCATTCAGACCACTCCCTTCCACCAATTACTGGTGCCTGTTCTTCATGTTTTCAGAGCAAATCTCTGCCCGTGAGCTACAGGCGCACTGGCTGGAAGAAGGGTTTCCTGGTTGCCTGCACAGCAGGGCGTCTTGGAGAAGAGTCTTTGCAAGAGGCATACAAGAATTTCAGTTCATGGTGTGATTATTTTGTCCCAGGGAACTCACTGGCCAGTAACACCGAGACAGGAACACCGACTCATCCTTCTTCACAAATGAAGCCCACATAAGACTCTACGTGACCAGGGCACAACGCCGGATTTGACGTTGCTGGCCGTGTTGACTGACTGATGGCTTCCAGACCAGCAGAGCCACTCCTCTTCTGCCAGAACCTTGACTTCTAACGCCCAGAACTCAAGACTGGAGGCAAACGGATCCCAGAGAAACACCAGGTGACCAGACGATGGTTTCACACACCACACATGGGGCACTACTGAGTGTGGAAAAGATGGAATACTTATAATAACTGGTACTAAGTCAACAGCCTAACCATTTGTGAAAAGGTTAACGTTTGTGGGCTTACATCTCACCCCCTACAGCAAAAATAAGCTCCAGTCTTCAAAAAATGAACACGTGAAGTAATAAAATCATAACCATTTTGCTCCGGCTCTTTGCCAAAGGCCCAGAAGCCACGTGTGAGCTCTAGAAGTCCTGGTTCCTGGCTTTGGTGTGGGGGCCCCTAGTAGGGAGGTAACGTGAAGAGTGAACAAGTAGACGGAAGATCTGGTTCTTCCTCTCTTTTTAAAATAAATGTAACTTTCAAATAAATAAGCAAACCTATTTTTAAAAAGAGATTTTTTTTTGTCCTCAGGCTTAAAACCATTGGATTTCTTACAGCATTGAAGCAACTGGCAAGACAATCTGTGTTCAATCAAAATTTTTCCATATATCTAGCCCCCGTATGGCTGTTAACACCAGTAAGAACTGGAATATTACCACCACTGGCTTGAAAGGCACAGAATTCCTTTATTTCAGTCAGAAACTCCCAGCCTATGATGAGTAAATTTCCTAAGATTTCTCTGTTGCTCTAAATATAGTAGCAACTGTTAATGAATCATACAATTATAAAAAATATAAAGCTAACATTCTTCTCATAGAAAATTTGGCAAATATAACAATTAAAAGGGGAAAATTACTCATTGCTCTCCCATTTAAAGCAACTACTGTTAGCTTTTACTTTTTAAATTCCCTTTATTTCTTCTATATGAGTGTGTGATGATATTCCACGGATAATTGTAATCTTGCTTTCGTCACTCAGTCATGTTTTTAGAATTCTTCTGTAAACATCATTTTCATGACTACTCGAGGGGGGGCTCCAAACAGCTCGCCAAAAAGCATTTCACTAAAACACTGCATGGATTTGAAAACTTTTTGTGCCCAGTGCAAAAAACGCAATGAACTTACCACTTGATTAAATTTTCATGAACTTTTTCAGCATCTTCACATAATAGTCAATACTTCTCCTGTTAAGCCCCTGCAGAGTTGGCTTCAGGTTCTGTTATCAATAAACAGCTTGTTTCAGGTTCCCCCTCAGGACAGCCCCTAGAAGCTGGATTACGATTGGACAATGTCAAGATTCCAGGCATAAATGACCAAACTTGTAACTCATACTACCATGAATCACCACGAGAAAGTCCTACTTCATTATCTCCCAGCAAACATTTGACAGGCTCAGTAAAAATGAAACCTAAAGTCTTTGTATCTGAAAGACACAAACTGACGTCTTGTTTCAACTTTCATTCTTGGCTGTTATTTTTCTGCCATGTATGTCACCGCCTCTTCCGTGTGTGCGTTTATGTCTTCTGCCCTCTCTTCTATGGAGGGACTTTATTTCATAAACTTGAAGCAATTCTTATGTCAAGCCATTTTATTATTGCTGTCGTTTTGTTTTACTTGAAAGTCAGAGTTTCAGGGAGAGACAGATCTTCCATTCTGTTTCACTCCCCAGTGGCTGCAATTACCAGGGCTGAGATGATTTAAAGCCAGGAGCCAGGAGCTTCTTCTGAGTCTCCCACACTGGTGGAGGGTCCCAAGGCTTTGGGCTGCCCTCTGCTGCTTTCCCAGGCCACAAACAGGGAGCTGGATGGGAAGTGGAGCAGCCAGGATTCAAACTGTCACATATGGAGATGCCAGCACCTGCATGTGGTGATTAGCTTACTATGTTACCACACCGACCCCAAATAATTTTGTTCATTTTAATTTAAACTTTCAGTCATTCAAAAGAGAAAGCGGGATCGGAATGGTTTTTCCTAAAACATGCAATGTTTCCCAATTTACTGAATAATTTTTGTTAATGGTTTTTAATGTCAAATTGATATAATCATGAATAATCATACAGAACAGAGTCTGTTTTGTAAATGTGGCTGCGCAGTTCCATGTCTGCACTACAGGTCTCACAAATTATGCCTGTAGATTCAGCTACTGCACGCAGTGTTGCTGCTGACTTCTTCTGTAAGGAAAACGTGGCCTTCATTGGCAGGGTCACATCTGTACAGACTTGCTCACCCTGGAAGAGCATGAAGCCCCCGTTGTCGGCAGTGCGTGGTTTTCCTCGCCTAACTCCTCCATGTTTCTTAAGATACTATGTTACACTGTAGACAGAATAACCTGAGCCCCTGCACCTGATTGGAGACCTGGCAGAGACTCCTGGCTCCTGGATTTGGACAGGCCCAGCAACCAATTGGGGAACGATCCAGCAGAATGAAGACCTCCTCCCACCTCTCTCTGTATTTCAAATAAATAAAACAAATCTTTAAAAAAGAAAACTTTGTTAGAATTAAAACACGGGAGCTCTGGACACACTAACATGAAATGTGTTCATCATGTTCTTGTAGGCAACTGAATATGGGATTTGTATGAGATTACAACACAAATATTTTAAGTATTGGGAGGGTCTTCACTATTAACTTCGTCCCAGAATAACTGACGTCACTTCCGTTGTGTCCGTAAGTGTAAGTAATCATGGAACAGGGTTAGTTGTCTTTATGTTCTTCCCTGATTTGTGATAATAAACCCACAGTGTTTACATAGAACGTCTGACTTGTTCCATTCGGGTCATCCCCAGACGACTGGACTCACGTCGGATCCAGCTAAGGAGCGGCCAGGTCTTATACTGCTAGAAACACTGACCCCTCTGTCCAGGAACCCGATCCTGTGAGTCAGTCTCTGGCAGTTCACACAGGGCAGGTTCTTCAATGAGGGTGGGTTCTTACATGGATAGGTAACTGCCAGGAAAGCTAAATACATAGGTGATGACAGAATAGTGCCCAGTGCTACACTAACCCAAGTGATTCACCCACCGTGGGGTGTTCTCCCAGTGATGTGTTGGCTGAGACCATGAGCAATTTCAGCAATATGAGAATACAAAAATCCTGGGGAGGGCATCCTGCTGCTGGCTGCCTGATGCTACCCCTGGCTCCTGCATCCTTCGGACCCAGGTCCCAGCTCCTGGCTGCAGCCTGGCCCAAATCTTGTGACCTTGTTGCTGTGGCCATCTGTGGATCTCAATCCCTCTCAATCTCTGTTTCTGTATTCCTCCCACACCTTGCCACTCTGCCTTGAAAATAAATAAATCACCAAAAAAAGGGGGGAAGGGTCTGTGCTGTGGCATAGCACGGTAACCTGCTCTTTGCAGCACCTGCACCCCCAACCCCATGGGCATCAGTTCAAGTCCTGGCCTCTCCTGACATTCCGGTTCCCTACTGGAAGACAGGCCCCTGCCCCCGGGGGGAGCTTTGGCCCAGTCCAGCCCCACTGAGGTGGCCCTCTGGGGAGTGAGCCACTGGCTAGATCTGTCTTTCCCTCTCTGCACTTCTGCCTTTCAAATCAGAAATAAAATCTTCAAAACAAAAAACAACAACAAAACGGCAGCAAAGGCATTGGGAACCTGACAAGCATTACTCTAGAGAAACTTCCCGTGATGTCCCGTGTTACACACATCACTACTGCTCAGGTGGGAAGGCAAAAAGCCCTTCAATTGCTACTATTGTAACACTCAACACACAGAACAATACTGTGCTTTCCACAGGAAAAGGGCACCTGTAGCATTTCTGGAACAAGTCCCTGGGAGACAAGCGCTATGCCGCTTGCACATTTTTTAAATGGGTCTTTTTTAAACAGCAGAGCACCAAAGCTCTCATTGAGCCTCCTATACGAGGAAAATGGTGCTGGTACTTGCTAAATGGACAACAACGACCAAAGTGCTACTGGCTTAAAAAGTTCATTAGTTAATCTAATGAGCCTACAACTATTGTTGTTCCTAATCTTTCAAGAAGTGTGCTATTAAGCAAAGCAATTTCCAGGGAAGCACTTTAATTATTATGAAGTACTATCAAACTTCTTCTATTAACTTGCTTTCTAACTTAGAGTCTTTGCTAAGCTGGTCTCCTTTCCATGCATATCGGTGTGAAAGCGCTGCTGTAATCTGAAACTTTGGCTATAGCACCTCGACATGATACAAAATGAAAATAGATCCCAAGAGCCAGTGCGTTATCTGTAATACAGCCACGCATCACTTAATGACGACAGTTCATTCGGAGAAATGCCCTGAGCATCACAGAGCACACTTACACAAAGCTGGATGGCAGAGGCCGGGCAGCCCACACAGCCTCCTGGTGCCAACAGAGAGGCAACAGTCACACTTACGTGATTGCTGCCGGTGCCGACTCAACACAGAGTAGGCACAGGCTCCGCTGCAAAACTACGAGGCCACGATTCTCTACACAGTCGGCCAAAGAATAACACGATCATAATGCTAAACAGTCAGGGAACAAAACTAAATAAATGAAAGCTCAGCCCAACAGCATCCTTTTGAAATATTTAAAATTGGAGTTATAAAATGATCTACTTCACCAGATGCTCTCCAGTCTGCACAAGCACCATGGACTTTATTTGAGGTGTTTCCTGTTTGCAACACACAGAAGAGCTGCAACAAACTAACTCTCCACTCCGCATGTTCCTTTGAGACTTACTGGGAAAGGCATGTCTAGTCCTAATGACTTTCCGAAGTTAATATTCAATGTGAATGCAACTTAAAATTGTGAAACTTTCGTTAATTTGTTTTTGACATTTCTTTTATGTCTTAGTGGCAATGACATTTTTTACTCGTTCTACCAGTGGAGGAAGCTGTCAGTTTTACCTGGCAGGCGGCTCAGACCTCCTCCCCACCACACTGAGGCAATTAAACCAGCCTAGCCGGCCTGAAACGTGTCTGAAGAACCACTACATACACTCATTTTAGGAGATGAAACGTTTACTTAGAAATTGCAAACATTTAGTAAAGATAAGACAAACACTATTCTCCATACTCTACAGAAATACAATAATTTATAGTTGGCTTGGTACACGGTTACATGATTAAAAAATGTATTGAAAGAATGGTTCATTCTACTTCCTGTCAGTTATCACAATTTAATAAGAGTACCAGTAAGTACTGGAAGACAGCTGTGTAGAAAGGCGAGAATCCCAGAATCGCTTGTTGGTATACATAATTGTAATAGGAAACAGTTACCATGCATTCAAGTTACGATTTCCAAGCGACAGGACAGAACTCAGTGAGCCCAGCTGAGAAGCACCTTGTTGTGGTCAGCACAGGCGTGGACTTTTTGAGCGGCAAAACAGAACAGGTAGAACCTACTTTCACAGGAAATGTAAAATGAAGATGGAAAAAGTAGATAATTCTATTAGATGCTTTTAAAATTATTCTTAATAATTTGCAAAGTACCATCATTTTCTGATTATCTGAATTGAAAAACCTACCTCTGAATCCGCACGCCCAATACAGCAGCACTCAGCAACAGACGGCTAGAACCGAGATGTGCACAACACACACACCCGGCTGGGACACTCTGCACACTCACTGGGGACACTCTGTGCACACCCAGCTGGGACACTCACTGGGGACACTTGCTATGCACACAGACAGGGCCATGATACCTCACTCATAGGCTCTTTACAGGATTACATGTGGAAATGGTAACATTTTAATTGTACTAGGTTAAACCAAACACATTATTAATTTCCACCTGTTTATTTTAATGTTGTTGGTAGAAAATTAAAAAAAAATTACTTAGTGGTTTACAGTGTACTTCTATACATCAGCACAGTGACAGAGTCTACAATCATTATTTTAGCCTTAGCATGTGATGAATAATTTCAGTTCGGGGATACTAACTCCCAGACACCATAAGCACACACTGGGTGCTGCACTGTGAAGTTTCCCTTAACAATCTGCAAACCACTTCATCTTTAAGACGTGTGAATTCACGTACGAGAGCTACAAGAACGTCGATGCAGCCTGCTCTGACGGGGCAAGCAGACTGAGAATCAACAGTGTGGCCAGCGCGAGGCCAATCAGGACCTTCCGCAAGGTCCGTGACCCAGGCATCTCTTTCCTGCCCAAGACCCGCCTTTGTACCGCAGATCACACACGCCACTTGTGAATGGGCGCCGAAGTCACACCGCCTGCGACTTCCAGGAGTATTCCACTACAGTGCAGAATGCCAGCTCTCACAATTGTCCCTCAAATGGTTAAATTCAACAACTGGCTAGTATACAGAAACCCAAATGTAGAAGCTATTCAAAGAATCATTACTCATCCTTTAGCTTTTCCCCTCTCTTCATTTTCTTAGTTTTAAAATATTGGGCATATTTGTAGTACCTATTTTCTTTTTAAGATTTTTATTATTATTGGAAAGCCGGATATACAGAGAGGAGGAGAGACAGGAAGATCTTCCATCTGATGTTTCACTCCCCAAGTGAACCGCAACGGGCCGGTGCTGCGCCGATCCGAAGCCAGGAACCAGGAACCTCTTCCAGGTCTCCCACATGGGTGCAGGGTCCCAAAGCCTTGGGCCGTCCTCGACTGCTTTCCCAGGCCACAAGTGGGGAGCTGGATGGGAAGTGGAGCTGCCGGGATTAGAACCGGAGCCCATATGGGATCCCGGGCGTTCAAGGCGAGGACCTTAGCCACTAGGCCACGCCGCCTGGCCCTGTAATACCTATTTTCTAACTTGAAACAGTAAAATAGTCCAAGACACACACTCTGTTCTAACACACCCCCAAACACAGTAATCCCTGCAGAAACCGACACCAGGCCTCAAACACCCTGTTAGCAGGCAGCGCCTGGCTGTACTTCAATCATACACTCTGTCCTCAGACTCAGCAAGGAATGTTTCCATGTGTGTTTGTCTTTTTAAACGCTTTAATCTTACATGAGGTAAACTATCCGAAAAATGCCATGAAAGGGGACCAGCACAGAAGCTTAGATCTAAAGTCCTTGCCTTGTACACGCTGGGATCCCACATAGGCACCGATTCTAACCCCGGTGGCCCTGCTTCCCATCCAGCTCCCTGCCTGTGACCTGGGAAAGCAGTTGAGGATGGCCCAAGGCCTTGGGACCCTGCACCCGCACCCGTGTGGGAGACCTGGAAGAAGCTGCTGGCTCCTGGCTTCGGATCGGCTTACATCCGGCCACTGCGCTCATGTGGGGAGTGACTCATCAGACAGAAAATCTTCCTCTCTGTCTCTCCTCCTCTCTTTATATCTGACTTTCCAATAAAAATTTTAAAAAATAAATCTTTTTTTAAAAAAAATGCCATGAAAGCTATAAAACAGATACTGAATCTGCTCATTCCTCACACCAAAAAGATGATGCTTTGAGAAAACCAGCAGACGCGACCTCACGTAACTTCCTAGCTTCCCATTACCATTTGTAAGACCCTAAAGAGCTGCCCGACTAAGGAGAAATGAAAGCAGCCTAAACCAGACGGCCCTGCAGATGGCAGCGAGGAAGCTGGTCACATTACTGCAGTCTGAATGAGCCCAATAATTCATGAACTACACAACTTCTCAATTTCACACTTACTCTACAAATATGCTCTTCAGTGAAAGCATGGCGATGGTGTTGTTTCTGAAAACTGAATTAGTTTGGTGTCAAATCAATAATCAACTAAGTATCCATCAAGTCCCCATAAGGGTTGTATTTGTCTAATTCTTTATGGACAGCAGAGAGCTCCTCCAAATGCAGATGACATTCGTGAGAACACGTGAAGATTTCAAGCAGAATGTGTTTGAACCAACGCTTAGATACATGAAATTTGAAACCTATGACTTAAAAAAACCTTTAAATGTATTATCTACCCTTTACCCTATAAATAACCTAGAGTATGCTGTATAGTACCATGAAGAAAGTGTTTGCAATAGATGGCTGATGCCCTAAAGATATGGAAGAAAAGCCAGGTGGTTTGTAAAGCACCAAAGGCTCGACAGAAACCATTTTACAAAAACATTCGGTTAACTCAGGCAAATGGATCCTTGCGTTCGGGACCAACTCTGCAGGAGAATTAAGGCAATAGGGAAAACTGCCTTAAATAGACACACATTATGCAAAGCAGAAAGTACAAATCATTGTGGATAAAATTCTTGGTAAAATCATGATTTCAAATTCAAGTCATTAATATGTATGCATACAATCACATATGTATTTCACTTGCAATGCTGAACAATGAGACTTTCATACTTTTGCCCTGTGCACCGGAACCTGAATACATTCTTTATGTAAATGGCATATTTCTTCCAAAGCTAAGAATGTGAACAATCACCAAGACAGGGGGAAGCTGGTTACATCCTTGCAGCCTTTACCAAATCTGACTTGCTCAAGTTCTATAACGTGTAACGTAACATGCAATGTGCTGAACATGTATGGCATGTGTTCATACAGCAGCCTCAGGGAAACCAGGGGAGGGTAACAGACCGTTGTGAACTTGAGACACAATGGTAATGGCTTTCATCAATATTTGCAAAACTTGAGAATGATGTCAAGCAAAACAAAGTGCCATCACCTCCACCCCTGGCAAATGTGGAAATGCAACAGACACGACTCCCACGGAGGACACACCAAGGACACAGACACGACTCCCACGGAGGACACACCAAGGACACAGACATGACTCCCACGGAGGACACACCAAGGACGTCTAGAGTCCGAGGGACCCCAACTGTGAGACGAATGAGGCAGGCAGAGCAACTAAAGCTACTACACAGCAGTGCTTTATAAAAATACTATCTTTTGTAAAAGTTCAAGAACTAGTAGTATATTTAACATATTTCTGTCTTTTCTATTGTTGCCACTGAATATAAAATTTTGCCCTAAATTAACTACATATTTGAGACCCTGAGGAATAAAACCAGACTAAGAACCTCACGTCAGGGTAGCTCTGCGGACTGCGGTATTGTCTAGAAAGCACGCACTACACACAGCCAGCGTTCTTGGAAGCAGGGCCTCTCAAGGATTAACATGGCTGGGTGGGGGAGCAGAGAAGTCGGGGCTGGGAGCCTGAGAGCCCTCCTGCTCCAGCTCCACACTGGATGGCAGGCTTCCTAGTACAACCAGGGACATGGCATCATGCTGCCCTTTAGGAATATATTATTCAAGAGTTCTCTATAAAGCACTTTGGACTCTCAACTATTGTTCTGAAATTACAATCAACAATTATTTGCTATTTTGATATCCCTCCCCTCTCATATACAAATAAAATGAAAAAAGAAATCATTTAAAACACCATCTTGGTGTTTACTTCTTTTCCCTGAACAGGCGCTCATGCCCCCTGTTGAGCTGCCTGGCATTAGGCCTGGTTGGGGTGCCAGCCTTCAGGCAGCAGCGTCACAGCGGCAGGTTCTGTGTGCACACATCTCCCCACGGACGGGCCGCCTCTAGTGCTCACACCTAGTGCCACAAACATCCACTACCTCAGAGGCAGCTCAAATTACGACAGTCACTTTGATACAAATCAAGGCATCCTCTCCTTTTCTACCAGTGTCTCACTGAAAAATAAAACAGAGGACCATGCCTAGCAATGAGAAAAAAGCAGATAAATACCACTCATAATCAAATCTGTGAGAAAATGCCACCCGATTCCCTACCTAAACATTAGACTTGAGTATAATCTTGTTCCTCCAAAAAGAAAGGCACTCAAAGTAACGCAGTTAATGTAGAGTCATTTTTTAAAGACACTATGTGATGTTACATAGAATTTGTGGGTTTATTTTTCCAACTCACTGCTTATGTGAACCTGACAGGCCAGTGCCCTCCCACACTTCTCCATCATATAGGATATCTTAGGAAGGGCAGAGTGGGGTGCGGAGAGCGCAGCATGACAAGGTTAAGGGAGGGCAGAGGGCAGCACATTGATGCTAGGGGAGGGTGGGGGGGAGGGTAAAACAGGGGGGAGGGCAGATGGGGAGGGCAGAGCAGGGGCAGGGCAGAGCAGGGGGAGGGCAGAGCAGGGAGGAGGGCAGAGCAGGGGCAGGGCAGAGCAGGGGGAGGGCAGAGCGGGGGGGGCAGAGTGAGGGGGAGGGCAGAGCGGGGGGAGGGCAGAGCGGGGAGAGGGCAGAGCAGGGGGAGGGCAGAGCAGGGGCGGGGGAGGGCAGAGCAGGGGGAGGGCAGAGCAGGGGGGAGGGCAGAGCGAGGGGGAGGGCAGAGCAGGGGGAGGGCAGAGAAGGGGTAGGGCAGAGCAGGGGGAGGGGAGAGTGAGGGGGAGGGCAGAGTGAGGGGGAGGGCAGAGCAGGGGGGAGGGCAGAGCAGGGGGAGGGCAGAGCAGGGGCAGGGCAGAGCAGGGGGGAGGGCAGAGCAGGGGCAGGGCAGAGCAGGGGCAGGGCAGAGCAGGGGGGAGGGCAGAGCAGGGGCAGGGCAGAGCAGGGGCAGAGCAGGGGGAGGGCAGAGCAGGGGCAGGGCAGAGCAGGGGGGAGGGCAGAGTGAGGGGGCAGGGCAGAGCGGGGACAGGGCAGAGCAGGGGGGAAGGCGGATGGGGGAGGGCAGAGGGCAGCACATTGACACTAGGGGAGGGCAGAGCAGGGGGGAGGGCAGAGCGGGGGGGAGGGCAGAGGGGGGAGGAAGGCGGATGGGGGAGGGCAGAGGGCAGCACATTGACGCTAGGGGAGGGCAGAGCAGGGGGGAGGGCAGAGCGGGGGGGAGGGTGGACGGGGGAGGGCAGAACGGAGGGAGGCCAGAATGGAGGGGGCAGCACAGCAAGCATTAAGGTTGCACAGCTCTGCTTGAGAAACAGAGACACAAGACAAAAGGTTCAGTTGTTACAATGTGGCCCAAATTTCTAGCATACTCTAAATATCTTGAAATTTTAAAATATAATTTTCTATTAACAAAATAATGGACTCAAATCAGCTTTCTGCAAAAATAAAATATCACATGTCAGTTCCTGTTACAGCGAAATCTATTTAGCATCTTTTATAGTTGGCAGAAACTACGATAGCAATTGCATTGCTGTATATATAGCTGGTAATAGTGGCATTCATAAATTGCATTTAGCCCATATGAGATATCATCTTGTGCTACATAACAGAAAAGTAGTACATCGATTATGTTTTTGCAGCAATATTAAAGGTTGTTTGATACTTACACACACAAACATAAGTACAATTTGACTCAACAAGCAGTCATGTGTAACTTGAACATACCCAGATAACACAAAGTCTACCACATACACTTTTCCTAGCAACTCCCACACGAATATTCACTACCTTTTGATTCCTTATTTTGTGTCACTCAAAGCCCTTCTCTGAAGGTTTCAGGGGCCTTTAGTGACTATCTATACACATGAAGTCCTTACATTAGAATTGTACCTTGCAAATAAAAACTATGATTGACAGTCTAGGCTCCAAGTTTCTGAAGGGTAATAATAGGGCAAATTAATCAGGTTTAAACCCATAAGCTTAAAAAAAAAAGGACTCACTTAAATTGAAGAAATAATCTATAATGTCCACAGTTCAAATTAGGAGAAATATAGAAACGCATAAAATGACTACCCATGCATAAATAAGAATCAACAAGTCACATAAAATTAAAAAATTTTCTCAGATGCCCCAAGTGCCTCTGGGTCTGTATCTTTTCTCCAATCCATTACATGAAGAAAAAGGAGTGTTCTTAACATGAGTGCGTGCCGCTACCACTGATAACGACAGTCCCATCCTTGACTAGGACTGAACACACGCACACAAGGCAACGGAGCAAAGCACTCGCTGGCTCATCTCAGGCTCATCTCCTTCACACTGGATCAACACATCAACCTCTCAATAATCCTTCCTTTCATCCAGTTTATCATCCATTAATTTAATAAGCATTTAATGAATCCTCACAATGTCCACGGCTTACATGAGAGTCTGGAAACACCCCCTCACTCAATCAGGTAACTAACAAACGCTGGGGAGAAGGCATGGTGAGATCTTACTAGTCATCTTGAGCTACTGTGATGGGACAATGATCCACTATTCTTCCAGTGAAAGGCAGATGAAATGTCTGTCAATCTAAACCAATTTCTCCTTTTAACAGTTAGAAATTTACAGGAAAATAAGACTAACACATCACTGAAAACAGACATGTCAAGTGATACTACATGCACTTCGAAGAGACAGCTTAAATATCAGCTATTTAGGAAAAATACAACCAGAAAGGGAAATTCTAACTTCCTCTGTGAATGAACTGTTGCAAACACAAATCTGAGAAACAAAGTAGCATACACCAGTCACATACTAACAGTATCCCTTGGATATTTGTATTGTTACTCCCTACCTCAAAGTTTCTTAGGAAGACAAGAGAATGAGAATATATGAAGGACTGTATGGCTTTGGAAAGGAGCAGGTTAGGAGCTTCAGCGAGTCGCGATGGGCGGCACACTGGGGGGAAGGGAAAGAGCTCCTGGAGAACTACAGAAACTCAGCTAAGCTTTCACTGGACACTGCCTACACGGGAGTCCTTTCACATCGAAGCGCAAGAGGCCCTGGGATCCAGAACACCAAAAGTGATGCTTAGAAAACAGGCAATACTGAGGCTAGACCCTGGCAACCTGCATGCGGTGGGACGGGCTGAAAGCTGCGTCTTCCGCGTGCTGCTCCCTCCCCTAGTCCTCAGAAGAGCTGGACAGAAAACATCTACTGGTTTTAGTCAGAGGTCTGCACAGACCTTGAGGTATGTGATTCAAAATACACCTCGTATATAAAGGACCATGGAATTATTATTACACTGGCAAGTCTGTTCTCACCTAAGTACTATGAAAGCCAAAAAAGAGTAATAAAACAAAACAAAAAACACAGGAGTAATTCTGTCCCAGGAGAAAACGTCTGCCTACGGGGGGCTAGAGAACACCTCCGGTGCTACCACTGGGCCACTCCAGGACGCCCCCCTCCAGGATGGTGCAGTGCTGGCTCTCTGCTGCCTTTACCAGCTTCCTTGTCACACGCTGCCAAGAAGCGCACAGGAAAAGCAGGCTGGCCACACTGACGTCCTGCGAACACGGGTGACAACAGAAAGCTTCCACACCTGAGGAGCTCTTGGAGGGACAGAGTCCCATGTTCTGGCATTCACTAAAAATAAGGGAGGAGATTACTTCCTATGGGTATGTTTGAAATCAGACAGACAAGAAAAACATACACGAACTAAGTGACAAAAAAAAAATCTGGAATGAGCTGGTGAAATAAAAGATCGTTTACAAAGGGGACAATAAGGAAGCAGACATTACCTGGCCCTTCCTGAGCCCAGCTTCACTGACCTGAAAAGCAGCCCTTGGTACGGAAAAGATCAGATGCAATTATTGACATGGATGCTTTGGTACCTCATCCCTAATTAGTGCAGTATCAAAGTGTTTTTGCTACATTTTAAAAATTAAGGTGGAAGAGCTAAGCTCCAGAGTTCTTTCTTAGTAACCTTTTAACAGTCACACCACACAACTTTACAACTCATCCAGTGTAATCCTAAGGAACCTACATGTTTTAAAGGAAGATTTTTAAAAAATAAATATCTTTCTGTGTTCATTTGTCCCAATTTTCATGAGTAAATTTACTAAGAAAAATGTTTTAATTAACCTAGTAACTAAAAATGGCATTCTAGGTTTTTGGGAAAAATAATGTTATAAATGCTGCTAAGTGTTTTGGCATTTACCAAATATGAGGTAAAGCAATCTATCAAAACTAGGACTAAAAATCATTTTCTAGTACTGCAATTACATAAACTCTTAAATTAGTTTTTTTTAAAATAACCATTTTAAAAATGGATATTGCATGGAAGCATATTTTCATATAAATTCTAATACTCTGACTTTGGTTATCTTAGTCTACAACTTGAGCAGAACATACTAGAGAAAAATTGGTTTCTAATTTCACATATCCATCCATCCAGCCAGCTTTTGAGTCTCAAAAATAACTAGATCAAATTACTCTGCATTTGTATTAACATTCTTTAGCTAAACTGTAACAAACATTTTTAATTACTGTTAAAGACCTGTGTGTGTGGAAGCTACACTGAAACGGGTGGATGTGCAAGTTGAACCAATTAGAGGAACCAAGTAAAAAGCTCCATGGACAGCAATAGGAAGGAAGACAAGTAGGAAATCACAACTTTAAAACTCATCGTTAGCAGGAAGAAATGATACAATTATTTTATCCCCAAAGGAATACCAGTTCTGAACAAAATAAATAAAATGAAACATTTACTATGGACTTTCAGCTTAGAGATGAAGACTCCTTAGCCTACAACAGCAAGCAGCTCATGCAAGCACGTAAATTAGAAAGGGAAGCAATATTGCACTAAGAAGGGAATTCTGAAGGATCGTTCCACCTTGTTCATTGGCTCAAAGTAACCAGCCATTTCCGGTATGCATTGGCATACTTGGCTTGCTCTACGTTCCGGCAAGTGGACAACACTTGATCAATGAATCTGTGTTCCATTTCTAGGCCTAGGGAGTCTGAGATCGGGGTCCGCTTCAAGCGCTTGGTTTCCTGGGAGTAGCCTTGCTTGCTGGGGTCATTCGGTCCGTCCACATCCATTGTCTGAGAAGTTGGGGGGCCTGCTGCGGTGAGGTGCAACGCACTCGCAGTGCCCCCAGGATTGTCTGCAGAGGGCAATGGAGTCCCGTGGTGATGAAACCTGCTGTTCAAATGATGCTGAAGGTAGAATACATGCCGTCTGCGAGGGAAGTGGACGAGGAAGAAAGTAAAATCATTTCTCAAAGCCAAACATTTCCAGGAAAAACAAACCTGGTGTGACTTTCCAAACCCCAGTTATGCGAAGGAAGGGGGAGAAACAATTGAGACCAAGTCTGAGAATTTGGGCCAAGCCTTCAATTCCAACTAACTGGGATACTGGTGACAGCATCATCCAGAAGGTACTGCGACAGTCAGTCCCTGAGCAGGATGAGCTGGTGGTGCCAGAAATCAGAACTCAAGGTGGCTCTTGGCCCAGCGTCTGCTGTGTGATTATACAAACAAAACCAAAAATGAACTGCATACGGCAGAAGACGAACAATTCAGAAACAATTCCCTCCAAGACCTACCTGAGGACCTCCCCCCACTTTTTTTTCTTTAAGATTTAGTTTTATTGGAAAGGCAGATTTATACAGAGAAAGAGAGAAAGATCTTCCATCTGTTGGTTCATACCCCATGGGGCTGCAATGGCCAGAGCTGAGCCGATTCAAAACCAGAAGCCAGAAGCCAGGAGCTTTTGTCGGGTCTCCCACACAGGTGCAGGGTCCCAAGGCTTTGGGCCATCCTCAACTGCTTTCCCGGGCCACAAGCAGGGAGCCAGGACATGAGCCAGTGCCCATATGGGAACTGGGCGCATTCAGAGCAGATTTAGCCACTGAGCCACTGGGCCAGGTCCCCGATGCCTTCTGATCCTTTCTTTAAACCCAGCTGCTGCACTTGGCCTAATACCTAGGAGTCAGCTCAACTTTCTGATATACACATTGCTACAGTCTTCACCCTTCCTATTGGTGGGGAAATGCTGGCTTCTCTGAGTAAAGCAGGGGAAAGACACAGTTCCTTTCCTTCCTCTCAGGAAAGCAGCTCTCCTGCCCTCACAATCATCCGATTCCATCTGTTAAAAACAAGGAGAGGTGTCCGGCTTCCTAGTTAAAATATTAGATACGACACCTGTGACTGACTTGGTAGGTCAGGCCTGGCTCCTGATGCCTGCAGCACTCACCTTAGGAAGCATGGGATGGTGGCTCACTTAGACTCTGCACCCAGGCAGAGCTGGCGGAGGTCTGCAAGTAACCCACTAGCTGACCACCTACGCCCGGAAGGCGGGGGTCTGCAGGTAACCCACTGGCTGACCACCTACTCCCGGAAGGCGGGGGTCTGCAAGTAACCCCACTGGTTGACCACCTACGCCCGGAAGGCGGAGGTCTGCAGGTAACCCACTGGCTGACCACCTACGCCCGGAAGGCGGGGGTCTGCAGGTAACCCACTGGCTGACCACCTACGCCCGGAAGGCGGGGGTCTGCAGGTAACCCACTGGCTGACCACCTACGCCCGGAAGGCGGGGGTCTGCAGGTAACCCACTGGCTGACCACCTACGCCCGGAAGGCGGGGGTCTGCAAGTAACCCCACTGGCTGACCACCTACTCCCGGAAGGCGGGGGTCTGCAGGTAACCCACTGGCTGACCACCTACGCCCGGAAGGCGGGGGTCTGCAGGTAACCCACTGGCTGACCACCTACGCCCGGAAGGCGGGGGTCTGCAGGTAACCCACTGGCTGACCACCTACGCCCGGAAGGCGGGGGTCTGCAGGTAACCCACTGGCTGACCACCTACGCCCGGAAGGCGGGGGTCTGCAGGTAACCCACTGGCTGACCACCTACGCCCGGAAGGCGGGGGTCTGCAGGTAACCCACTGGCTGACCACCTACGCCCAGAAGGCGGGGGTCTGCAGCTCTCACAATCCACTGCCAGCATGCAGGAAGCCGATGTCCCCTGGTCTTACCTATGACACCACAGAGTTTCATGTCCTGGATAAGAATCAATAAGATCAGTGGTGAATTCAACTTCTTCTTCTAGAAGATGAGGAGGATTTATCCTTGGTTCCGCTGCTGAAGCCGCTGCTGCTTCAGCGTTAGGAAGAACGGGGGCTGGCTCACTTCTCAAAGAGTTTTGCTCCACGGTAGAACTGTCCACCACAGTTTGGCTAATCAAAGACTTTAACAAAAACTGGCGGTAGTGAAATCCACTGTGGTCTGAAACATGCATAGATGCCCAACGTTTAGTAGAAGACAGTTCACCAAGAAGAATCTTGTGGGAAGGAAGAAAAGAGGAGTGAGAAGAGGAATTCCCAAAGGCTTTCCTGTCCATCAACCCCTCCAATTTACACTGGGCTCATTCCACGTTTTCTGACAATACTGGTCACACTACCATTTCGCATACAATGTTCAACATACAGTACTTTGTCTTAAAGGAAGCTTAACATCTGCTAGTTTTTCCTTACAAAGTGGTAGTGTTTTTGTTTGTGTCTTTTTTTTTTTTTTTGGTTTGACAGTTACAGATATTTAAGTTCTTTCATGGGATCCTGACATCCTTATTGGCCAACCTGTAAAATAATGGTAAACCTTAGGGTATTCCTTTATAAGTAGCAACACGTAAAAGGGAAACCATAAACTCAGGGGTTATTTTGATATAAAGTTTTATATACCTAATGAATACATACTAGACATATTTAATTTGGGTGAACATGTGCTACATCTGTTCAACAAGATTCAATTAGTTTTCTATCCTTTCTCTGTAAAAGTCTTGAGGGCAGAAACTTTTTTCACCAATGAATTTAAGAGTTTAACACAAAAACTTGTTGCATAAATGACAGAATTTTAAAGATCTCATGACTTTCACTTATTAGTCTCAAGTTCACTTTTAACACTAATCATAAATGAGGCAAAAAACAAATGAAAATTTAGCAGTGAATTGTTGAAATCTTTGTACTAACAGTCTTGCAAACTATAGAACTTCAAATGAGATGATAAAAGAAAAGGGGAAAATGGCTTTTGATTCAGTGAAAGGTAGACTGAGGGCCTACCACATTCCGCCAGAGGACTTCAGACCAGCTAAAGAAAAACAACAAAACCCAGGGAAACCGAGGGAAGCGGTGGATTAGAGAGAGGAGCACGAAGCTCGGCTGGCTGCCAGGGTCCTCCACGGTGCCTCCTCCCCACTTCTCCAACTCCTTTCTTCCCTAGAAGCAATCCTGCCTCACTCAGCCGAGGCACTTGCGTATTCTACCGTATGTATTAGGGAGTTTTCTGTGTGCTTTTTCATTCCCATGAAACACTGTCAACTGCTTCCGGTTTCTCAACCAATTCTCCAAATTACTTACTAATTTCTAATTGGTGTTTCTATCCCCCTACGACCACTAATGAATATCTAATGAATTAATATCTAATAAATATCTAAATAAATATGAAATGAATCAAAAAACAACTGAATGAAAAGCACCTAATACAACAGAGAGAATACTCCCAGAAGGATGACTACATCATATCACTAAGATGTTGTGGCCGCCAAGCACTGTATTTAGATTCCATCCTCATTTCAGTCTGGGAGACTTGCAATGGGACTTGGGAACCCCTATGTATCACCAAGCTCTGTTAACACCTGCTTAAGATATTTCTGCTTGCTTCCTTCTTTCTCTCCAGAAGAGAAAACTGTGAAAAGATAGCAAGCTGATTTAGTACATTAAGGCCCATAGCCAAAGACTGCCAAAAAAAGCATTCCAACTGTATAAGGCTTAGTAAATGTCTCATTTCTTGTTTGGTAAAAAAACAAGTTAATATTCAGTCTTCCTTGACTAGTTCAACACGCCTTTATTTCACTAAGGTATGAGACCTAAGGTTGTCAACAACTACACTGACAGGGAATGCAATCTTCTTTTTTCATTGTCAAGGTTTCTCTGGAAGTTTTCAGCTGCCTTAAAATTCTTGGCCTCCGGGCTATCAATTCCTCCCCTTTATTAAAGCCGTTAGAAGATGAGGACACACGGACATGCTGCCCCAGGAGCCGACGTGGCAGCCTACCTGGACGTCCAGCCTGGCCAGGTTTTGCAGAACCCAGATGCGATGGGACCACGCATTATAGTTGCTGGGGTATCTCCCCGCTGCTTCCCTACACACTTCCATCTCTTCCTGGATCAGCTGCCGCCTCCGTTCTGCAGGAACTGTTCCCGAAACTCCCTTGGTCACACAGGAAGGCCAGCAAGTTTGCTGAATTAGCTGTTGTAGCACCCACCGCCTGTCGCGACACCACATGGGAACAAGAACAAAGAAGACAAATCACAAAATTTCTTTTTTCATAATTTAATTTCCACTCACAAAAGCAGCAAAATGTTAGCTGCCAACAAGCCTGTTCTTGGAGACCAGGAGGGATGGTAACTTTGTTGTTGGGGGGATAAATCTTGGGATTTGGAGGGATGGTGATTTTGTTGTTTGAGGGAGAGGTAATTAAGTTAAGCAGCAAAGATGACTCAGGCAGGGGAGAGATAAGCAAATAGGAAAATGCTCTCTAAGATTTTAAAATGTGTTAAGGTATGATCCGTTCCAAAATGCTAACTTTAAACTCCACTTGGCCAGGAAATGGGAAGGGAGTTGGCGATACCTTTCTTAAGCTCAGTAGTATCGCAACAGGCATCGCTGGTTACCACCTTTCATCACACACCCATGCATCCCTCTGTGCTTATTCGTTTGCAAAGAAGAAGCTACATACTGACAGCATTCATTAAGCAAAATGTCTAGGTTACAGCAAAGTATCTGGCAGGAAACAAATACGACTAGGAATGAGTCAGCTCCCGGCTCTGGCTTGGTCCAGCTCTCACCGTGGTGGCCATTTGGAGAAAACCAGTGACGGGAGACTTCTCTACCTCTGCCTTTCAAATAAAAAAGGAAACCTTAAACACTCACACTCACTCTGTCTCTCTCCAGGCAAGCCAATAAATTAATGAATGTAAATCTAGCAGTGCCTTGTACCGCCATGTCGCTTTCTAAGCCCCCTTCCACAGAATGACACAGCTCTCTGAGCTTCACTGTCCAGGCTCCTCCTAGTGAGAAACAAAGCAGAACTAAAGGAGCTGATCTGCAACCCTAGGCCAAGGCACGGGAACAAGTAGCACACCTGAAGGGCCCCCAATTGAAGCAAGGTAAGGACAACGTTGGAAACTGACATTGGACTTCTTGGGAGGAACCTGTGCGTTCACGTTGGCCAGCGAGCCACACTATCCATGTCAGTGGGACAGCAGGAGTCGGGTGAGGCCCACAGCCAGGACTCAGTGCTCATGTGCCCTGGCTGGCTCCTTGCTTCAGGCTTGCAATCTAAAAACCTTCTTTGCATGTATACTCTTAGCAACTTCAGCTCAGCTCACACTACACTCATCTCAGCTTTAACTTCCTCTGTAAATTAACTTTACTAACCACAACCGTTACCACTACCGTCTTCACAAGGAACACAACCAGAAACCTTTAAAAACTCAAGCTGCTCATTATAATTGAGTATAAGTGCAATCTTCAAAACCACTTCAGATACTAAATGGTAATAACTAATATTTACTATTTATTATGTGCCCGGTACTCGGTAGAGTTCACATGTATTATCTCATGTACACGTAAACACTACTCTATAAAACAGGTGTAATTATCTCCTTTTACAAATAAACAGGGCCTAACAAGCTAAATAATTCCCAATGTGGCAAGAGATGAACTCAGCTTTAAGTTCTGGTAACCTTACCACAGAATCCACGCCCTGGCCCACAGACTGCACTTTTTTCTTCATTAATCTAAAATTTTAAGAAAGATTGGTAGATGGGGCCAATGCTGTGGCACAGCACGTTAAGCTGCCAATTCCAACATCAGCATCTCAGATGGGTATCAGTTTTACTTCTGCTGCTTTACTTCCCTCGTAGCTCCCTGCTAATGCACTCCAGAAAGCAATGGAAGGGTCCCAGGCCCTTGGGCTTCTGCGCCTGTGGTCAGCACACACCAAGCTGCAGGCTTCCGTCCGGCCCAACCCTGCCTGCTGCCCTCTCTTCTGCTTTAAAAACAGCAAAACAACAACAACAACAACTGTTACACTATAAATTAACTCCACCTGTGAATCCACGTTTCTGGACTCTTTGGAAATTTAGTTAAGGCCAATTTTCCCAGATATAAATCCTTAATAGGATTTAATGTGCCCGAGAGGATCAGCTCTTTCCTGCAAAAGAAAAACAACAAAAAACAGAAAAATGAAAGTGTTTAGTCTTTTTATCCAAACATTCTACATGGTTTTTAACATAACTTCATTATAAATTGAATGAGCACCAGTTAACAATAACAAAGACAAATGGCCACATCAGAATAACCAAGAATGCATTCCCAGAATCACAGACTAACAGGAAGGAGGAGAAGCTCTTCTACCAGCAGGAGCACCTTCGTTTCCGCCTACTTCATCTCCAAGAGCTGCTGATGACGGCACTGCTTTGACGTGTTCTAACACCAGGTCAACAGCTCTGACTCCCCCAGCAGGGCCCGCTATGCCCCAGCCTGTTCCCCCAGCAGGGCCCGCTATGCCCCAGCCTGTTAGTCAAAACACCCCAGACCGACCCTGACTCCCCCAGCAGGGCCCGCTATGCCCCAGCCTGTTAGTCAAAACACCCCAGACCGACCCTGACTCCCCCAGCAGGGCCCGCTATGCCCCAGCCCGTTAGTCAAAACACCCCAGACCGACCCTGACTCCCCCAGCAGGACCCGCTATGCCCCAGCCCGTTAGTCAAACACCCCAGACCGACCCTGACTCCCCCAGCAGGGCCCGCTATGCCCCAGCCCGTTAGTCAAACACCCCAGACCCAGAACAAAGCACCTTGGATGGAAGCGGAGAGTCAGTTGTGGAATCACTTCCCTAAACAGAACTGCAAGTTTTTAATTTTCAGCCATCCCTTCCATCTTTCACTGTGTGCAAATATTTTAATGTGTAATTTCACAGGCTGTTTTCATTGTATCTTAAGAAGCTTTCTACTGTAATGAACATTTTGGACGATCAAATAATTTTCATTCAGTAACTATGCTGTAAAGACTTTTTCTTACATTGGTGTATATTTAGGTTGTTTACAATACTTGCTATTCTAAAAGAATTGTGGATATAAAAAGAATTTGTGCCTATGAATTCTTTCTTTTGTGTTATTATGTAGGATAAGTTTTCAAGATAGGCACAAACAAGTAAAATACGAGCAGAGCCCTTCACACATGAGACCATGTCTTCTGTAAACAAGCAGCAAAAGCAATAGAAATGCAAAGATCTTGTTTTAAAACTGTTCAAGATCAATCTCTGCACGGCCTGGTGCGGTGGCTTAGTGGCTCCGGACTGACTCAGCTCTGGCTGTTGCGCTCACTTGGGGAGTGAATCACTGAATGGGAAGACTTTCCTCTCTGTCACTTCTCTCTGTATATCTGACTTTTCAATAAAAATAAAATAAATCTTAAAAAGCCAAACAAACCCGAGGGGCCAGCACAGTGGTGTGGCAAGCTAACCCTGTGCAGGCATCCCCCAAGAGCGCCCACTCCTGTCCTGGCTGCTCCACTGCAATCCAGCTCCCTTTCATGGCCTGGGGAAGCAGCAGAGTTTGACTCAAGTCCTTGGGCCCCTGCATCTATTTAAGAGACCCTTAAGATGCCCTTGGCCTTGGTTTAGACCACTTCATCTACAGCAATTATGGCCATTTGGGGAGTGAACCACCAAACTGAAAATCTCTTATTTCTTCTAATTCTACTTAATAAAAATGAAATAAATCTTAAAAAAAAAAGATGTTAAATGGCTAAGTTACGGCAACCATATTACCCAAAGGTAAATTAGAAAAAAAAATGAAATCCATACATGCACATAGGAATTTGGTTTGAGAAAATTTTCATCACACATCAAGTCAGAAAGCACTGGAGGGCTAACAGGCCGGACAGACAAGCTGGGCTCTGGACAGCAGCGGCAGGCAAGCAGCTAGAAAGAAGCGAGCAAATGCTCTAACACACTCAGGAGTTCAGCAGGGCAGAAGGAGTCTGAATAACACTGATAACATCTGAACAAGAAAGGAAGAACACAGTATTTCATATAATGTTGATTTAAACTGACATAACATATATATCTCACGTAGAGCCCTTGAAAGCTCACATTCTGCTATGAACCTAAACAGCATTTTCTTGGATTTTTCTTCCCAAGAAAATACTTAAAGTAAGCAAAAGCCCCCTTTCACACTTGAGCCTTATGGGGTGGCACCCTGCTAATGGAAGGAGGGGAAAGGGCCTCACCAAAGGCCGGGCGTCACTGCAGGAGGCCATGGGGACTGACACACAGTGTGTGGCACTTGGTGGGACGACACTACGTCCGTGAGCACTATCTTCATTTAGCAAGGGCGTGAAGTCATCTGCTTTGGCCCTTCCAAGTCAACCACAGGTGGAACTCCAAATCCAACAACTCTCCAGCAGGCCAATTCCGGAGCTCTTAACCTTGGGCGAGCTGTGAGTGAGGTCATAAACTCCCACACAGCCCTTCCAGAAGCACGCCCCTCAGCCCTGTGATCAGGAGGGGATGTTACAGGAATGCAGCTAGTACTTCCTGATGACGGCTGAGAGGAGGCAGTGAACGGGGCGGGCCAGGCACCGGGATGCTGCTCTGCTCAGGCTTTGGCAGTGAGGCAGGGCGTCCCTTCAGCACTGTCACAGACCCGCACGACCTGGCTGAGGGCGGCGTGCCGACTCGGTTCACAGCCTGCGCGATCCGCATGGAAGCAGCAGCAAGGTAGGCTCCCCCTTCTTGACGAGGTTAGCACAGTCTCACTTATTCCCACCAGTATCTACTTATACATGTCCAATCCACACCTTGGGGCACAGTCCTGTGTGACACTAGTTCCCTTTTAACCAGTCTGACCTTCTGCGGTTTCCATAATGTAAAGCCTACCAAGACCCAAAAACATGACATAGAAAATTCCAGAAATAAACAACTCAGTTTTTAAACTGTACCACTGTGTCCTGTCTCATCTTTTAGTCCAACATATCTATACTGTATTTGATACCTATTACTCATTCAGTAAGAAAAAAACAGTATTTACAGGATTCAACACTACTAGACTTCAAGCATCCACTGGGGGTATTAGAACACTTCTCAAGAGATGATGGGGTAGTACTGGATTTACTCTGTTGCTCGAATCATCCCAGCTTTAGGCACTCAGGTTCCTCCACTGGGTCCCCGGTGTCCCTCTAACACACCTCCACAGGCTCCTCCACTGGGTCCCCGGTGTCCCTCCAACACACCTCCACAGGCTCCTCCACTGGGTCCCCGGTGTCCCTCCAACACACCTCCACAGGCTCCTCCACTGGGTCCCCGGTGTCCCTCCAACACACCTCCACAGGCTCCTCCACTGGGTCCCCGGTGTCCCTCCAACACACCTCCACAGGCTCCTCCACTGGGTCCCCGGTGTCCCTCCAACACACCTCCACAGGCTCCTCCACTGGGTCCCCGGTGTCCCTCCAACACACCTCCACAGGCTCCTCCACTGGGTCCCTGGTGTCCCTCTAACGTTTCTCCACTGGGTCCCTGGTGTCCCTCTAACGTTCCTTCACTGGGTCCCTGGTGTCCCGCTAATGTTCCTCCACACGTTTGCTCTCATCACTTTATCACCTTTGCCTCTACAGGACGCTCTCAACTTGGGCCTGCCCTACAACAACAATCCATGCCCTGACCTCATAACCAGCCATTTCTCCAAAGAGCCTAGTCTGACCTCCTAGAGCACAGTACGAGAAAACAAGACCTGAGCGACAGGATTTGTAAGATCAACTTCACAGAGTTCAACTGCATTTTACAGGTAAGCAAACTCAGTCACAAAGAGATCTGGTAACTTGGTCAAGGTTTTTAGCTCAAACTGTCAGGCCAAACATCAAAACTAAATAAAATTGAAGGAAATAGGGTTTGGGTGGAGAGCACCCATCACTGGCACCTGGGGGGCACAGAGCACCCATCACTGGTGCCTGGGGTGTCATCACTACCTGTTAGCAATTAGCAAAACAGCTGAAATCAGTTACCATACATCCATGGTTCGCACGAGACCTCACAAGGCTTCAGACATTCACCTGGAACAGCCGCTTCATGCTCCCAACGAGCCCGGACTCTGTCTCCACAGGCTAATGTAGTACACGCAGATTCACCAACACCAAGAATCCCTCAAAACGTAGCTAATCAACCTACTAAAATAATTTTAAGACTAATTTCTATAGACATCATTCAAACAAACACATAGTATCAAAAATGAGTTTCAAATCTACGAACGCATAATGGATGCATGTACGTGTGTATCTATGTTAGCACATTACATGTATGTATATACTATGCTAGTAAATTTCACACTGGGGGCTGGTGCTGTGGCTAAACAGGCTAATCCCCCAGCCTCCAGGCATCAGTATCCCAATGGCCCATTGTTCCACGTCATGCCCTGGCTGCTCCACTTCCTGTGCAGTTCTCTGCTTATGGCCTGGGAAAGTAGCAGGCATGGACCGAGTGCTTGGTCCCTGTGCCCATGTGGGAGACCTGGAGGAGGCTCTAGGCTCCTGGCTTTGAACTCTGGCTGTTGCAGCTTTTTGGAGAGTGAACAAGTGAAGGGAAGATCTCTGTCTGTCTGTCTCTGTCTCTTTCCATGTCATTCTTTCCAAGTAAACTAAATACATCCTATGAAAAAAGAATTTCACAATGATGAATTTTCAATTTCTAATGATAGTAACGTTAAAACATGAAAAATATGGCATTCCCATGTACCTATTAACTTCATTCCTTTTACACTCAATTTATCTTCAGTTCCCAGTATGTAAACATTACAGTTCAACACCAAGGAAACAAAACAGGGCACAGACTCAGTCCTCTCCTAGGAAAGCTCCGAGTGGCCCTGAGTCTCCTCTGCCGATTCTTCCTGCTCTTGCCAATGCTAGATTAGTGTTGCCCAACAGCAACACGACTCAGCAAGGTGAGCAACTTCTGGGTTAACATTTTAGTTTAAGGGAGTGGTATCCAGTTTACACTTGGAGTGTTTCTCAACTAAAACTGGTCATGCTGCAAGAGCTCTACAGCCACGCAGGGCCAGCCATCACAGCCCTAAACTAGGCAACGCTGCAGTGTATAGGCTGGGTCTTTAGACTGGTTCACTTCTCTAAATCATTCCTCTGTGATCTCGAATGCTTTCACGGCACCTATAGGTACTGACCCTCAAATCGATGTCTAGCCCCTATCTGGTCTCTGAACTTTAGATTCATGTACAACCACATGGCCACAAACTGAATTTGTCCCACACTGAACTCCTGGCCACCAACCAATGATCCTCAAATCAATCTGGCCTTCTCTAGACATCTCATTTCAGTACATGGTAACTCCAGCTTCTCGCCTGGGAGGGAAAAACCAGGGCAGCCTGGTTTGCACCTGGTTTGCCTACTTTGCACCAGTCACTTGTTAATGCAATGCAGAGCTTCTCAAATATTCTAACGGAAACCTTACAATCCAGCCAATCAGGATGACCATTTGTGCTCATCCCCCAAGAAGGAAAACAATAGCATGCACCAACAGTAGAGGGTAACAACATGACAATTCAGTTCCCATCAAGAAAGTTTACAAAGAACAAGCATACATGCAAAATGGGGCAAAGTGTATTAAAACCGTCATGGAGATATAAACAATATGCAGAAAAAGCAAGTGTTAAATGCTATTAGTAAATGCTTTATAATGCAGTTTTCCAAGAGCTAAGAAATCAGGAGGCTCTGCGTCTTCAGCTGTTTGGAAAAACTTGCTCTTATCACCGATAACAATGACATACCTCACGTTCCATGCAGTGGTAAAGTCTGGGTTTAGAAGCAGCAGGGTACATGTGACATCTATCAACTCTAAAATAAAAAGAAGTTACATTAAAAACCAATAGTCCTACCCTTAAAAGCTTGGCTGTTCTTTCAAAGCTCTTTTTATGTTCTACCTCTTTTCATACGTAAACATCACAGTATACTAATATAAATCTCATGTTATATTAATCTTAATGTGATCCCACTCTAAGCTGTCAGAGGCAGCTATGAAGATTACTTCAAGATTTTCATCTACTTTCGATACGTATAATCCTTTTATCCACAAACGTTTTAACAGACGTAAAAATTACATACATTTACTGAATATCAAGTGATACTTCAAATACATTTTTAACATGCTAACATTGAAACAGTTTTATGACATGTGATGTTTTTGAAAAGTTAACAGAAAAAAGTGTATTACCAAAAAACTGCTGTGACAGTGCAGGGTTGCAGGGTGTTAAAACGCCACCTGCTAAGCTGGCATCTTAACCGCACTACCTGCTTAAAGATCAGTTCTTCCACTTCCAATCTAGCCCTTTGGTAACATGCCTGGCAGAGCCATGGACGACAGCCCCAGAGCCGGGGTGACGTGCCTGGCAGAGCCATGACGACGGTCCCAGAGCCGGGGTGACGTGCCTGGCAGAGCCACAGACGACGGCCCCAGAGCTGGGCTCTCGCCCACCCATGCAAGACACCCTGACCGAGTTCCTGGCTGTCAGTTAGGACCTGTCCTAAACCTGGCTCCTACAGCCATTTGAGGACTGAACCAGCAGAGGGAAAATTCTGCCTCTGTATTGTTCTGTCCTTCAAATAAATAAATCTTAAATAAGCACATAAAACTATGCATGGATTTAAAAACATATTTGCACCAAAATAAACATCTATTCACTCCATTTTTCATAAATTTTTAAAAATATCACTATATGCCAATAATCTAAATAACTTCTTCCTTTAGAAATTTTTGTAATTTTTACATAAAAGGAAACAAATTTCTATACCACTATTTAATTCCACATACATCAACTGTCTACATGCACATTTTCAAAAATAAAAGGGCAGCTGTTCCAAACTGAGTATTTTCTCTTAATTCAACTCACTTAACATACTGTTCCTGCATTTTTACCTAACTAGAGCAATGGCAAATGCACACTTTTGTTTTTTATTCAGTATTATTTATGTTCTCTTATATTGCTAATAACAGTTGAATAGGAATTCTTTAATATACACTACCACTTATTCTAAACCAGACTTTTCAAAAAATCTAATGGGTTACTACCTTGGGCTATATTTCCTAGAGTAGAACTACTACATCAAAACAATACACAAATTGGCAGTATGGGTCCTACAAAACATTTCCCAACTGACCGACTCATTTCATATTCCCAGTGTGAATCTGTGTGCACCTGTGCCCCTGTAACTCTGATCTACATATAGCTACAGCTGAAGAAATGAATATGACAGAAAAAACTGTATTTAGTTTCTGCTGCAATTTGTATCTTTCATTAATGTTTATTATTAGGAACTTTTTTCTTCCTGTTTATAGTCCACTTTATGAACAACTATTCATTAGTTATTTCCTATTATGGTCTTAACAGAATTTTTACATTTGCAGCTAAACTCTATAAAGCTCGAATTAAAGCAAGCCTGTAAAATGTGAATGTGTTCCCTTTGTTTTACTAAAACTGAAAACAGAATTCCAGGAGTAAGATCATCAGTCTGAAGGCAACATAGTGAAATACAGTAACCTTACTAGGCCAATATTAAACACCAAGTGGACAAAACAACAGAAAAGAATCATCATGACTTCTCATCACTGTGTTTCCAAGATTTCCTGTGACTCTCACGCTTACGGTCCAGAGTATTCTTACTCCCCTTCACAGACGGCAAAACAAGACCGACAGCACTACGGCACGCGGGCCAGCCGCCCAGGTGGCAGGTGACCAGGTCAACAGCTGGCAGTGTTTAGGCAAACAGGTGTACGGCACTGAAATGCAAACACCTGGAATGCTGTTTACATTAGCAACTTGCCAACACTCACTAACAGATCCTGTAGTCAGATATTCCAGTTACCAACACAATCAATTATTCTTTTTGCCAGCTTAACCAGAGCTGAACTTTTTCAGCTCCTGACTTATTACCAAGCATACCGTATTTTTCAACTGACAAGCAGCAACAGCAGGATCAGCACACTTTCATTTCTGAACTCCCCATTACAAGCCACTGCAAGCATTACAACAGCACACTTACAAACATCAAACCACTTAACTTCTTCATTCTTCATTTCATTTTTAGTAGGTTGCATACTGATTTAACATTTAGCAGAGAAAATAAATATAATGTGAGCCCAGCACGGTAGCCTAGTGGCTAAAGTCCTCGCCTTGCATGTGCCAGGATCCCATATGGGCGCCGTTTCTAATCCCAGATGCTCCACTTCCCATCCAGCTCCCTGCTTGTGGCCTGGGAAAGTAATCAAGGACAGCCCAAAGCCTTGGGGTCCTTCACCCGCATGGGAGACATGGAGAAAGCTCAGAGGCTCCGGGCTCCTGGCTTCGGATCGGCGCAGTACCGGCCATTGCAGTCACTTGGGCTATGAACCATCGGACGGATCTTCCTCTGTCTTTCCTCCTCTTTGTTTATCTGACTTTCCAATAAAAAAATAAAATCTTTTTAAAAATGAATATAATGTTATGTACTACTATTCATTTACTTTTTGGAAGGATTTGTTTGAAGGAGATCCAGAGCAAGATCTTTGATTTACCAGCTCGTCTCCCCAGGAGCCTCTTCGGCATGTCCCACGTGCATGCCGGGAGCCCAAGCGCCGGGGCCACCACACACCGTTCGCAGGCAGCAGCGAGGACATGAGCCGGTGCCCGTATGGGAAGCCAGCATGACAGGCACGCTTTGTCTGTGGCACAACAACACTGGCCCCAGTACAACCCATTTAACACTACAAGTATTCCAAGTACAAACAGTAGCTGCCACTGCTCACCCACATCCTCAGTGTAACTATGGACCAAGATGAAATGGGCCTTTCAGACTGAGGGAGAAGATGCCATCATCATCACAGAGACCCATCTTACTGTCCAGAAGGGAACCCCCACATGGAGAACACACAGAGAAATAAAGGAACTGCTAGGCAATCGCACACTCCTCATGCTGGGCCTACCCTTACAGGGGCTTCCTGGAATACCATAAAGAGTAAGGCATCACAGACAATGCAAAGAGCAAAAACGTGGGCAGTAAGGCTTGGAACATCATACAGCCTGCTCTTACAGACAGCTTGGGTACCAAGGTGTGTGGGCCTCACAGAGCAGGTGCAGAGTGAGCCCACCAGAACCTAGGCCCAAGTCCTTATCAGCAAGGTACCGGAGTGCGGGCCTCACAGAGAAGGGGCAGGGCAAGCCCACCAGAACCTAGGCCCAAGTCCTTATCAGCATGGTACCAGCGTGTGCGGGCCTCACAGAGCAGGTGCAGGGCGAGCCCACCAGAACCCAGGCCCAAAGGCCTTATCAGCAAGGTACCGGAGTGCGGGCCTCACAGAGAAGGGGCAGGGCAAGCCCACCAGAACCTAGGCCCAAGTCCTTATCAGCATGGTACCAACGTGTGCGGGCCTCACAGAGCAGGTGCAGGGCGAGCCCACCAGAACCCAGGCCCAAAGGCCTTTAGCACAGCCTCCCATTCCCGCCTACCCACGCATGCTAGGCTGAGCTGAACCCCGCCATGCTCTGCACACCTCCTACCTGACTAGTCTCTTCTCTGGTTTTGGCTCAGATTGCCAAAAAAACTACAATTTGGATTTTTTTTTAATGTTTCAAAAGCTCTTAAATACACCACAAAGCATTCTTTGTGTAGTTGGGAGAAATCTTTCATCTCTGCTGTGGATGTATTTTTCTTTGTAATTTTCATAAATATTATCTTCTTAGTCAGACACAGCCGGCTGTGCCATTCCAGTAAATAACTAGCTCATCATCACACCGCAGGCAGAAAATGAATCTGTTCACGTGACACTCCAGCAAGCAGCTCCACTCCAGATGTGACAAGGTGAGGCTGTAAGGACACTACAGAAATTAAAGAAAAATGATACTCTATTACAGAACATTCTAGAAAGGCCCAAAGTCAGTGGTCACCTGGTAATGGCCGGGGGAGTTTTCTTGGCTTCTGAAGCAAGCCCCAGGCCACTGTGCACTGCTTCACCTCTTCTGCAGAGTACATCAGGTTAGCACCGGACAGGACCAAGCACCGTAAAGCACTGTGAAAACCCCAGAGAGGCTGTGTTCATGACAGGACACGCAGAATTACAGCCAGGCTGACCAGGCGACTCCTGCTTACCCAAGACGGGCGACTTATGACAAAGGTCTGATGAACATCTAAACGTGATAAATAAACAAAGGCCATGGTCCTCGCTCTGAACTCCCAGCCTGCTTTAGCAAAGGTTGTTAAAGTAATCAACAGCAACGCAGGGTAACAGGTGTGCAAGCTGTCTGGATAAAGGACTCCGATCACAGTGCAGGGACATGGGGGCTGGCATTGTAGTCACAAGTCACAGCAGCTTTGCACATGGGCATTGGTTCCAGACCACACTGCCCCCTGCTTGCTAATGCGCTTGGGAAAAGCAGTGAAAGCTAGCTCAAGGGTTTGGGGTCCTACACCCTTGTGGGAGATCTGGAAGCAGTTCCTGGCCCCAGGCTACTGCTGCCAACCCCCTACTGAAAGACCTCTTTCTCTGTAACTGTTTAAAAAAAGAAAGAAAGAAACCTTTAAAGAATGCACAGAAGTAACTACTGCTTCCGGAAACAGTGTGTGCAAACCCTTATGCTGGTAGCCACACCAAGACAACAGCAAACGATACGAGACTGGCCTGAGCCACAGCACAGACCACGGCAGAGGAATACAACCGTGTCAGGGGAAGGCAGAACTAAACCGCAGACAGGAAACTAACACGTGTCTGGCCAGCACAAGAAGCGGGGAACATAAACAGCTTTTAAAGAGACAACTAAGTTACCCACTGAGAGCAGGGGCAAAAAAGAAAGGTACAGGGAACAGCTGGAGACAGAATCTGGAAGAGAAATTTTGCTTAGTAAGAACTCCAAAGCTATGGTCTTTTGTTTTTCCTAGTTTGCATGGACTTTTCAAAAAATCAGAATTGTGGTATCGTTCCTCTCTCAAACCAAACATTGCTATTTTTACAGCAGTTTTTGAAAACATCAGTCTCAGCGTTGATGCCGCGGTGTGGTGAGTAAAGTCATCACCTGCAGTGCTACCATCACGCATGGATGCTGGCTCACGGCCGCCCCGCACTGGAGGCTGGGCCATCCCACATGCATGGATGGATGCTGGCTCACGGCCGCCCCGCACTGGAGGCTGGGCCATCCCACATGCATGGATGGATGCTGGCTCACGGCCGCCCCGCACTGGAGGCTGGGCCATCCCACATGCATGGATGGATGCTGGCTCACGGCCGCCCCGCACTGGAGGCTGGGCCATCCCACATGCATGGATGGATGCTGGCTCACGGCCCGCACTGGAGGCTGGGCCATCCCACATGCATGGATGGATGCTGGCTCACGGCCCGGCAGCTCCACTTCTGACCCAGCAATAGAAGCTGGTCTAAGAGTCTGGGCCCCTGGCACGCAGGTGGAAGACCCAGAAGAAGCTCCTAGCATGATGCTCACCTTAGGGAGTGAAGCAGTGGACAGAGCAGCTCGCTCTCTCTCTCCCCCTCTCTATGGAACTCTTTCAAAACAAATGAATAAAAATATCAATCTTTAACTAAACAGTGATGCTTTCCAAACATCTAAGGACGTCAGCATGCTAATAAAAGCATGAAGAAAAAACCCGTGCCAGGAGTCCAGGTCCTGAAACCTACATCAGGTGCCTTTCTAGGGTTCCAGAATGATCAGTGGTGCAGACACCGATGTCCTGAGCTCCTTTCTAACCTGTCAGCTTTGATTATTTGGCTCTTTATATGAGTAATAAACAAAATGGGTTCAAAGGCAAGGGATTAGTCATGAAGTAAATGCTTTTTCCCAATATTTTCAGCATTTTCTTCACCATCTTCACCTATGTTCCAACTGCTTTGGTTCGTAAGTCTGGCAGATTACTCTTTCATTACCCAGCATCTGCAGGAAACTTTTTCCATCAAGTCAAAAATTCAATTCCTTATTTTTTACTGACAATACTACAAATACACAACCTGTGAGGTGTGATACCACGGGAAATGATGTTCTCCACAACCTGAAGACTAGTTCCACAAGGGTGCGAGTTAGGCGACTCTGAAGCCGCCCTGCACACGCGGTGTTATCCAGCTGGGTTTAGACAGCCGCTCTTCCCGAGTGACCTGCACCAGCTGGCCTGACCCAAGCACAGTGCTCAGGGTACAGCTGGCTGGGCAGGTCCGGAAGGCCACGGGGTGGGGGCTGGCAAAACACATGACAATGGGCAAAAACTAACCATCTGAAACAAGTACAACTTCTGACCTTTTAAAAACCATACTGTATGGGCCTGGCGGCGTGGCCTAGCGGCTAAAATCCTCGCCTTGAAAGCCCCGGGATCCCATATGGGCGCCGGTTCTAATCCCGGCAGCTCCACTTCCCATCCAGCTCCCTGCTTGTGGCCTGGGAAAGCAGTCGAGGACGGCCCAAAGCTTTGGGACCCTGCACCCGCGTGGGAGACCTGGAAGAGGTTCCTGGTTCCTGGCATCAGATTGGCACGTACCGGCCCGTTGCGGATCACTTGGGGAGTGAAACATCGGATGGAAAATCTTCCTCTCTCTCTCCTCCTCCTCTCTGTATATCCGGCTTTCCAATAATAATAAAATCTTTAAAAAAAATAAAAAATAAAAAATAAAATAAAATCCATACTGTAGGGCCCAGCGGCGTGGCCTAGTGGCTAAAGTCCCCGCCTTGAACACCCGGGATCCCATATGGGCACCAGTTCTAATCCCGGCAGCTCCACTTCCCATCCAGCTCCCTGCTTGTGGCCTGGGAAAGCAGTCGAGGACGGCCCAAAGCTTTGGGACCCTGCACCCGCGTGGGAGACCCGGAAGAGGTTCCTGGTTCCCGGCTTTAGATCGGCGCAGAACTGGCCATTGTGCTCACTTGGGGAGTGAAACATCGGATGGAAGCTCTTCCTCTCTGTCTCTACTCCTCTCTGTATATCTGGCTTTGTAATAAAAAATAAATAAATAAATTTAAAAAAACAAACCATATTGTAGTTCCTCTTTGGTCTACGTTGATTCAATATATTACTATGTGTAGAATACAAACAATCTGGCTTTGTTTCATCAACTAACTTGACTGATTCATAAGGTGATGAGCTAGGGAATTAAAAGACAAACCTCTTGGGTTTATGCCTAAATTAATGCTTGTAAAGTTTATACTCCAAGACTTAAGACCATGCTCTGAAGTTAAACCAGGCCTAAATGTAGGCACTTCCTTCAAGTTAACAAGTGGCTTCTCTCCATCCTTCCTCTAGTACCCATCCCGCTGTCCCCATCCTTCTGACACTCTGCCCTTCAAGATGAAAACAAACAGGTCTGCGTGGTGGTGTGCCGGGTTAAGCTGCGGGCTGCAGTGTGGGGCTCATAAAGCGCCAGGTCAAGTCCTGGCAGCTCGGTTTCCCATCCATATCCTGGCTAATCTACATGAGAAAGCAGCAAAAGCTGGCCCGTGCTCGGGCCCGACACCCACATGGCAGACCCGACGAAGCTCCTGGCTCTTGGCTTCAGCCGTCCCGGCCAGCACTGCGGCACCTGCTGAGTCCATCAGTGGACACAGATCTCTGTCCCTCTGCCTGCCCGTTACTTGGTCTTTCAGACAACAAAAAACAACCAACCAGCCAACCAAACGGGTAACAGAGCACTGGCTGAGAGGAGTAACTCAGAAAAGGATACTACTGCTCTGGAAGGCTCCTCTTCTGTGGTCTCAACGGGGGAAGTGCTAGTAAGCGGTGACCGCGCGATGCCCACCACGGTGCTGAAAGGACGCAAGGACATCGGAGTGTCACATCTCTGCTGCTCTTCTTCAGCACGCCTTGCGCCCTCAGAGACTGTTTATCATTTATTGTGAACTTACTTATCAAAAGGGCCTTGTATTATTCATCTTTGCGTCCCCACAGTTCTCAGAACTGCTTCCAGTATGAGCATGCTCTTGGTAATGACTACCAAATTGGGAATTAAAATTCTCTAAGAGGGTCCTCTGTGATAGCCCAGCAGCTAAAGCCCTCACTTTGGACGCACCAGGATCCCATATGGGCATCGGTTCTAATCCCAACAGCCCTGCTTCCCGCCCCGCTCCCTGCTTGTGGCCTGGGAAAGCAGTCGGGGACGGCCCAAAGCCTTGGGACTCTGCACCCGTGTGGGAGACCCGGAGGAAGCTCCTGGCTCCAGGCTTCAGATCGGCTCAGCTCTGGCCATTGTGGCCACTTGGGGAGTCAATCAATAGACATAAGATCCTCCTCTGTCTCTCCTCCTCTCTGTATATTTGACTTTCCAATAAAAATAAATAAATCTTTAAAAAAAATTCTCCAAGAAACGAACTTCTTGTTTAAAATCAGCCTCCAAGCACACTGCATGTGCTGAAGGGACTGACATGGTGTGTAGGAAGGCAATAACCTCGACAACAGTGGACGGCAAACTGTTCCACAGGAAGCCCTTAAGAAGCAAGAGCTGCGGGAGCCAAGAGAGCACGCAGGGACTGTGCACACGGAGTCTGGCCGGGTGGGAACAGCTGCCGGATCAGGCACTGTCGGCTGCAGCGAAGAACCCTCCTGAATGCCTGCAGGGCTTGCCTGTGCTCACTTCAGCACTGGGACAGGACAGGGAGGGCTGGAACTCAACCAGGATTCAAGTGCAATGGCAAAATACAATATACACAACATACAACTGCCGCCCTCAGCCGACCATCACCCATCTGGACTGATAAACACAATCAGAACAGCTTTGGTTGCATTTTACCTAGAATCAAATTTGTTGCACTTCCACAAAATGACTATACACGCAAAATGTAAAGACTAGTGATCCATTTCCAATGCCTCTCCTGACAGGTGCAGCACCCGTCCAGGCAGAGAATGGAGAGGCACAGCTAGAACCCAGGCATGCCGGAGACAGTGGCTTTTCTCATTCTATTCCTGTTGCTCCCAGAAGCCCATGCGAGGAAGGCGCAGTCTACACTTACCGTCTTGGTTCAGCCACTGCTTCCTCGTTCTGTACAAGAGGAGCTTGCTGTGCACGTGCGGCAGAAGGAACTTGACACACCAGCTCTCCAGGCCAAGCTTGTTCTCAACCAGGACGATGGGACTCCGGTTATACCGCGCTTCCGGACACGGGATCAGGCCAATCTCATCACTTAGTATGCAAAACACACAAAAAAATTACACAGAATATAATATCAGCTGTTCCAAACGTTTTTCTATTATCTAGTTTTAAAACCTCACATACTTCCCCCTTTAAAAATATTGTTTATCCTCAGCTGAAGGCAACTGCCCAGGTTGCCTTGTACCCAGGCAAGTGTCACACTGCTGGGAGAAGAGCAGCCAGTAGCTGGTGGGCATCCTGGGCCTGGTTAATGCCAAATTTCTGTTAACTATACCAGTGTGCCAGCATACTCATTTATTCTTTTTTTTTTCTTTTTAAGATATGTAGGAGGTAAATGCCAGCAAGTCGGCACACCAGCACGCTGGCAGCCAAGGTGTGGGAACTGTGTGCAAGCTTGCATGGGCCTCAGGATGGTACGCTGCACTACTGGGACTCACACGCTCGAAGGCATGGGGGCTGTGGACGGCTCAGGAAAGGGTGTATGGGGATGTGTGGGAGAGAGGACCTGTGTTACAGGTGAAGAATGACTTCCGGGGGACTTCCACTGACCAAGCTACTGCACTTGCGAGTATACAAGAGGGCTGACGCCAGGTGGTTTGGAGGAGGGAAACTGGAGTACCAATCTGGGACAGACCAGTCCACATGGGAGAACTGAGCTGGGATAGTTTGTATCAACCACCACCCACCAGTGTACACAAAGGCAGTGTGACTGGGGGACAGATTATGCTGGGTGGGGTCCTAGCACCTGCTGACACTCGTGAGGTCCAGGTCTGGGAGCGGGGCTGGTAGGGGGAATTTGGGGAACTCTCCTACTGTGTTGTAGCTCCCACTGGTGAGCACAAGAGCCAGAAATGGGGGCAGGCGGTTTGGGTTGAACATGGCTACCACATCCCTCAGCATGGGTGTGGACTGGGTCCGGGAATGTGCCAGCCTGGACTAGGCTCCAGTACCCACTGGTGTTTGCGAGATCCAGAGTGGGTGTGGGATGGGCCTGAGTAGGTCATGGCACCCACTAATTCACATGAGAGCTGGGTCTGGTGTTGGGCTAGGCAGGGCCAGGCAGGGCTTGGCTGTAGCACCCATCAGCAAGAGCCAGAATGGGTATGGATTGGTCTGCAAGGCCACAGTACCTGCCGGTGAAGGTTGGGATTGGAGGTAGACCAAGTCAGACTGAGCCAAACACCCACTGGTGTGCAGCAGATCTGACCGGTGACTGGTCTGATGGGAAGCTTGGGAAACTCCCCTGTTAACACGCGGCCCTGGTGGTGAGCACGAGAACCAAAGCTGGGGGCGGACTACAGCATCAGCTGGCACAGATGTGGGTTAGGTCTGGGGTAGGCAGGTGCCAAAGTCAGGACAGAGTATAGGCTGGGCCAGCTTGGGACACAACACCCACCAGTTCACATTAGGCCTTAACTACAGCCTAGTCATCCTGGGCTAAGCTGCAGTAGCCCTTAGCACGAGCTGGGACTGAAGGCAGGTCAGGTGGAGCCCCGCTGCAGCACCAACTGGCGAACACCGAGGGGAGACTTTCCATAGCAGACTGCACTATTGCACTCACCAGCACAGGCAAGACCCCAGGCCAGAAGGGAGCCTGGTTCGGGGGGTGCTTGTACGGACTCCCCTGCTGGGCCACTGCGCCCACTGGTGCATGCAAGGACCAGGGTAAGTGGCGACTGGCTGGGCTCCAGTGGGCTGGATTACACAGCATGCTCTGCACAGACGGCAGGCAGTGAGCCTATGGTTCCAGGGCGCTGGACTTCAGGCTTGTGTGCCTAGTCCCCTAGGTCATAATCTACTTTTTTTCCCCAATTTTGAATTACTTTAAAACTGAAGGGACCTCATTCCTCCACGTTTATGTTCTCATCTTAGAGCCAACTGAGGTCAGATGAGGCTGTAGGAACCTTTTAAGGCCATCCAGCTAGTGGCTAAATTAAGAATACAGGCCTCTCAATACTTAGTCCGAAACCCTCAACACTAACGTGATGAACAGGATTTAAATCAGTTCCTTTTATATTTCTATCCATTTGGATTTTAATTTCATACTTAGGTTGGAGTACTCAGGGGAAAAAAAAATTAAAAGCCATCTGTCACCTCTCTATTGTATTCATGCTTGAGTAGCTAACCTTTTTTCCTGATTACAAAGTCAGATTATGTGAAACACATTCTATGATCCTGTTTGAAATCCAGCAGTTCCTATAGTTTGACCTTGGTTTGGCCTCTGAATCCATACAGTACTTTCAACTCCAAAAGGTACTAAGCAGTTTGGAAGGTGAGCCCAGAGGGAGGTCCTTTGGTTATCTGGGCTGCACTCCCAGAAGGTAACTCTCACCAGGGAGTTGGTGAGAAGAGCCTGAGTTGAGCCCAGCACCTGGTAGTACTTGGTTTGCTCGAGATTCCTTCCTGACCTGTGTTCCATGCTCCACGCCACCACTGTGTTCAGAGACCAACAGGACCACCTGTTCTTGCCCTTGACCTTCTAGAACATTAAAGTTCATAAACATTTCTGTTTCTCTCCATAGCACTGATTTCTCTCAGATAATTCACTATAATAATAAGAACCTAGTAATATATAATTTTTGAATTTTTAAAAAGATTTATTTATTTTTATTGAAAGGCAGATCTACAGAGAGAAGCAGAGACAGAAAGAACTTCCATCGGCTGGTTCACTCCCTAGTTGGCCACAGGGCCAGAGCCGAGCAGGGCGGAAGTCAAGAGGCAAGAGCTTCTCCCAGGTCTGCCACTTGGACGCAGGGGCCCAAGGACCTGAGCCATCCTTCACTGCTTTCCCAGGCCATAAACAGGGAGCTGGATGAGCAGGCAGAGGATTAGCTTGCTATGCCAGGGCTCCTACCCCTTCACCATTAAATTCTGTACCTGCACAAAATATTAGGTTTCTGATAATGTAGATGCCTGATGTTTAACATCATATTCCAATAACTACCTGCACTGCCAAGAAGGTCATAGTATTTTTAAAGATATGAAGGTCTTGGAAGATAATCAAACAGTGAAAGAAAAATATACATACTTATTTGGAAAGGCAGAATTAGAGAGGGCAGGCAGACACCACCAGAATGGAACATTCCATCCCTTGATTCACTCCCTAGCTGGGTCCAGGCGAGGCCAGAAGCTGGGAAACTCCATTTAGCTCTCCCACACAGGTGCTAGGGGCGCAAAACCTCAGGCTTCCCCAGGCAGATGAGCAAGGAGCCAGAGTGGAAACGGAGCAGCTGGAGGGGAGGCTTCCTCGGGACGCCAGGTTACAGGCAGCACCCACAACTCCAGCATCCGAAAGGGACCGCGTTCTAATTAAATCAAAAGCATACTATAGTTTCCACTTCAGTTTTTCACTACAGCTTCCTCAGCAAGGCACAGGAATATAGAGCAAATCGACATTTTCTTAATCACGCACAGCTCCTTGAGACCAGCGCTTCCTAACAGCGCCGCCCAGGTAAGCTGAAGCTTCATCTACCACGCACGCTGATTGGCTCCTGTGTTCGCCTTTCAGAACCTTCAGGGGTCCACCAGACCAGGTGCACCACTGAGTGAGCCACAAAAGTAACACCCATCGCCTTGCTTTCTGAAAGAAGTGAATAATCTCCCAGTACTAACACTGAACCCTGCAATAAAATCCCCAAACAGCCAAGGACTCAAGAAATGGCACAAATGTTTTAAATTTAGTACTTATTTTATTCAAGTGGAATTATTCTAAGAATGGCCAGAAGGAAAAGTTACTAAAACATCTGAAAAAACTGACCTTTGCATATTGATAATTAAAATTTTACTGGTAGTTAAAATACTTCAGAAATCTCGGGGCTGACGCCATAGCTCAACAGACTAACCGTCCACCCGTAGGCACCAGCATCCTATACTGGCACTGGCTCGTGTCGCGCCTGCTCCACTTCCAATCCTGCTCCCTGCTTATGGCTTGCAAAGGGAGTGGTGAATGGCCCAGCGCTGTGGGACCCTGAACCCTCAGAGACCCGGAAGAAGCTCCTAGCTCCTGGCTCAGCCCGGCTCAGTCCAGCCCGGCCCGGCCCGGCTCAGAGTAAACCAGCACTGCAGAGTAAACCAGCAAATGTAAGATTTCTCTCTCCTCTCTATAAGTCTGCTTTTCCAATAAAAATAAACAAATCTTTTTTAAAAATATTATTTCATAGATTCCATAAGTCTTCTCATTCATTCTAAGGACTGCCAGCTTTATGTACTGCTGAAATGACGTAACTGACTTTTTTCACAAAACAGCTTTCCGGGTACTGCTGGTTACATGTCACCTCACAGGTGCGTTCCACAGGCATCTCACTTAGCCCGCACAGCAACTTACAAAGCAGGACTTTCTCCGCTATTTTATAGATAACGAAAGGATCTGGCTGAAAACTACACATCTAGCAAATGACAAATCAAGCTTCAAATCCAGGGCTGTTAAACTCTGAACTCAAACTTGCCTGACTATTTTTGTCTAATTAAATCTTACTGAAATGAAAACCAGAATAAGACGAATAGACTCTATGGCTTCCTAATCTTCATTTCAACTGACAGAAATTTTGAAAGTGCTTTCATTTCACTCCCACTGGGGCACTGTAATTCCCCAGCCAACTCCCTCTAAGTCTTCCTGTCTCAGCTGAAACGCTGTTTTCTCAGAAGTTCTGCCTGCAACTTCTGATCTAAATTACGATCCCTGTACTTTTTTCAGAGCACCTTTCTTACTCAACTGGCTCCTCTTACAACCAGAATACTGGCTAGTTCAACATTCCCTAAGGGCAGGGCTATACCCAGCCCGTTCTCAGATCTACACCCAGCTTCTAGACCTTTACACTGACAGACTAGCATCATGCCTGGCACACAGAAGCACTCGTTCAGTAAGCGAATGAATAATAATAATTTAAAAAATTTAACTAGGGAGTCGAATTCTTCCATAACAAGCCAGCCCGAGTGCATATTCCTACCCCAGTTTGCTACTTTTGGCCGGTGCTCTGCTCTGACTCCCTCTGTAAATATTCCCTAGACCTCACTGTTGAGTTTCAAAGCCACCTCCACCACAACCCAGATGCATTCACTCAGCCCCCTCATGGACTCCCATGCTGCTGGCTCAGCATCACCACCGTGAGTTCACCCCTCACTCCAACCTGCCTCCGCAGGGCCCTTCAACTCTCTCTGAAGGTCGGTCTAAGGCTGCAGTAACCTCTGACAGCATGCTGTCATTACAAATCCATCAATCACAACTGACCGACTTGGAAAGTTCAATCCCCATTCCTATAAGGCACGTTTCAAGTGCTCATAGCCACACGTGGCCAGTCACTACCAGATGAAACAGGTCCTCTGGAACATTTCCACCACCCGAGACACTCCTGTTAATGCCTAGGGTGGAAAACAGAGTCTAACAAACATGCGAGAACTTAGTACTAACTTGCTGGGTCCTCATGACTGAACATGGCCTTCCTGTGACTACACAGTGTCAGCTTAAGCATTTGCACTCCTCCACACTGAGCTAACAACGCCTTTCCTAGGTCAAACCTTCAGCTGCAGAGAACCCCAAGGAAGTCACCAGCAGATAAGCCACGTCTGTACTGCGGTTCCCAGTTCCTAAAGTGCTACACAGTCATCATTCACAGGGTCAATATATTTCCAGGGACAAACACAGATTCCGCTCAGTTCTCCCCCTGAAGAGTGGCGGCTGAACGTCACGCGCGGAGGTGTCTCCCCCTGCTGTCTTCAGCATCCAAAGCTCAAGCAGTAACCAACGCCGAGAAGGAAGGACCTAGCAGTAACAAAATCCACAACCCACCCACTCCATCTTTGATTCCTTCTGGCTCGATATTTCCATATTAAGTCACCACATTTAATTCAATAATGACTATATTCTGGATTTCTGGAGGAAAGAAAGAGAAAAAAAAAAGCAAACTTTGATAATACTGAAAGTATACCAAATGGCAAAACTAGCTACTAACTTTAAAAGTAAACATGCTCTTCTTTTAAACTATATGTAGTCTTGGGCTTGGCAGCATGGCCTAGTGGCTAAGGTCCTCGCCTTGATCTCATATGGCCGCTGGTTCTAATCCCGGCAGCTCCACTTCCTCTCTATCTCTCCTCCTCTCAGTATCTCTGACTTTGTAATAAAAATAAAATAAATCTTTAAAAAAAATAAACTATAAGTAGTATTTTTACTTGGGAAGTTAAAAAGGATGGACTAGGGAAGAAGTACTGACAATTTTGAAAAGCCTAAACTCCAAAAAGTATTTTAAAGATAAGCAGTAATTGCAATACAATAACCGCAATAAAGCTGAGTAGCAAGACATATTTACTACAGGGAATACGCACCAAAACACAGCTGAAGAGTAAACAAACAGCAATTCAAAGTATGAAAACATTCAGACCAGAACTACACACTTCCTTCAAATGTTCAATGTTCCCGGGACTTTCAAAAGGATAAACAAAACGCTCATAAATAATAATGTGGACAGGCAGTATATGGAGACTTCACAGTAAGTACAGAGAAGGGGACTTATGTATTCCGAGTCAGAAAAACTGCCAAGTCCATGGGCACCCAACTCCAAGTTTCTTCAAATACGAAATAACAGCTCTTTCAGCCAAGCTCAGGGAGAACCTGAGATGATCATTGTTTTTATTAGACCTTCAACTTCTGCTAAATTTCTTCTAGAAAAACTAACGCCGAGGATGAGAAATAGGTCTCCAGCTTTCCAACTTTTTGTCAGATGTCCCCTCCTGCGCACTAAGACGCCTAGTCTGAAAAGGGGGCTTGAAAGAAGAAAACACCAGCCACCCAAGAATCCTTCCACAGGCCCAGCGACCACTCCGCAGACTGCCACATCACTAGGAGCGCTCTCATTTTGAAAAAGGCAGCAGCCCCAAGGGGAGGGGAAGCAGCGGCTGTCAAAAGCGGCAGGTGTCTTCGAGGTCACAGATTTCTTTCTAATGAGACACCGTAGCATTATCTCCAACTGTGCACCACAGGGAGTAAGACGCGTGCGGGCCGCCTAATTTTTTTTTTTTTATAATCATCATCACCTCAGAGGAAAAGAACGCACTGTTACAATACAGGCTCCCTCCCTCTGCCAGGCAGGAAAATATAACAAAACAAAAACCTTAAACGGCGACTTAGAATCCTTTCAAAGAATCACCAGTCTTCGGGTTTAGGGAAAAAAAGGGGGGGCTAAAAACACTCCCCCTCCCCAAAGAAAAACTCAATTCGGTGAAGTGCCAACTCCTCGCAAAGCTGGATTTGAAGTTTCTTTCCTCCGGGGAGGGGGATGGGAAAGGAACCACGAGCTAGCTTCTTTCTTACTCCGCTTTGTAACAGCTGTAGCTCGCTTTCAATGTTACATAAAAGCTAAAGTGTCAGCGAAGAATCCGGACTTGAGCGGACTCCGAGCCAAACTCACCCGGAGAAAGAGACAGCGTGTGTCCATCCCGCTCGCAGGGCGGCGGATACAAACACACCCTCTCGGCTAACTTCAGGAATCGAGCCGTGCTGGCGCCCGCGCCCCGGCCAGCACTCGGCGGACCGCTCCGTTCACCCGGAGTGGGGCGCGGGGCAGGAGGCAGCCACCCTCAGGGGGCACACCGAGGACTCCCGGCCACCCCCTCGGGCGCCCGCAGCCCGCACAGAGCCCCCCAGCGCCGGGGGACGCGAGCGAACCCCAGACCGGGGGAGGTCGCCCCGAGTTCCCCCAACTCCAGGCAAAGGCTGCGGAAGGGCAGCCGGCCAGGTCGTTCCCTGCGGAGCTCCCGAGGGCCCCTCGCCGCGGGCGCGTCCCGGGGTGCCGGGGTGCCCACACGCCGGCCTGGCGCGCGCCCCGGGACACGGTTGTCGCCCGCGCCGAGGGGCGCACGGGCCCACTGCGCCCGGGGGCGGCAGGCGAGCCACTCACATGTGCGGGTTCCTCCTGAAGGCGTTGGTGATGTCCTTGACCACCCGCTGCACCAGCACCGCCACCTCCTCGCTCGTCTCGGCCATGTTGGCGGCGGCTCCGGCGCGCACAGCCGAGCGGCCCGCGGGAGCTGGAGCGCGCGCGCGGGCGCCGGTTGGGCCGCCGCCGAACACTTCCGGGTCGCGCTGCAGCGGCCGGCGGCCACACCCCGGGCCGGGGCTCCGGGGCCGAGCTGGCCGCGGCTCCTGGACGCCCGGGGAGCCGGCGGCAGCGAGAGCCCGGAGGCTGCAGGAGGCGAGCCAGCCCCGGACGCGCCGGCTTCCCCAGCGGAGGACTGTCACGTGCCGCGTCCCCTGGGCCCCTGCCAATGACCTCCTTTTGGGGGACCAGCTGGTCATTTTCTGCCTCTCCAAGGGGAGCAGCTCTAATAAACGTTATCTTAGAAGTTTGAATTGCGTCAAACGCAGAAAAGACAAGGAAAACGTGTTTGCCCTCTGGATACACGAAATAGAAGTCAAAACTTTATTAGATTTATCTGGTTTGAGTGTATTTCATTTTGCATGTGGCCTTGGGACACTGAGTCAGTTTCGGAGTAAAAGTAGCAAGGCTCTGACAGTTTGCCAAGGATGGCCATTGACCTTGGCTACAAATGAAGTTTTGTAAGGAAAGCATGTAACCAGAGGCTCAGGATCTAGAAACAAAATGAGGAGGGTGTGGGTAGGCCTGGGAATGACTTGTCTTTAGAGAATGCTCCAGGAGAAATTAGCCTGCCACATTGCAGTGGTTCTGCCAGCTGCAAGCCACCACCTCAGTTCCTATCTCAGTATCCTGATCTGGCGTTTCTTATCACCACTCTAATTGACACGTCTGGGAGAAGAGTTCATGGCCTTGTGAGCAAACGACCCTGCGCTGCGGATGCTCCTCTAGCCCTGGCTGTGTGGCAGGTCCCACTTGAGGCCACCAGGAAGCCAGCTGGAGAGAACGAGATTTGGGTAACCGAATTGCATCCGTGCAGTGGGATGCAGCAGTGAGCAGTCACCATGCCACGGCCAGCTACCAGGACAAGTCATTTAGTGTCCCTGGGAGCCACCATCCCGTCCCGGATACAGGATGACTGTGCTGCGTGGATATTAGCACACATATCCTGGACCTCCTAAAGCTGGAACTCCAGCAGTGCTCAGAGGTGCTGTTGGTGGAGGAGCCTGCTGGCAGTGGCTCTCTTCAGCAAAGATGTCTCTCACTTGGTTGCTCAAGATGGGTTTCTGTCTCTCCTAAAGGCCTGGACCCCTCCGAGGCTGCAGCGAGTCCAAGCTGTCTAGAGACAAAACTGCTTCTCAGAGAGGCCGTTTCCTTAGGGAGCTGCACTTTCCTGCCGTCTCATTGACGTTTAGGTCCAAAATGAGTCTTGTCTGCTTGGATTCTGAAGTTCATGTTTCCATGCTGAGCTTTTCTTCCGCTCCGCTGTCATGGAAGATCTGGTTACCCTTGATCCAAGCCTGTTTTTATTCCAATCTTAAAATCTATATCTTACCCAGACATACAAAATGAAGAAAAAAGCTGGAAGAACTGTTGATGATTGTAAAAGTTGAAGCCAACCGTTGGTGGAGAAATATAAGAGAACAGAATCCACTGGTTGATATGAGTGTGTTTATCAAAGCTGGACACTACACTGCTGCTTTAAAAAGAAGTGAGAAACAGTTCACAAAATTGCAGAAAGCAAGATGGAACCAGTTTAACAAGAGTTACAGTTTCTGCAATGAAGCAGTGAAATGAATGGAATGCGTGCTTGGGTTCAAAGTCCAGAAGAACATAAAATATGCGTGACATGGTGACATAGCGAGCTAATCCTTTGTCTGCAGGCACCAGATGGCATACTGGGCCAGTTCGTGTCCAGCTGCTCTGCTTCCAGTCCAGCAGAGGGCAGCTCAGACCCTGAGGCTCCTGCAGCCATGTGGGAGGCCAGAGAAAAGCTCCTGGCTCCTGGCTCCAGATAGACTCAGCTCTGGCCGTTGCAGCCATCTGGGGAGCAAATCAGCTGTGGAAGACATCTCTTTCTGTCCCTCTGATTTGTAAAAATCTGCCTTTCAACATAAATAAATACATAAACAAAACATTAAAGAGACAAATTCAAGAAAAGACATAGAAATGAATAAGTACGTTTTAAAAGACATGTATAATAGACTTAATGAATATTGGGAATACGCATCGCCTTTGTGTGTTACTCTATTTCACAAATAAAAACTCCGTTCAAGAAATACTTTTTAAAATCCATGAATACTAATGCTGTTTGTTGTGCTGTGTAGTAGTTCTCTCTAGGACTTCTTCAGTCCAGTTGTTGGTATACAATGAGGATGCACACTTGACAATATCTTTACACTATGAGACACTATATAAATTCTTTTTTATGTGGGTAAATTATCAGTATTAAAGCAATAGTAAGTTAAGACTTAACCAAATATTTTAATATGAGATCCTATTTTTTAACACTTCTACAGAGAATTACGACACCGTGCTTGAAATTTATTTCCTAGTTAAAGCACGAAATGTTTTTTAATCTGACACAGTGACAATAATGGAAGTGACTTTAAATGAACAGTTCATATTGACGTTAGAATCCACTGAGTGCGCAGGTGAGGGTACTGGTTATATAAACGGCCTGAGTTGATGAGTAACTGTTGACTTATTCCCCTTGGCATTTGATGACTCTAACATATCCTCCTGTCCTACCCTGTACTTGTTCCCCACCACAGAGGCCCAGGAGATCCAGGATGTAATCCTTGAAACAAGAGACACTTCTAATGGGGGAAAGAATGAACAGGGGCGTGCATGTGGAAAGAGCTGGGAACCCGGGCGTGCCTCTGCGGTGCCCTGAATGCTCCCTCATGCATGCCATGAGGATGTCAAGCTGCACAAAGGCTCTCCAGGCCACGTGTCCTTTAGTGGATGGCTGAAGGAGAGGACAGCCTGAGGATGCCTAATGCTGCACTGTACTTCACTTCTCTTTCTCTGTAATGGAGATAAAAAGCAGACTTACATTCCAAAATTAAAACTGAAAATGTCAAAAGGTAAGAGGAGCTGCGTGTTGAGGAGAGGTTCAGTGTGGGGCCACTTGGGTAACTGTGTAGAAGCAAGACAACACTGTATCTCTTCTGCTCTTTCATCTGCTTCCCAAGATCAACATCTCAAGAAGCTCAGTAATAAAAGTATACTTTGTTTCTCACTTTCTTCCTATTTGTGAATCTACCCCAGAGCCCCAGTGGACACAGTGAGTTTCCTTGGTTAAGGACAGAGCTCCGGTGCTGGGCCCCTCTTTCGTGGCCGCTGCTTTCAGCAGGTGTCTCTTTTGCTGAAGGTTGAGTTCTGCTCTTTTTTTTCTCCGTAGAATATTTGGGGGCTAATATGCTGAGTTTTAGAAAGGAAAATCAAAGAATGACTCCCCACTTGAGAGCTTCTGACTTAACCACACTTTAATTTCTGTGGAAGTTCCCCAAAAAAGGTTCTGCAAAAAAGGTGCAGGGGCCAGTGCATGGCTTTATCGGCTAATGCTCTACCTTCAAGTGCCAGGATCCCATATGAGTACCGGTTTGTGTCCCGGCTGCTCCACTTCCCGTCCAGCTCTCTCACTGTTGCCTGGGGAAGCAATTGAGGACAGCCCAAAGCCTTGGGCTCCTGCACCTGCATGGGAGACCTGGAATAAGCTCCTGGCTTCAGATTGACTCAGCTCTGGCTGTTGTGGCCATTTGGGGAGTGAACCAACAGATGGAAGATCTTTCTGTCTCTCCTTCTTTCTGTAAATCTGCCTTTTCAATGAAAATAAATCTTTTTTTAAAGGTGCAAGTGATGGGATATTTGGTTTATAGGAGAAGACAGCTAAATTATATCTGAGAAGATAACACTGCAGTTGTCTTGTTTTTACTTATCCCATGAAAGTTATGGGTGTCGTGTGTAAGACATTAGTGTTCAACGATGATTACAACAGACATGGGATGTGTCTTCCTGTAGGACATAACAACATAATGGAAGAGATGAACAACACTCAAGTAAACCAACAAATAGGCAATAAAAAGTGTCGTGTGTGAGACCAAAGTGCAAAGTAGGGCGTCAGGAGAGAGTGTGGGGTGGGGGGGGCTGTCCACAGACAGCGAGGTCAGGGAAGCCCAGTCTGGGGATGTCATTGAAGCTGAGACCTGAAAGATGAGAAGAAACTGGAGCTGACAAGCAGAGGAAGCACCACATGCTTGGTGGAGACACTGAGAAGACAAGTGCTTCAGCTACACGCTGCAGGAATCCAAAGGTCAGCTACCCCGTAGTGCATCCTAAGTACACTCAGATTCTCAGGTGCTCAGAATTACAACTTGGGAGGAACCAATGGGGAGGGACTGTGACGTCATTCATTGTAATTCTTTCTCCTTCTCGTGATAGAATTCTTATCGATGCACTTCTGACAGTCAGGTGTCAATCTCCTTCCTGCCTCTAACTATTTTAATAAGTCTTTCTTGAGCCAGTGCTGTGGCATAGTATTACTGCCACCTACGGCGCTGGCAGGCTGCTTGGGTACCAGTATGAGCCCTAGCTGCTTCATTTCTGATCTGATGGTGTGCCTGGGAAGGCAGCAAGGGACAGCCCAGCAGGCCCCTGCACCCATGGGAGACCTGAAATGATCTCTTGGCTCCTGGTTTCTCATTACTGCAGCCATTTACACAGGGAAGCAGTGCTTGGGAGACTCTCTCACTGTAACTCTTCCTTTCAAATAAACACTGCTTTTTTTTTTTTTTTAAGAGTCCTTGCCTTTGGTTCTCTGCAATTTGAATAGGAAAATCTTGGGTGTAGTTTTTTAAAAAATATTTACACAACGTCATGTTCTCTGAGTGGCTTTTGTTGCCATCAGCTTTGCAACATTGGAGACTTCTCAACTAAAAAAAATTTTTTTTAAAGATGTATTTATTTATTTAAGACTCAAAATTACAGAAAGAGAGAAAATGCCAACCCCATTCACCCTTTCTTTCATGCCTTTCCCCTCTCTTACTGGTGTGCTCATTCTGCCAGGTTACAACCTTCTCAATTGTCCCACGTTCTAAGAGTTTGAAATATACAAGAAATACAGTCTCTCAGGAATAAAGGAAAGGTTAAAGTTAGGCTTAAGAACTGTGTTTCTACCTCATTTGTTCATCCACGTCTCTGCTCATTAAATGTGCATTTTGTTGAGACCTGCTCCATTTCAGCATGTAGAAGCCTTTATTTGGTAACATGACCTTGCATACGTTGTGTTCCTTAAGCACTTCTCAAATGTGAGAAATGTGGCTAATGAACCAGGAGTGACACTTTCATCTTTTGTTCTTACAGTATTTAACAGAAGCCAGTCAGCAGGAAACAGTGTAAAAGCCTGCCTTGACATTCGCAGCTTTCTGTGGGAAGGAACAGTGATTGTTTGCTATGATCAGATTTTGCTGTTGCAGAAGCCGCCGTGTGATCATGACAGCCCATGAGAAGGCAGAAGCTGTGCAGACATGCAAAGACCTTGAGAGCTGTGTGCATCTTTAAAACGAAGAGTCCAGTACTGTGGAGATGCATGTGCGTTAGCATGCATCTCAACGACGAAAATGGGGTGCCCGGTTAAGCTGGCCCCTCAGGTGCAGGCATCCCATACTGGTTCTGGTCTGGCCTGGTCCACCTAACGAGCCAGCTCCCTGCCAGTGTACTTGGGAAATCAGAGAAAGATGGCCAAAACACCTGGGCTTTGGCACCCATTACGAAGACGCTGAAGAGACTCCAGTGCACGGGCCCAGCTCTGGCCGTTTCATTCACCTGGAGAGTGAACCAGCAGAGGGAAGATAGAATTCTCTCTCTCTCCCCCTCTCCCTCTCTGTCTCACTTTCAAGTAAATAAATTTTTAAAAAATCTTAAAAGAAGAAAATGAACATGGCCACAAATGGCTTAACTTATCCTTTGAACACGTTTCTTTTTGCCTCGTGGACTCATGCATGAACAACTGTTCATTCTTCAGTCTGTAATAGTCTGTCCAGAGGGAAGTCTTAACAGAAACAAAACCCAGGCACAGACTTATTAAATATTTGGAATCATGGCTTGGGCTTCAAATTGCTGAATTTGGGAGTGCTTGAAATCTCTGAATGTGGCTGCATTATGAGGGGTGTAAAGCGCAGGCCTGGGGCTGACGCTCTGCATAACCAGGAAAAGATAACTGTTAGGGGCGAGTATCTGCTGCAGTGTAACACCTGTACCCCATTCTGAAATGCCTGGACCTGAGTCCTGACATTCAGTGTGGGAGGCAGCCAGTGATGGCTCAAGCACTTGGGTCTTTACCACCTGTGTGGGAGACCCAGATGAAGTCCCTGGCTCCAGGCTGGCCCAACTCTGACTGTGGCGAGCACTGGGAGAACTAGCAGATGAAAGATGTCTGCCTCTCTCTCTCTCTCCACCCTTCAAACAAATGCACAAAGGAAAAACTGCAAAAAATTTCCCTAATGTGTTTTGCGAAAGAAGAATTATACAAATTCAGGAGTGGCTTGCCTTACATAACAAGTATTTCTGAAAAGCCAGGTTGCAAAAAACCTCAGTTGTTGCATATTAAAAACATCTTAAATTAAATACAATGTGGGAAAGCTAAAAGTAAATGAATCTTTTTTGCAGTTTTTCAAATCATTAATAATTTCTCTGCCTTTGGGACTTTAAATTATTGACAGCAAGCATGATGCATCATGTTCTATTCAAAGAAAGTGCTTCACGGAGCTAGTTATTTTATAGCTTTAAGGTGCACAGTTCTAAGTTGTAAAAATGCTTAAACAATGTTAAGGCATTAAGCTTACCATTCTGAAGGATGCACTCTGGCAGCAGACTCCTTGTTTGAAAAGTCTGAACAGATTCCCAACTCTGGTAGCTCTTCTGCAAATGATCTCATCTGTTATTAAATACGAACAATGGTTCAAAGGTTTTTTCGTGCATGTTAACTGGGACAATACATGATGTACTATGCACAGTCCCCAGCTTCACATATGGTGATCACTCATTTGCCAGAGTGCTAAGTGAAAAATGGAAATTCTAAGCAGATTTATTCCACTTGAATTTTCCAATTTGTGTAAAATATACTTTTCCATTTATAATTTTTAGATGACAAAAGAAATACATGCCAGTGATACGTACAGAATTAAGCAAACCCATATGGAAATGTTTAAATTACAAGTAAAATCCCAGGCTTCATCGGGGTGAATTTTTTTTTCATTTTTTATTATATTTTTGACAATCTTTGCATAGTTAATCATCGGGGTAAATTTTGACACCATTTAGGTAAGTGAAATTGACCCATGACAAAGGACCATATACGGTGTAACTCCATTTTTATGAAAATCTAAATTGCACAAATATTTGAGGCAGAATCTAGACCAGAGATTGTCAAGGGCTGGGAGGCAGTTAAGGGCAGGTGCAGACTCAAGTCTTACAGGATAGGGAGGCTTTGCTGGTGATGAAAATGTTGGCTGTCTTGATGAACGTGCAAGATGCCATTGACTTAGAAACTTCAAAAGACAAATTGTGTAATACAGAAACTTTATCTCAAACCATTTGTATTTAAAGTGAAGCCTGCCACTTCACCCTGTACCCACACTGTCAGGCCCTCGCCCCATCATATTCCTTTTTAGTTCCTGAAAAGGCAGGGACTTTATCTGTTGACCCTCGGTTGAGAAATGCTTCCTCACTTATCTCCTTCCATTCATGGCTCCTCGCACTATCCACCCACACCCATGCTGGCAGGTGCTGCCACCTGTCTAACCGGGCCTGCCCTCAGCACCGGTTCTCACGCTCGCCAGTGGGAGCTGCACACATTTCCCTTCCGGGCCTACTCCCAGTGCCAGATCTTGTATTCTCCAGGAGGTTCTGCAGTGTAGCTTGACAGGAGTTGCCCCCAGTCCCAACTTTTTCCAGATTGCTGCGACAAAGCCCAACCAGCCTGCTCCCACCCTGGCCTGTGCCTCTACCAGTAACTACAGTCGGTTAGCTCAGTCTGGCTCTCCCCCAGCCCAGCTCAGATGCAAGCCAACAGGTGTTGTAACCCTTCCCGGTCTGGTCTGCCCCTGATCCCAGTTCTCATGCTCAACATTGGGAGCAGTGGCCCAATGGGGGGTGTGGAGGAGGTTTGCACTGCCCCCCTCCTGGGCTTGCACCCTTCCTCCCCTCCCCTGCCCAGGTTGGGGCATCCTCTTAGCATCTCAACCAGGCCTGTTCCTACCCACAGATCTTGCATGCCAGTGGTTGCTCTGACCCAGCTCGGTTTTGCCATCAGATGCTGCAGCCTGCTCTGATCTGGTGTACCATTGTCCCAATTCTCACTGGCAGGTGCTGCAGCCTAGTCCTGCCCAGTCTTCTCTCATCCCTGGCTCATGCAGACTGGTACGTGTTATAGCATAGCCGGGTATGTCCCACACTCCAGCCTGGCTCTTGCAAATGCCAGTGTGCTAAGATCTGGCCCAGCCCTACCTGGTCCACCCCTTCCAGAACCAACCCATACACTTGCCAGTGGGTGGAGCTACCTTGCCCAGCCTGACCAACACCCAGGCCCACATGCTCACCAACAGGCGCTACGGCCCACCAGAAAAGCTTCCCGTGTTCCCTCACCAGGCCCACTCACAGACCCAGATTTCACATGTTCCAGCTGGTGCAAGGCCCTTACCCAGCACAGCCTGCCCCTGAGTCCAGGCTTTTGTATGAGCTGGTGGATGCTGAGGTCTGGCCCACCCCACACCCTATTCTTGGGTGCAGCCTGAATCTGCCTGACCTTATCCAAACCCCAGTACTCATGATTGTCAGAGGGTTCCATGGTCTTGCCTAGCTTAGCGCATCACCCACTCCAGTTCTTAAGTTAACCAGCAGAAATTGGAGTTCCATAAGGGAGAGAGAAAAAAAGTACTCCCATCGTAGGGTCAGAGCCTGTATGGCTACAATGGCCCCCATGGCCCACAGCAAGGCCACACTGGGAGTCACGAACTCAGTGAGTTTCCCCTGCAGGTGGCAAAGACCCTGCAACACCAGCCACCTCTACTGTTCCGCAGGAGCTGCATCAGCAAGGCGCTGAAGTCAGAGACCAACGCTGGGATTGAACAGGAGGCATTCCGCATCACACTGTGTTCTGCGTCTCTGCGCACTCGCCTTCCTTCTGTTTCTCTTTGTGCCGGAATATCTAGCCCCCGACTGACAACCACAACTAGCAGCAGTCATTTATTTATAAAACCTATGGACAGAAGACAAAAGTCTGTATCCACTCCCCAAATTTGTAATTCCAACACACTCATCCTCCCTGAGCACCCCACATTCATTCCCATAGCAGCGAGCATGCATCCTCAGGTGTGTGCGTGGCTTACTCACCCATAGGAAACTACCTGCACACACCTAACCTTCCGGAGCAGTCCATCAGCTGCTTTTCTGCCTGCTCCCACACAGCTAGGGGGAGCGGGGGGGCTGTTGGGGATATGGGAAAGTATCCAGCAGCGTCAGGGGCAAAAATGGAGCCCACTCCTCCTTCCTCTGAGCTCTTTCAATGAAAGAGGAGGTTCCTGCGCGCAAAGACCTCTGGGAACAAAAAAAGCCACAATAATATTCAACTTACTATAGGCACCACTCTGTTTGCAAGAACAGTCCACAGCTCCGGCTCTATCATCTTATTCTTGCTGCTACTGAACAATGAGGACGTCAAAAGCACAAGGTAACACTGGTGAGGAAGGGCAGAGACTCAGGCCCGAGGCCGTTTATGGAAACGGACACCCAGCCCTTGAATAATTAAGGACACCCAATTTGCAGGATATTAAAGAAGTCCCTAATACACATTTATGTTAGAGTATGTCATTACTAATTCCAGACATTAAAATTTTATTATAACGGTATATACAATTCTATTAAAGATTTTCAGTTATTGGGAAGATTAGATATTAAAACAAGGGAGATGTTAAATTATAGAATGCTAGATATTGAATATTTAATGTAAATGAATTCCCATGCTGATATTAGGAGCTCCGGAAATTATGCCTGTTGCATGTCAGTGCTTAATCAATATTGGAAGCAAGCGTATGTCTAACTGATTCACAATCCAAATTGAAGGCACAGAAGAGCCACATTCAAGGTTAAGATCATTCTAGAGAAGACTGTTGGCAGTCATGAGTAGTTACAGGATGGCAAAGGGGATTGAGGGTTTGGAGTTGACTCCTTTGAGAGGCTCTGGGCTCATTCATATAAATATTGGCTCTGGATATGGGGCTGATAATTTTTATGTCATTTTTTTCCACCTAACTTTGAATTGTGCCAGATTCCCTTGCACACCTAGCAATAGATTCTGACTAATAAATTTATACCACTTTTCAAAGAAAGAAGAAGAGTGGAGAGAACAGAGATAAAGAGAAGAAGAGAGAGATGTGGGAAGAAGAGAAAAGGGCTGGAAGAGGAAGATTAAGGGGAGGAGATGTGGGGAAAGGAAAAGAAGAAGGGAAAGAAGACAGGGTGTTCGACTTTGCAAATGCTTCTTGGACTTTTAAAAATATTTATTTGAAAGAGAGGGAGAGAGAGAAAAAGAAGAAGAATAGAAGAAGAATTAGAAGAAGGAGAGGGTTGTGGGGAGGCAGAAAAAGGAGAGAAGAGGAGAGAAGAGAGAGAAAGAGGGGAGAAGAGAAGGGAGGCAGAAAGAGGAGAGGAGAGAAGAGAGGGGACGCTGAACTCAAGAATGCAGAACTGCTGCTAGGACCCCTGCAGGTGGCCAGGGCTCTGCTGCCTTAGGATGCAGTGAGCAGGAAGCTGGACCAGCAATAGAGTCCCTGGGACTAAGGATGACACTGTCATATGGAGTGTAGCAAGAACAGTGGTTTTCCTGACGGCAGGAGAAAGGTCACTGATAACTTCGGAAGATCACCAAGGTGGGATCCTCCAGAAATTTAGCTGAGCTCACTCGGATGGAAGGAAGAGGGAGCAGTGACGTCATTTGTCCTCATGGTCGTTTGGCTCGCATTAATTCTCATTTGTTTTAAATTCCTGTCCAGATCAATTCTTCCTGGCAACCTCTCCAGGCAGCTAATGCAGCTGATCCACAGACTTCTTTTACTGAGCTGAGATGATGGGATCCCACTATGCCTGGTCTGTCTGCACTTATCTTTTAAGTAAGTGCTTTTTCTATTTCATCTGCTAAAGCTCTAATTTTCTCACACCAAGGATATTATGGTGAAAAATGATTAACACAAATAGAACGAATTGCTTTAAGTCCTATACTTCATTGGTTTGCTGTAGTTTGAGAAAAACAGGAATAACTCAAGTGCATTCAAGATCAGTGATTTCATATTCACAAAGCAAGAAGCTTATTTATAGTCATGAGGAGAAAGAATTCTGCAGGAATACAGAAAAATCATTGTTGTCATTGGTAACAGATCCAAATGGCTCGCCAACATTTTTAATGAGTCATATTAAAATATAATAAAATATATTCATTAAAGGAGTTTGAGGGTGAGTATTTAGCCTTGCAGTTAAAGTACCCACGTCCAAAGTCGGAAGCCTTGGATTTCATTCCCAGCTCTGGACCCTGATCTGGGAGGTGGAGGTTGACCCAAGCAACCGAGTGACTGGGCTCCTTGGATTCAGTTAAACCTGACTTGAATTTCCTGCTCCAAGTTTCAGCTTTAGTCCGACCCCAGCTGTTGTGGGCTTTGGAAAAGGGAGCCATTGCACGGGAATATTCTCTCACGCACATAAATACATAATTTTAAAAAGAATTCGGAAGCAGACAAAGCTTGAAAAAACTGATTATACTTTGCCTTATAGAGTCCCTTTTTTTTCCAGACGATAAAGATGAAGCCAACACGTGGTGATAGAGAAAGGAGTGTTGCAATTTAATTGAATATCTGTTAGGTATTATTTTATCTACTTTGGATCTATTAACTTGGGTAATTCTCACAAACTCTGTGATAAGAACTGTTCTGTTCTTATGAATCAGGCATCAAGAAACCAAACACAATCACAGACTTAAAGAGCTGGCCAGCTTGGGCCTGGCTGCGTGGCCTAGCGGCTAAAGCCCTCGCCTTGAACGTGCCCAGGATCCCACATGGGCCCCGGTTCTAATCCTGGCAGCTCCACTTCCCATCCAGCTCCCTGCTTGTGGCCTGGGAAAGCAGTCGAGGACGGCCCAAAGCCTTGGGACTCTGCACCTGTGTGGGAGACCCGGAAGAGGTTCCTGGTTCCCGGCTTCAGATCGGCGAGCACCAGCTCTTGCGCTCACTTGGGGAGCGAATCATCGGACAGAAGATCTTCCTCTCTCTCTCTCCTCCTCTTTGTATATCTTTGTAGTAAAAAAATAAATAAATCTTAAAAAAAAAAAAAAGAGCTGGTTAGCTTGGCTTAAGGCATGCTAAGGAGCAAATGGCGTGTGTTAGGCTTGCTTGCTGGAGTCACGGCTCCTGGTTTGGCTGAAAAGCTTTCAGCTCCCGGCAGCTCCCACATGCTGTGCAAAGAGCTTGGCTCCCAGCAGCTTGTGTCTGGGAGTCTTCTCTGCAGGCCTGTTCTCATGTTACCTACACTGTGTACATCTGTGAAATGGACACACGCACACCTGGGAGGATGGCGGCCAGACTGTTGGAGCAGCAGTAATAACGGTGATTCTTTGATGGAGAGCATTGAGCTTTATAGGGCTTTTATTTAGTTTCTAAAAATCAATTTCTATCTTTCTTCTCACTCCTTCAAAAAAAGGTTACAGTGACAGCCAGGGCTCTACTAGTACTGAACTGATAACAGTGTGCTGTTTTTTTTTTAAGATTTACTTATTTTTTACTGGAAAGGCAGATTTACAGGGAGAATGAGATACAGCAAGATCTTCCACCTGCTGGTTCACTACCCAAATGGCCGCAATGGTCGGAGCTGAGCTGATCCGAAGCCGGGAACCTGGAACCTCTTCCTGGTCTTCCACGTGGGTGCAGTGTCCCAGTGCATTGGGCCTTCCTCGACTGCCTTCCCAGACCACAAGCAGGGAGCTGGATGGGAAGCAGAGCTGCTGGGACACAAACCAGTGCCCATATGGGATGCTGGCACTTGTAGATGGCAGATTAGCTGGTTGTGCCATCACACCAACCCCTGCATTTGTTATCTTCTGGAAGGAACCCATTTGTGCAGTTCATGGAAGTTAAACCTAAGATCAACATGGAACTTTCCGCACTGACAGGCATGAAGCACTGGAGTGTGTGAGGGTGGCAGCAATGAGTACAGCTGTCAGTGTGCTCAAGCTGTGCATCCGGAGCCGGAGAGACGCATTCTGAGGTATTCGGTATTGTCTCAATAAAGTCAAAATTGGGGATGTGGCGTACCAGGCTAAGCCTCCGCCTGCAGCACCGTCATCCCATATGGGCAGCGGGTTCAGATCCTGGATGCTCCGCTTCTGATCCTGTGGACAAGCCGATGTAAGATCTCTCTCTGTCCTTCTCTATCTGCCTTTCAAATACAATAAATACATGAAAAAAATCTTTTTAAAAAAGTAAAAATTGAAAAGTGCCCTTCCTTCTACAACACAGCTATCCACTGATTTCCTGAAAGCCCTGTGATGACCTTGAAATTTCTTCCCCACATGTCTAACTCACAGCACATCCCTGTGAATTTACATTGCAACAGAATGTTGAAAGTTAGCCAACCGGGTGAATGTTGGGGTCCTGGAGGTTGGGGACCTAAACCATACCTCAAGATGTCTTTGAGATTCATCGCCTGAAGGAATCGCAGGTTTGTGCATTCATCTCTTCACATTTTTTTTTTTTCGGAAGAAGAGACTAGCGTTCAGAAAGGTGGGAAGGGCTTCAGTTTGTTGCTTCTGCTCTTGCAGGTGGAAAGCTGTATAGAAATAATGTAATCTAGGGCTTGAGGGCGTGTTCTTTTCGTCAAGCTTAATTTGTAAGCGGAAGGTGCGTAGGCAGCAGATGATGGGTGGTGAACACATCTTGGCTCAAGCACTTCGCTGGCTCCTTTCCTCTTTAGCTGCCCCTCTGTGGACCCTCCAGAGCCAGGATTACGCTAGTGAGCGGATCAAACTACATGTCCCAGGATACAGTTCTTCCCCACAGCGTCTACACTGCGCGAGCTCCACCCTCCATGCATTCTGGGAAATGTAGTCTATAATCTGTAACTCGCTGATTGGGAAGTCAGGGTTGGAGGGAGGCGCCCATTCTTTGGCCCCGCCCCTGTGCTGACCCCGCCCAGGTTGCCTAGGAGACAAGGAACGCTGACTCTTGGGAGGTGTGGCGGGAACTCCTCCCAGGCGGTCTCCTCAGAGCGCGGCCATGGAGTGCTTCGAGAGCGCCTGCCACGACAGTCAGCCGCACTGGTTCGAAATTGGGCCCCTGGACGTGCTGGAGCGCAAAGGCTCCCTGACGCTGCGCTCCCGCCACAAGAAATACTCCAAGCCGGTGCTGGTGTCCTGCTGGTGAGCGAGCGCCCTGCCCTCCGGGGCTGAGGGAGAAGCGCAGACTGGGCAGGGTGGAGAGGGCAAGGGAGACGGTGAGAGAAGGGGAGAAAACCACGAAGGAAAAGGCGAAGCCAGAGAGACGGGCGGGGAAAGAGGAGAGCGGGGAGCGGAGAGTCGAGGAGGGGTCCCGGGTGGGAGTGGGTGCGGGCGGCCGGGGAGGAGGGCGGCCGGGGAGGAGGGCGGCCGGGGAGGAGGGCGGCCGCGGAGGAGGGCGGCCGCGGAGGAGGGCGGCCGCGGAGGAGGGCGGCCGCGGAGGAGGGCGGCCGGGGAGGAGGGCGGCCGGGGAGGAGGGCGGCCGGGGAGGAGGGCCGCGGAGGAGGGCGGCCGCCCGGGCTCAGAGCAGGGCTGTGGGGCTGAGCCCTGCGGCAGGCTGGCCCCCAGGAGGGGAGGTGTGTTCTAGAACCAGTCCCCCCCACCCCCGCTGGGCCCCAGGCCGGCTCACGCCCCCGCGGCAGAGAGGGCTGGTTCTCGAACCGTCGCTCAGGCCGCCTCACGGCCTCACAGAAGGGAGGTCTGTTCTAGAAGCAGCGCCCAGCCCACTGTACCCCAGGCCCCTCACCCCAGGCAGGGAGGTCTGTTCTGGAAGCAGCGCCCAGGCCGCTGTACCCCAGGCCCTCACCCAGGCAGGGAGGTCTGTTCTAGAAGCAGCGCCCAGGCCGCTCCCTGGCACAGTCGCACGCTGGCATGTCCCCGCGAAGGCCCAGGGAAGTGGATTTGTTGTACGCTGAGGACATTTTTCTGTATAGTTCGTTGGCCACACTTAGCTAGGAGACTTACTGCACCCCAGGGCTGTGTGCTCCCAGGAAAGCCAACAGGCCTCACGGGGTCCTGTTCCTCCTGGCACCAGGGCTGGCACCAGGGCTGCTCCTCGGGCCTCACGGGGTCCTGTTCCTGCTGGCACCAGGGCTGCTCCTCGGGCCTGACGGGGTCCTGTTCCTGCTGGCACCAGGGCTGGCACCAGGGCTGGCACTAGGGCTGCTCCTCGGGCCTGACGGGGTCCTGCCCTCTGCGGGAGTGTCCCTCAGCTGCTTCTTAGCCACTGCGAGGTGTACTCAGTTCACTTGCTGTGCGTTAGGCCTTGGACTTGGGATTCATTTCGAGTCCCTCTGTTGTTGGGCACACATGCAGTGGTCAGCAGTAACACTGTTCCACGCCACTGGGAAGAAACTGAGGCCTTTGAGGTGCAGGGAGCAGTCTGGCTGCAGGTCAGCTTCCCTGGCCCGAACCTTTGATAAATGTAATTGGCCCTCCACATTCACACATTCTACACCTGCTGATTCAACCAACAGCGGATCACAAGGCATTTACTTAGTTTACACTTCAAGCAGAATTTTTCTGGTGTTTTTCCCTAACCAATACAGCCTAAAGAGCATTGACATGATGTTACGTTGTGTTCGTTATCACACGGCGTCTAGAGGTGTGGTACAGCGTGCAGGAGGCTGTACCGTACCGGGCTGTGTGAACGTCCTGTGACATCCCACAGCATCACTGGAGGGGATCATGCTGTCTATTGCTGGGCCCAGAGAAGCTGGAAATCCGAAATTGGAAGTGTGGTTTCTGTGGGATGTAAATCATTTTTGCACCATCATAAATTTAAATCATTGTTAAGTCTGTCTTCAGTTGGAGACCTCGGTATGATCATTAACTGACCTCTTCTGGAACATTCTAATTGTTATTGAATCTGTATGTTTATTCTCCGCACTTGAGCTTTGCTGTTGTTCCCTTTGGCCTTGGCCCCTGACTCGCTGCGAGGGCCCTCTCAGTCCGTCTGAGCTGTGGCGTGGGGCCTGCAGGGACCCTTCAAGCCGGGCCCCGGAGGCCCCGGACGCAGGGCCGTAGCTCCATGGGAAGGATTTGCAGCATGTGGGGAGAAGTGAAATCACAACCTTGTCTACGTTGTGCATGTGCCTTGCAGAAGAGAGAACAATTTTTCACTCTAGACTTGAGGTTGAACCCTTGACATGCATGTGACACCTGCTATTTCTCTTAGATGAACTTTCCTGCCTGTTTTGAACTCAGCATGAGGTAAATAGATGTGGAACCTAAAGCTAAGCTGGGAAAGAAAAAATTCCCATTTGCCTTTGTGTAGAGCCGGACTCATGGACCTCAAGCAAAATCCCCAGCTCTCTAGTCGCTCTGTTTTCCCATAGGGATTTGAGTCATCACTTCGCAGTAACTGAGAGAAACACCATTGCAAAGGGCCTGCTTTGGTTCTGCGCTCCCGGGGCTGTGAAAGTTGGGTCGTGTACACCGCACATATCAACAGCAAACCACAGGGAGCCGTTGGGGAGATCGGGCTGAGGGGCCTAGAGAGTGAAGAGTGAGGGCGAGACACTGTGTCCGTCCAGGTGCTGTGCTCATACTGATGATTGCAGAGGGACGGAGTGGGAGCAGGGGCACTTCAATTTTCTTTTTTAAAGATTTATCTATTTTTATTGGAAAAGCAGATTAACAGAGAGGAGAGGCAGAGAAAGATCTTCCATCTGCTGGTTTACTCCCCAAGTGGCTGCAATGGCCGGAGCTGAGCCGATCTGAAGCCAGCAGCTTCTTCTGCAGCTTCCCCACAGGTGGAGGGTCCCAAGGCTCTGGGCCGTCCTCCACTGCTTTCCCAGGCCACAAGCAGGGAGCTGGGTGGGAAGTGGGGCTGCAGGGATTAAAACCAGTGCCCATGTGGGTGCGTGCAAGGTGAGGACTTTAGCCGCTAGGCCACTGCGTCACAGCAATTCCAAACAGCAGTTTCTTACTTAACAAAAGCATATTTTCAAGTATTAATAGTTACAGTTTTCTTTTCTGAACTCTAGAAAATAACCTTTGCTCTAATAAATAGAGAGGAGGAGGAGAGAGAGGAAGGTCGTTATCCAATGATTCATTCCCCAAGTGATTGCAACAGCTGGAGCTGAACCAATCTGAAGCCAGGATCCAGGAGCTCTTTTGGGTCTCCCACGCAGGTGCAGGGTCCCAAGGCCTTGGGCTGTCCTTGACTGCTTTCCCAGGCCACAAGGATGGAACTGGATGGGAAGCAGAGCTGCCGCGATTAGAACCGGCGCCTGTATGGGATTCTGGTGCATACAAAGCTAGGATCTTAGCTGTTAGGGTACCATGCCGGGCCCAGATTCTTGCTTTTGTTAAAATGTATCTGTCTGAATTTTAAAAAGATTGGAAGTATATTCACCATATAAGATAAACATTTATAGATGGCAAATTTATGGATTATTTGTCCTTTTTTTTTCTCTCTGCTACTTGTATGTTTGCCATAATGAACATGTATTATTTTTTCTTAAAATTTTTATATCGCTTTCTACAGCTCTTCCCCTGCAGCACATGTTGAATGATCAGAGCGTTGACACTCTGTGCAGTCTGAGTCATGCTTCATGGTTTATTATGAGCCTTTTAAAAATATCTTTTTAATTGCTAGTTTATGTTGGATGAAAGGGATGCTGCCTACCACATTCATTTGGTTTAACTACCCTTTAATTCTTGTCTGTGCTCCGTAATGGTGGCTCCTACGCTACAGTTATTTTTAATCTAGTCCTACAGCCTTATTCCTCAATGTACGCACATGACCTACAAATGCTTTTGAATGGAGTAGTTTTCCAGGGATGGGCTTTATTTCTTGTTTTTTTTTTTTTTTTTTTCAAGCTGGAATCCAGGAGACCCTGCCTCCTTTTGTCCCAAGTATATTTTGTTTTTCCAATGCTGGACTCTTTGTGCAGTGTTCTTCTGAACAGTGATGTCTGCAGGCTGTGGTGCCACGACTGTGTGATGACAATGGTGTGCAAGATGAGCCCTTAGAAGGGAGGGTGCATGGGACAGACACAGCCGCATGGGCCTAAGAAGTCATCGCTGCAGCTCAGTGCCTCTGCCTCCAGCCAGCTGCCTTCCTGATCCCCGATCTGCTCAGTGGGCTGGGTTAGCCCCCAAAGCTCTCTCCCTGCTGGCATGCTGTTGCAGGATTGAGATAGTCTCATTTTGTTGTTGTTGTTGTGTTCTGCCTTTGATTTACTGGCAACCTCTTTCCAGGTAAGAGTGTAGGGGCTGAGGGTGGAGGTGAGGAGGGTGTGTGGCTGCGGACCTAGGGTGTTCTCTCATTGTTGTTCTTAGACACACATCTCTGGGTTAAGGGAGTCCACCCTTCATTTGTCATTTTGATAGATATGCCAGCAAATAACAAGACCTTGGCATGTAAATCAATGATTTGTCCATGAAATCTTTAAAAGGGTCTTTGATATTATGGGTCTCATCAGAAGATACATCTGCCTCCCAAGGTGATTTTCTTTGAAAGGCCTTGATAGCAGGTAATTGTGAAGCCTGCTGGAAAAGGTATCTTCCTCTTCCAGTTGGGGCTCCATTTACATTAGAATATACAATAATTGACAGTGTGGCTGTCAGTTACATTCATAATTCTAAAATTGCAAGTTAATACATTCCGTCATCTGGAGTCCTAACTAAACATTTTTAACATCTTTAAAATCTGCAAAGAAAATGTGTCTGTTGTCAAGTAACCAGTGGTAGACTTTGCGCGGTCCTCATCATTCCTTGTTAGATGTTGCTCACACTGAAGCGCTCTGCAGCCAGTGTCACACACACGGATGCTGGGAGGTTTCCCACTCAGGAGGGGGCTTAGATTTCCTGCAGAGACACGTCCGTCTCTGTGCCATCCTGGCCCTGTCCACGGGCTCTCTGCAGGCTGACCCCAGGACAGCCTTTATTTTTGTGGTCACATCTGAAAGCTTTTGCGTTCAGCATTTATATGAATGTGACAATAGCAAAATAAGAATATTCAATCTGTCAGTCAAGACTTAATGAGCATTCATGCTATGTCAGACTATGCTAGTTACAAAGATCCCAAAGATGAATAAAAAATAATTGTCTAAGAAACTCTCAGGCAAATGAGAAGCCAAATAATGCGATCATAGTTGTAAAACAGAGCGAGTGGCAGGGCCCTGATGCAGAGGTGGCACTCCGCTTCCCCTCGTAGACATGGGAACACCAGTACTGCGTGTAGCTTGGTCCCCTTTCCAATGAGGAGACTGTGACCTAACTCTCCTGACAGAACACCTGCTCTCTGGCTAAGGGAAGCCCGACGAAGCTTTGGGGCCCTGATTGATCTGTGACTCCGGACTTGAGCTTCTGTAACTCACTTTACTCAGAAGGGGATTGTAGACTTGAGCTGATACGGAGTTGCTCAACTCTTAGGGAGGGAACCCCAATCTCCAAAAGTTGCCCAGTGAGACTGAGCAGCTCACCTTGGCAAGCCATGGCTTGGGAGCACACTACCTTAGACGTAGGGGAACAGCAAGAACAGGTCTTGAGGGCGTGGTGCACTATAGGGCTTCTGGCCTGAATATGTTGGGCAGCTGGCCTGATGTGGATCTGCTGAGGCTTGGCCCTGCTGACCTTAACCCTCTTTGAATCATTCCAAGTAGTGTTTTTGACAACAAAATCCTGGTTCAAAATTCATTGTTATATTATTTTTTACTTCATTTCTATCCCATCAGCACCTCTATTCCTAGTTCTGTTCATAGTCTTGAAAGACAAAATTACAAAAAAATATTAGTTTAAAGATCTAACCAGCTTTTGTGGTCTGGTTGAGAAAACTAGTCCAAAGCAGGGGTTCCCTGGGGTGCTAACAGTGGTTACACAGACCAGGGGACCTGGGGTGCTAACAGTAGTTACACAGAGCAGGGGTTCCCTGGGGTGCTAACAGTGGTTACGCAGAGCAGGGGTTTCCCTGGGGTGCTAACAGTGGTCACACAGAGCAGGGGACCTGGGGTGCTAACAGTGGTTACACAGAGCAGGGGTTTCCCTGGGGTGCTAACAGTGGTCACACAGAGCAGGGGACCTGGGGTGCTAACAGTGGTTACACAGAGCAGGGGACCTGGGGTGCTAACAGTGGTCACACAGAGCAGGGGACCTGGGGTGCTAACAGTGGTTACACAGAGCAGGGGTTTCCCTGGGGTGCTCACAGTGGTCACACAGAGCAGGGGACCTGGGGTGCTAACAGTGGTTACACAGAGCAGGGGTTTCCCTGGGGTGCTCACAGTGGTCACACAGAGCAGGGGACCTGGGGTGCTAACAGTGGTTACACAGAGCAGGGGTTTCCCTGGGGTGCTCACAGTGGTCACACAGAGCAGGGGACCTGGGGTGCTAACAGTGGTTACACAGAGCAGGGGTTTCCCTGGGGTGCTAACAGTGGTTACACAGAGCAGGGGACCTGGGGTGCTAACAGTGGTTACACAGAGCAGGGGTTCCCTGGGGTGCTAACAGTGGTTACACAGAGCAGGGGACCTGGGGTGCTAACAGTGGTTACGCAGAGCAGGGGTTTCCCTGGGGTGCTAACAGTGGTTACGCAGAGCAGGGGACCTGGGGTGCTAACAGTGGTTACACAGAGCAGGGGACCTGGGGTGCTAACAGTGGTTACACAGAGCAGGGGACCTGGGGTGTAAAACTGTAATTATTGCAGTGCCACAAATTTAAGTGTGATTCATGGTATATAGCCTTTATCCCTTAATGGACTTTTCATTTTGTCTTAAGGCACAGGGACAGAGAAGCTTTTCCCAAAGATTATGATATAGAGGGCCCCAAGGAAGTGAAAAAGCTGTGTAATTCAACGTACTGGCGACTTGGAAGTGATGAGCCCCGGGTAAGTACCTGACGTTCATTTCTTGGTTTGGGTCTGATGAGCAAGTGAAATGATGAGCTCTCACCGCTTAGGTTAGTTACTCGGGCAGGTAATGCAGCCCTGTGTGCTTCAGGAATGTTAATTATGAATTGTACCAGCTTATGATGTTACAGTGGACATTAAACAAAGTCAAGCAAGTAAGATGCTGAACACAGTGCCAGGCACACGGCAAGTGCTCAATGCGTGCTTCTTGTTACGATGCTGGCGCTGCGTCTCCAGGAGCGCCTTGCCAGATGCCTCCTTTAGCCCCACGGGAGCCTGTGGGGGAGGTGTTTTGATGTCTGTTTTACAGAGGGAAGGACCAAGGCTCCTAGAGCTTAAAAACATCTTAAGTGAAGTCACACAGGTAAGGAGTGGTAGAATGAGTTTAAATCCAGACCTTTGGTTTCAAGTCTTTTCTAGTTGTTAAGACAGCTGAGTTGGGAGTCTTCAAGTGTGGCTTAATATTCTCATAACATTTGCATGACCTACTAACAGAAAGAGCTTTCACTGCCAGGGCCCGCCGAGTGTCTACCCTGGCAGGGAACTGAGGGAGGCCAGGGCCCCCCGAGCGTCTACCCTGATAGGGGAGTAATGTTTCACAACATTGGGGTTACCCTGTTTCAATATATATTTTTATGCATCATAGTATTCTGGGGCATTTTGTGTTTGCATTTTACTTGGATTTGATTCACATTCTACATAAGTATACCCAAGTGCATTTCAAGCGAGCCGAAATCCTCAGAGGTACTTCTCAGCTTACAGGGCCCCAGGAGCCTGTCGTGGTCACAAAGGACTTGCCCCATTGCCTGTGTTGCTCTGCAAGATGAACACGTTAGAATGACATAAACGTGAGAACCTTTGAAAAGCTAAAGAAAGACCATTCCTGATTCAGCACCAGAATCCTGTAAAACCAACATGGTTAAGAGCAGAACACATGATACTGCGTTATTGAAGGAAAAGCATTGTTTTTTTTTTAAAGATTTATTTATTTTTATTGGAAAGGCAGATATACAGAGAGGAGGATCTTCCATCCGATGATTCACTCCCCAAGTAACCACAACAGCTGGTGCCACACCGATCCGAAGCCAGGAGCCTGTCTCCTCTTCGGGTCTCCCACATGGTACAGGGTCCCAAGGCTTTGGGCCGTCCTCAACTGCTTTCCCAGACCACAAGCAGGGAGCTGGATGGGAAGTGGGGCATTTGGGATTAGGACCGGCGCCCATATGGGATCCTGGTGTGTGCAAGGTGAGGACTGTAACCACTAGGCTACCGCGCCGGGCTCAGGAAAGGCATTCTTTTTTTTTTTTTTTAAGATTTATTTATTTATTATTACAAAGTCAGATATACAGAGAGGAGGAGAGAGAGAGAGAGGAAGATCTTCTGTCCGATGATTCACTCCCCAAGTGACCGCAACGGCCGGTGCACGCTGATCCGAAGCCGGGAACCAGGAACCTTTTCCGGGTCTCCCACGCGGGTGCAGGGTCCCAAAGCATTGGGCCGTCCTCGACTGCTTTCCCAGGCCACAAGCAGGGAGCTGGATGGTAAGTGGAGCTGCCGGGATTAGAACCGGCGCCCATATGGGATCCCGGGGCTTTCAAGGCGAGGACTTTAGCCGCTAGGGCACGCCGCCGGGCCCCGGAAAGACATTCTTAAGTGTAAAAGAATAAAGAAAATCATGAGGAATTTTATTTAAAACATTTTTCTTGAACAGCGTCTGTGTCAACAGCAAGGTAACTTTAGAACTGATGGGACAACATTGATCAACAGGATGGTTAATAGTAGCAATATTATAGTCATTTTGGATTTTAAAATGGCAAAGAAATGAAAAGCAAAGTGTAATATTTGCTATTATGAATAGATTAAAACAACTAAAGAAGAGATGATGCTAATTAACAAAATCAGAAAATAAATGAGACATTATGATATGTGACATAGAAATACTGAGGATCGTAAGACTATTTAGAGAACCTAAAAGCATCCCAAGAAACATACTAAGACTGAATCTTAAATTCAGTAGTCAGACAGACCCATAACAGAGATCCAATGAGTAGTGAAGTCTCCTGTCCAGGAAAAGCCCAAGACTAGGTGCTTCCAAAGTTGAATTCCACCAAACATTTGGAGAACTGTTGGCATTCTTTCTCAAAGTCTTCCGCAAACTGGGAGGTAAGCAAACATTTACAAACGCATGGATGATGTGAAATTGTCCATTTGCTGATGACATGAGCTTACATAAAGAAAATACTATGGGCTGGCACAGTGGCCTTCAATGCTCGAATCCCGCGTGGATGCCAGTTCAGATACCAACTGCTTTACTTCTTTTTTTTTTTTTTAAGATTTATTCATTTTATTACAGCCAGATATACAAAGAGGAGGAGAGACAGAGAGGAAGATCTTCCGTCCGATGATTCACTCTCCAAGTGAGCTGCAACGGGCCAGTGCGCGCCGATCCGAAGCCGGGAACCTGGAACTTCTTCCGGGTCTCCCACGCAGGTGCGGAGTCCCAATGCATTGGGCCGTCCTCAACTGCTTTCCCAGGCCACAAGCAGGGAGCTGGATGGTAAGTGGAGCTGCCGGGATCAGAACCGGCGCCCATATGGGATCACGGGCTTTCAAGGCGAGGACTTTAGCCGCTAGGCCACGCCACCGGGCCCCAACTGCTTTACTTCTAATCAAGCTCCCTGCTAATACCCCTGGGAAAATTAGTGGAAGATGAGCAAAATGCCCGGGCCCCCACACCCCACACAGTAAACCTGGAAGAAGCTTCTGTCTCCTGACTTCAGTCTGGCCTAGCCCAAGCCAGTGTGATGATTTGGGGAGTGAAAGTGGATGAAAGAGCTCTCTCTTTATCTGTAACTGTACCTTATAAATAAATCAATTAAAAAATCTTAAAAAGAGAAAATCCTAGACTACACCCCCAAACCATTAAAACTGATAAATGAATTGTAGGATATAAAATCCATTTATGCCAATCAGTATTGTACCCACACATACTAACAATGAACTTCCTGAAAAAGAAATTAACACAATTTCATTTACAAGAGCATTAAAAAAGTCCTGAAGAATAACTTCAAATGGACCCGGCGGTGTGGCTTAGCGGCTAAAGTCCTTGCCTTGAATGCCCGGGATCCCATATGGGCGCCGGTTCTAATCCTGGCAGCTCTACTTCGCATCCAACTCCCTGCTTGTGGCCTGGGAAAGCAGTCGAGGACGGCCCAATGCTTTGGGACCCTGTACCCGCGTGGGAGACCCAGAAGAGGTTCCTGGTTCCCAGCATCCGATCGGCACAGCATCGGCCCGTTGCGCTCACTTGGGGAGTGAATCATCGGAGGGAAGATCTTCCTCTCTGTCTCTCCTTCTCTGTATATCTGACTTTGTAATAAAAATAAATAAATCTTAAAAAAAGAATAACTTCAAACGTAAAAGTAAAAGATCTGTACACTGAGTGCTTACCATGTTCATGAAATGAATTAGTGACACAAATGGAAAGATATTAGGTGTTTATTATTTGAGTGAATTATTATTATTAAAATGCTCACACTACCCAGGTGTCTTAAGATTTTAATGTAATCCTTATCAAATTCCCAGTGTCAGTTTTTATTAAAAAATCCTAAAATTCATATGCAATATGTAAATAGTCAAAAATAATCTTGATCAAGAACAAGGTTTGAGGCGTCACATTTCTGATAGCACAAAACCGTGGTAATCAAAACAACATGGTACCGGCATAAAAATGATAGTTTTCTTTCTAGAGAGCTCAGGTGAAAAAATTCACACTTTCCACAAAAGTGTCAGGAACATACCGTGGAGAAAGAAACGAAGAGAAAGTGAATTTTCACATGTGGAAAAGTGAGGATAGTGAAACAGACCTGTGTTTCATCTGTTATGCTCAAAATGGATTTAAATACTTTAGCAATAAACTTCCATACTGCTAAGAAAGCAAAGGAAAAATTCTGTGATATTGGTCTGAACTGGGTACCAAATGAAATCAGTAAAATTGACCTATAGAACACTGGGCAACACAGCTTAGAAACTGGCCCCAGGCCCCTGTGCGGTGGCCTAGCAGTTAAAGTCCTCGCCTTGAACGCACCAGGATCCTATATGGGCACCAGTTCTAATCCCGGCAGCCCTGCTTCCCATCCAGCTCCCTTGCTGCGGCCTGGGAAAACAGTTGAGGACGGCCCAAAGCCTTGGGCCCCTGGGTCCCTGTGGGAGACCTGGATGAAGCTCCTGGCTCCTGGCTTCAGATCAGTGCAGTACCAGCCACTGTGGTCACTTGGGGAGTGAATCATCGGATGGAAGAACTTCCTCTCTGTCTCTCCTCCTCTGTGTATGTCTGCCTTTCCAATAAAAATAAATAAATCTTTAAAAAAATGAAAGTGGCCCTAAGGAGAGAAATCTGTTAATCAGAACAGCAATGAACCCAGACATTTATGTAATCCTACAAACATTCCTCTATTTAGAGAAGTTAAAATATACCATCTCTGAGAACGATAAACTTTGGGTTGAGTTATAAGCAATACTTTCCTTCTTCTAGTTACAACCAATTGATTTTTATTTTACAAACAATATAGCCAGCTGTCACCATTTTTACATATTTACAATGAAAAGATTGATAGATATATTACTTATTTTGAAATGTCATCTGAAGTCAATAATTAAATATATTTCAATGAAAGCATACTTTAATAACCAACTACTTTTGGAAATCAGTTTTTTTCACCTATGTGGCTTCTGTTTTTCTAGATTTGGATATCAGAAACACAGGAACAGATGTCACAAGCTTGTTTAAACAGAGATTTGGTTGAAAGAAAGAAAAAACCCTTATTAAATGAGGAAACATTATGCTCTGGGATAATTGGAAGGTATTCTTTTGTTTTTTTTTAAGTAATTATTTATTCATTCTTGTTTGAAAGGCAAAGAAGGACAGAGGCAAAGAGAAAAAGATCTTCCATCCACCGATTCATTCCCCAAGTGGCCACGAACACCTGGGCTGGCCGCAGGCCGAGCCCGCAGCTGGAACTCCACCTGGTTTTCCCTTATGTATAGCAGGGCCGGAGCACACAGGCCGCCGGCTGCTGCTCTCCCAGGCGCATTCGCGGGGAGCTGGACTGGAAGCGGAGCACCTGGGACTGGAAGTAGCACTTCATACGCAGTATTGGCTTTGCCCCTGGAAGCATTCTTAGTATTTTCTTCTGCTTACGGAACATTTCAACGCAGGATGGCCTGTGCTTGCAGGAGAGACGGGGGCGGTGTGTGGACAGCTACGTATGAAAGGAGCACATCAGGCCTTTTCATATCAGACCGCCACGTTTTTGCTGGTGCTATTTCGTGTGTCGTGTACTGCACGATGTTCTTACTCTGGGACCAATTAAAAGGTTGCTGCTGCTTTGTATTTTTTCCCTAGCCTAAGGTTCTGAGCATTCAACTGGGAACTCCAGACCCACAGTTTCCTTGTGGAAGTTTGTGTGTGTGTGTTCAACCTTCAGTTATTTCATCTGTAAAATCGCAATGTTGAAAGTAATTACTTTTAGACCAGGTGCTGTGGCCTAGCAGCTAAACTCCTCGGCTTGAACACGCCGGGATCCCATATGGGCACCGGTTCTAATCCTGGCAGCTCCACTTCCCATCCAGCTCCCTCCTTGTGGCCTGGGAAAGCAGTCAAGCACGGCCCAAAGCCTTGGGACCCTGTACCCACGTGAGAGAACCGGAAGAGGATCTGGGCTCCCGGCTTCGGATCAGCACAGCACTGGCCGTTGCGGTCACTTGAGGAATGAATCATCGGACAGAAGATATTTGTCTCTCATCCTCTCTACGTATATATGACTTTGCAATAAAAATAAATAAATCTTAAAAAAGAAAGTAGTTACTTTTATAGAGTTTCTCTGAACTTTAAATAAAATTGGGTACTAACTGTGCCCGAGTGCCTGACATGTGTAAGAATGACAGGCTCAAAGAACCATTAATCTAATTAATCGCTGTTATATCGTTGCCTTGTACTGTTTTATGGCCTGCAGAAACAGTTTAAACTAGCAATCTGGCTATTGATATGTCTCAGTGTCCGCAGAGATGGAGGTTCCTAGAGGTCTGGGCTGTTCCTGAGCCTTCCCTGCAGTCCTGCAGCTGCCGGCACCACCATTCCAGGGGAGCAGGTGCCGGAGACTTGGCCTCGTAGTGTAGTTCCTGGAAATGACAAAATTCTAAAATGTCTGTGTACTGTTGGAATAGTTTATTTTAGCCCCAAGCATAAAAAAATCACAAATATAAAAACTATTTAAAAAATGCTTACAAAGATTTAGCCCTACATGAGTTGTGTGTGACTTTGGAAGTTTAAAGAAGGCAGTCTGACATGTTTTGTAAAAGTTGCCATCCTGTTTCCAGGGACACCGGGTCGCCTGCCACAGGCTTCGGAGCTGTCTTCACTGTCCATCCACCGGACTGGAGGAAAATGTAAGTCACCACGCGGCTGCACATTACACAGGATGCTTCCTGGTTGGGAGGCTGCGAAGCTGAGGTCAGCGTGCCCTTTGCGTGACTTCGCAGGCTCTCCGAGTTCATGCAAGAGTTTTCCATCCGTGTGCACAGCATTCATCATCCGGCTTCTTGAGTATCCCTAGCCACCAGGTGGGGAGCCAGAAGTGTTTCAAATTTTGCAATTTTCACAGCATTTGGAGCATTTATGTATGCATAATGATGTGTTTGTCCAAAGCCCCAGTAAACTCTGTTTCATATACATTTTGTAAGTGTGGCCTTACTTCAAAGTGTGGTCTTTGAACTCTCCCACTCACTGAAATGTGTTTGTAATCCCCACATCGCTGCTCATGGTGCTGTTGTTTTCATTTGTGGAGATGTGCAAGTTGAGTCATTTAATCTGTGAGCTCTCAGCTGAGAATCTACCTCTGCAAGTGGTACTCTACCTTTTTGTGTCAGCTTGTGACCACTGGACACAGGGTCCTCCTCTTCACCCTCTGTTTACGGCCAGGTTTTCCAAGTCTTGATGCGGTTCTGAGCTGTGACTGTGTTTCTAAGTGCCAGAAAGACGTAATGTGGGTTTTGATCATCTGGTGAAATGCTGTGACTGTAGGCATGCAGGAACATAATTGTGTATTTTCCCTAAGAGCAATGGTTTAAGAACTTGCTAACGCAGTGTTCACAGCAACAGAGCCTTGTTGTGGACATTGAGGGTTGCCTTTGAGGCAGGAGGCTTCTGTATTTATGGACACTATAAAGATAAATGAAGTGGAAATATACTTATGAGCATGGCAAAACTCAAAGTGTTGGGTTGTTCGTTACAGGTTTGTTGCAAAGATGTATGTTAGTATATGAAAAAACCAGTTACCAGTGGTAGATGCCTGTACGGCAAGTGATCTGCTTAGACTTGTGAGAGAACCCTTTCATTTATAAACTGCTACTAGGTTAGGAAAATTTTCCTGGTTTATTTATTTTTGAGTTACTGTGTTTTTTTGTTCCTTCTTCTAATTTGTTGGATTTCTTGTCCTGGTGCTGTAACTTTCTTTTCTCCCCCCTTTTTGTCTTTACTTACTACTCGATACTCGATTCCTTCAACCCTACTGTTGAATTTTCATTTTGTTTTCTGAATCAGTTTTTATTAATAGGATTTATTTATTGCTTCATGACCACAACATATTACCTATCAAGAAAGATTAATGATAGTTCCTTTTTCTTTGATTTTCTTCCTGGTCTCTGTTTCTCCAATACACATTTTTCTGTTACACATTATTGTTTTTTTTCATGATCTAATTCCAAAGATTAGGGACTTCTGCTGCTCCCCTGCCCTCCCACACACTGTATTCCCCTGCATTATACAGTGGCGTAGTCTTTCAGCCGTGTGACATCATTCTTTTTGCAGAAGGAAGAAGAGACAGTGTCTATATCCGTTTAGTGAAAGTTCATTCCTTGCTTCTTGGCGTTACTAACTCAGATTCAGCCCTCTGATTTGATCAGCACATGTGACGCCCGTCCTTGGATCTGGCTGCCAGGAAGCTAGGCGCAAAGGTATCAGCTCCTCCTGCAATGAAACAAAATGGAACCCTGGCCTTTAAGATTCCTCTTAGCTTAGCACACTGTGCTTTTGCAGGCTTGGCACTCCATCTTGTCATCGTTTCATACACGTTGCCATGGGTGATGGTGATGGTGCTGGCACAAATGCTTTAACTAATGCTGTGGGTCTAACGGTAGTTTCCGTATTGGATTTCTTTTACTTCCTGGTGTTGACCTCAGAGTGCCTCTAACTGCAGCTGTTGGAGGTTGTAGAGGGTGCGTGTGGCTGAGTGTGGGTGGTTCTGGGAGAAAGCCAACTGGCTAACTTCCATCACTCTTGCAGTGTCGTGGTACCCTGGTAAGTTCACCAGCATCTGGTCTTCAGTCTTAAATGTCCAGGAAGACCCTTTGATCTGTGCTTCAGCATTTATCTGACTCATGGAGAGTGACATGTGCTCATTAAACTGAAAGGAAAGCCAGAATTCTAATTAGTTAATTTATGGTGAGAAATAAAAATTTCACACAACGCTAGACAGACATGGCAGCCTAATAAGAGTGTTGTTTCTGTGCGTAAAGACAGGGGGAGCCCAGGAGGAACTGGAACACTCTTCAGTGTGTGGGATCCCAGCAAGTGGAGCTGCTTCCATGATCACAATGATTAATGCCCACAGACTCTGCCTTGTCTGATTGTGATTGGACTCATTATGTTTTAGCAAGTGACAGATGCATGATTAATTTTTTCTTGGACAACAGTGGAACTTATTAAGAGAGTACTGGAGTGCCTCATGGAATTATGGGAACATCAGAGTTGACTGGAATCAGGATTAGGTGGTCTCAAAGATTGTCTTCCTGTTGGCTTGGCTCACTTTGTCTGGAGACCAGTTTGGGATATTGTGTCTCACAGTTCCTGTTTCAGTAGGGAGGCTGGCTCTTTCTCCTGAGCTTCTGTTGGAAAGGGAGTTCTGAATGCAGGTCTCTGATCAGATCATGGCTCAGAGGCTGGTGTCCATTCCTGTCAGCAGTAGGCAGGCAGGAGTGCTTGAGAGAGCCGCATCCGGAGGCCTGTGGCTGGTGCTCCCTGAGAGGCATTGCCAGCTGCCAGTGATCTGTCCAGAGTCCTGACCTTGATGTCTTCCAGCTGCCGTCTCAGAACCAGGTCTCCCACGAGCCAGGGCACGTCTTCCCTGAGACAATGGCAAGAACAAATGCCTTTCTTGTCTTCTTGGCTCTTTCCTGAATTTCTATGACAATTATTTCCCTAGTGGATTTTTTCTGCAATAAATATCAACTTTTTTTAAAAAAAAAGATTTATTTATTTATTTTTATTGGAAAGGCAGATATACAAAGGTGAAGAGAGGGAGAGGAAGATCTTCTGTCCGATGATTCACTCCTTAAGTAACCACAATGGCCGGATTTAAGCCAAGAGCAGGAGCTTGGTCTCTCAAGTGTAAGCAGGGACCCGAGCCTTTGGCTGCCCTTCCTGCTTTTCCAGGCACATTATCAGGGAGCTGGATTGGAGAAGAACAGCTGAAATTCGAACTGGCACCATGTAGGATGCTGGCATTGCTGTACCACCATGCTGGCCCCTTAACAGTGAGTGAAGCTGTGTTCAAAAACGTGTATTGGAAGTGGAGTATCTGGGACACAGACCGGCACCCATATGGTAACAGGTTGAGGGCTAACCTGATACACCACCCACTGGCCCTTGGTGTAGACCATCTTATCTATGGGAAAAAATGCTTTCAGTTTGTTCATTACGATTATTGTGCTTATTTTTCCAGTTTTGCTGCATTTTCTCTAAGTGAAAATGCTGATCGAGGACTTCTGTCACTGACTAAAAATACTTTTGGGGAGGATGTTTGTGAGCTGAATTTTGGTTTTTGTTTCTTGCATTCTCATATAGTTACCCATTTCTGCTCATTTTAAGTATGTTGGATTTGTGTGTGCTCGTGGCTGTGCTACCCAGTGTTAATGAGAAGTTTGGGCCGTTTGCTCAGCATCCTAGTTCAATTTTGGCTCTTCTGTGAGAACTCTGATCTGAAGTGTGACGAAGTGGCACTTTGTGGGTGGCTAGGACTATGAGGGACAGAGGCCGGCCATTATTGCAGTTTTGTCCTGCAGCTCTACAGTCACTGATTTCTGGGGTTCTGCCATTTCTTGTCCTGAAATGACCCCGTATTCCCTAGAGTCCGTGCTGTCCCATGGCTGCTGGGCAGGTCTTTCGTCCTTTCTCGAAAGGCCGTGGTTCAGAGCCTCTCTTCTCCTGCTACTCTCCGCATCGGCCGTCAGGGCACAGTGCTGTTTCTGGAGGCACTGACGCTGTGCCGATCCGTCACTAGCAACCTCCTCTCTCACACAGGCTCTGCCCCTGCCTCTCTTCTGGCTTTACTGGATCATCCTGCCTGCCTCCATGCACGCTGGAATTTGTACTGTTTCCTAAGCTCTGTAGTACTCACATGTGGTATTATTTGCTTTTGTTAAATAAAAATGAGAGAGAACCACTAAGCTCCTTTGAGTAACTGCCACAGACCAGGCTAAAAATCAAAATGGATCTGTTCATACTTGGGCGCTTCCTCACCAAGCTAACACTTAGCCCGGCACCCGACCTTCCCACAAATCAAGATTAGAGAGAGAGCAGCCAGCAGGCTCATTGGCTTGGGCGTGGTGCTGAAGTCCCCTGTGCCTTAGACCCTGTGCAGTAATGGGAACCTGAAGCCATCAGAAGTGAACCCCGTGTCTTCCGGTGTGCTCTCTCCCTGTCCCCCCACTCACCGGGAAAGGGACTTTGAAGTGGTCACTGTGCGTTTCGGGTTCAGCCTGCTCTGTCTCTGAACCCAATCTTTGTCTAGTTCACTGGGGACCTTATTTAATCTTGTGGAATGAAGTGTTACTTAATCCTATAGTCTGTAACAAAATCAGTTAAATTAAGGTTTTTGAGGAAAGCTCTTGCAGTTTTGTGCTTTGGCACTTTTTTGTCAAGCTCTTTGTTTTTGGAGGATTTGCAGTTAAGGGGTCTGAGCAATTGAGGGGTCAAGGAATGTGTTAGTCTGTCTCTGTGATGGTCAGTTGGTCGTTCATCTTATGTTTCATATACTTTTATTTCCAGACTTTTTTTCAGAATAATTTTTAGGTACAAAAGCATGTGCTTGAATTTTTAAAAAAATTCCAACTTGATGTTCAATCTGAGGCCATGTTGCCACTGCTTTGTTTAATCCCTTTACCTTCATTGTGATCCTAACATATTTAACTTTACTTTTACAATTTGAATTTCGTTGTGAGAGGAAATGATTTTTCTCCTTTTGCCTCTTACTCTCACTGAGTTGTATTAGAGTGTCCGTTTTTATACCCTGCTGTATTGGTGCAGCAGTCCAGCTGCTTGTTGGCACACCTGCTGTGTTGTGTACTGAGCGTTAGTGCTTGGGTTTTAGTCCTGGCTCCTTCCTGCCACGCTGGACCCTGGAGAAGCAGGTGCTTGTCCGTGTGGTCGGCCCCTTGCCGTGCTCATGGAGCCTTGACTAGTCGCTTCTGTTCTCGGCTTCGGCATGGCAGATCTGGAATCTGTGGGCATTTAAGGAGTGCACCAGTGGATGGGAGACCAATCTGTGTCTCAAAACAAAATTAAATAAATACATTTAGCTTCCTGCTAACGTGCACTCTTGGAGACAGGCATCTGGGAAATCACTAGGGCACTGCCGCTGGCAGCAGCTATTGGCTGTTGGCTCCAGGCTGGCCCACCTACACGGGAGGTCTCCTGGCTCCAGGCTGGCCCACCTACACGGGAGGTCTCCTGGCTCCAGGCTGGCCCACCTACACGGGAGGTCTCCGGGCTCCGGGCTGGCCCACCCACCTGTACTGGTTGCAGGGATTTGGCATGTGAAGCAGATGAAATATCTTTCTGTTGCTCTGCCTTTAACATAAGTAAAAAGAAACTTTAAAAAAGACTATGAATTTCTAAACATGGTTCGGCTTAAGGTGTGTGAGACATGTGGTTGGGTTTTGACAAATGGAGACTAACTGGACAAACGTGCTTGAGCTTGAGCTCTTTGGCGCCTCAGTACCTACTCCAGGGTGCTGCAGGGTCAGCTGGCTCAGCTCTGGATTGCCAGGCCACCGTAAGAGCTGCGGAGGGAGTCAAGTTCATTCAGCTCCTTCGACAGATCTGTGATGTCTGCACCCTCTGATTCAATCAACTGTGGATATTTTTTTAAGACTGTATATACACATATTTAGAATGGCAAGGCTTGGTAATTTTCTGAGAGGTAGAATTACATAGAGAGAGAGGAGAGAGGTGACCCATTTCCTGTTAACCGATCACCGTGTCTGTGTGCGGTTAGGAGTTACAAACGAGGGGCGATTCTAAACACACAGTCTTGCGCCTTTTAGGATTTCACTTGATACTGAGGTTCTTCTTCATTTTTATTCCTGAGTTTCTCGAGTCTGGCCAGGTTTGTGCACAGGAGGGTGTGGCCATGTATTCTAGCATTTCTGTGTGTTTAGAACTTGGGATGTTTGGTAGCTTGGTTCACCTGGCTATCTTCTAGGACCCTTTTAGCTTTTGTCTGGTACAACTCATGGTTCAAAATGGTTTCAGAGGGAGGATCTGCGAGGTGACGAGGATTCGTAAACTTCAAAGCACCCGCACTCAGGGACTTGCAATTCAGTAAGCACGCATATCTCCAGTACAGGAAAGAGGTGGGTGAGACTACAGTCAGGTGCAGGAGTGCTGTGTGGGTGCTGGGTGACACTGTCAGTGCGGCTTTGGGATGGTTATGAGGTTTAAAGATTTAGTTAGGGCACTTCTTCTTGGAATGTTATTATTTAATGTAAAGGATAAAGATTTTAAGCATCTCTCCATCTGAAGTCATTTTATTTTCAAATGTTGACTTATCTCTCTTAGGTATATGTTGACAACCTATGCGGAAGAATACACTCCACCACATGACTATTCGTCCCGTGTGAGTACAAAAGCGGTGTTCCAATGGACTTACAGTGACTCATTACACCTAGGGTAGATAGTCAAACTTTGGAAGAAGGGAGAAGTAGTTGTGTGGTGTTTTATATTTATTTAGAGATATTAGCTTGTTTTATGGTTAGGATTTATGTTTGATAATTACATATATGGCGAGTACATATCGCGTTGTTGGAATGTATTCTTCATCTTCTTCATTGTCTTGCTTCATTTGCTCTCCACTCCGAAGCTAGTTTATCTGGAATGAGAAGCTACCTTTCTATTCACTGGTGTTACATCAACTCATGGGAATTTGTCTTAATGTAGCTCTAGAAAATGTATATGATTGGTGGTAATGTGAATATATTTGTATTTCAAAAATTATTCCAGAGCAGACATTTGGTACTGCAGTTAAATATCACCCGGGTTGTCCGCATGCTGTATTGGAGTGTGTAGGTTCAAGGCCCTACTCCATTTCTGACCCACTAACACACTGTAGGAGGCCGCAGATGAAGGTCCAGGCACCTGGCTTCTGCCACCTACAGGACAGATGGGAATGGGTGCTGGGCCCCAACATGGGTCTCGCTCAGCCCCGGCTGCTGGAGCCGTTAGGAAGGGAGCCTGACTTGGTCCTGCTCAGCCCCGGCTGCTGGAGTGTAGGAAGTGAGCCAGCAGATGTAAAATCCTTTCCTGTGTCTGTCTTTCAACTAAATAAAAAATAAATAAAACTTAAAAAGAAAGTGACGTCTACATCAAAGACAGGAAGATGCTTCCTGTTAGCTTTGTTCTTAAAGTCTTAAGTGTAGTCCGTATGAGATAGAAGTAAAAGTGTAATTAACGGTAAGGAAGATTATAAAAACATCCCTTTAATCCTGCGGTCAGATGATTATCTGCTTAGAATCACCATGGTGTTAAACTGAGAAATAATTAGAATGAAGGCGATAATAACTTTCATTTGTATCGATACAAATCAGTAAATTATAAAAGAAAAAATAACCAAATTATTATGGAAACACAAATTTCAAATCTTTTTTTAATAAGCGAGGATTTACTTATTGGTTTGAAAGGCAGAGATAAACACAGGAGGAGAGACACATGCCAACAGAGTTTTCAACTGCTGGGTTACGCCACTAGTGGTAGTAATGGGGCCAGCCGACGATGGGAGCCAAGAACTTCACCATGTCTCCCATGGTGGTGCAGTGACCTAAACACTCTGACCTTTCCCCCCGACTCTCCTTGTTAGTGGCAGCGTCCTAGGTACTTGGGTCATCTCCCCTGACTCCCCAGGTGTACTCGCAGGGATCTCGATAAGAAATAAAGCAGCTGAGATGGGAGCCAGTACTTATTTGGGGTGTCACAGGTAGAGACTTAAAATGCCGTGCCCCAATGCCAATCCCAAATGCTTTTGTAATTTTAAAGATTAATTTATTTCAAATGCAGATCTCTCTCACACACACATACATACATACAGAGAGAAAGAGAAGGAGAGAGAGAGCTCTTCCATCTACTGGCTCACTCCCCAAATGGCTCCAAGTGTCCGGGCTGGGCTCTCTCCATCAGGGTCTCCCTGGTAAACAGCATCCCGGGCCATCTTCTGCTGCTTTCCCAGGAACATTATCAGGGAATGGATCAAAGTGGAACAACTGAGATTTGACATGGCTCTCATAAGGGATGCTGGTGCCACAAACAGCTATTTAACTTCTTTCTGTGCCACCACCTCAGTCCCACAAAATACTTTCATATGGAAAATTGTGTCAAGCATAACAAAATAGGACAGTCATTTCCCTCACAAAGTTGGCTTATGTTCCTGTTTGTCCCAGTTACTTCCCCAATCAAGAAGTAAATGTTTCGCTGTCTCTTGAATGTGCCCGATTTGATCGAGAAAACATGATGGAAATGACCTTGTGCAAGCTCTAAGCCTACTCTTCAAAAGATTGCTACTGGAGCCAGTCCTGGGGCACAGTGGGTCATGTCATAAAGTTCAATGCCAGCATTCCAGGTGGGCACTGGTTCAAGCCATGGAGACAGAAATATCACAGCACATGTACTGGTGTGCTTGAAACACACAAAATTCCTATCACCTTGAATAGCACAAGTGATCCTAGAAAAATGGTCAAAAGACATATTTACCAATACAGGCAATTTGCTAAATATGCAATAATAATTACAGGAAATAATAACTACAGGATAATAACTACAGGAAAATAGCTCATTTGTTAAGTGGAATTTTGGCATATTGGTTAAGCTTTCACTTGGGACACTGCACTCCATGTCAGAGTGCCTGAGATGGAATCACACCTCTGCTTTGGAACCAGCTTCCTGCTAATGCGCATTCTGGGAGGCAGTGGATAGTTCAAGTTCAAGTACTTGAGCCATTCACAGGGGAGACGTGGGTGGGGTTCCTGGCTCCTGGCTCCTGGCTCTTGCCTGGCCCAGCCCTGTCTTCAAATAGTAAGTTTCAAAAAACACTCAATTTACAAATAATAAAACATGTCCTTGGGTCATCTCTCCCAAGGACATGTTTTTATGTCTCAAAAAACATAAGGAGTTTTTTGTTTTGCTAATGAAGCTTGCAATATTTAAAAAAATAGTACTTGATGCAGTAAAGATGGGGTGAGTTGGGAATTCTGGTATGTTGCCAAGAAGATTATAAACTGTTCTATTTATCGAATGTAGTTGGCAGAATGTGTCATGGTACTGTGCGACTTAACAATCCTCCTTCTAGGACGTTTTCTCAAGGGGAAATAATTCACAGGACTATAGTTTATACCAAATATACTTATTAGTGAGTTACGTTAAGGAAAAACTGGAAAACTACCTATACATTTAGTATTAGTAGTGATGATTAAATATGCTGTAATCACATTATGCAATGTTTTGCAGCCTTTATAAAGTATATGGATAATTCTTACTACATTTTCAAAGTTAAGAAAAACATTAAGATTAAAAGTGTTAGCTGAATTACATGAAAATATAAAGAAAAAAACTAGAAAAACTCCACATGCTAGTGAAGTTGGTCTTTAGTGCTGAGATTCTTGGTGGTTTTGTTTATCTTTACACTTTGTAGCATTTTCTGATTCAACAAGCATGCTCATTTGTAACCACAGAAACCCAAAGGAAGCAGACGTATTACCTAAAATGTGTCTGTGTGGCTTGGCTTTCCTTTTGAACAAAAGGAGGGTGCAAGATACTTCATTAAAAACTCACAAAGTTCAAGGAACTCAACGTAATAAATGAAGGGTGTGAGATATATTCTCAAGGCACACAAACCCCTTAGCCTTTGTGTTATATATTCATTATTTTGAAACTTTCTGCATTATGTCTAATATTTCTCACATTGCTCCTCTATTAACAGCACAGCATGTAACATCAGGCATTTGCTTTTATTTACAAATTTTTCTTTTTTCATTTCTAGTTTCCATGCCAAGTAATCGATCTTGAAGCATGTTTTTAGCACAGCTTCCAATAATCACACTGAATGCTTGCCTTATGTTGTTGTAGGATACCCAAAAGTTTTACATTGTCCTAACAGTTGATTACATAATAACAGATCAGTGACTGATCTGTGACAAAGATGTTACCATGCACAGAGCAAATGAGTGATTCCCAAAACACTGATAAAGAAGTAAAGTGTTTGCTGGAGACTTTCTTACCTTAAATAGTCTGCCATTCCATCAGTCTGCTGCCCTTGCAATTAGATCATTCATGAGGAAATCTGAAATATTTGAATATCATCCCAGATGTGCATGAATTGAGACTTTTTCTCTTATGTTTACTTAGTTCATGTTTATACGAAATGAGACAACCGTGCAGGAAGTGAAGGGAATGCTGGTCATCAACCCGTAGCTGTAGACATCCACAAGGAGTTATTTACAGTGTGAACTGCAAGAGAATTCCAGGCGTTTCTTCTGAATCCCACATCTTAAGCTGCCTGCTTAGCACAGCTTATATCAATGTCTGCTCAAGATTTCTTAGCAATTTTTCTGTCAACTCCCAAAGAATCAGACCAGTTGGAAAGTTGAGAAAGATGTTAGAGGATTGGTCCGAGGGCTGATTTTTTGACATGTGGACCTTCATGTTGTTTAAAGACATTTCATTTTATTTGAAAGGTAAAGAGAGAGAAAACACACAGAATATTTTTCATTGGCTAGTTTACTGTTCCTGTAGCAACAACGCTGGGCCCAGGCTAAGTCAGGAGCCTCGCGTGTGGGTGGCCTGGGCCCGGTGCTTGGCTTAGCACATGCTGCCTCCCCGGGCATGCATTAGCAGAAGCTGAAATAGAAAGGGGCTGGGGCTCAGATCCAGACAGTGCTCTGGAAGTGTGCATCCCAAGTGACACCTTAATGGTTGCACCAAACGGCTACCCCGTCAAGGGAGCCCTGAGTAAGAGAAAGGCAATCAGAGGGTCATGGCAGATAGGGGACCCAACACACAGCTAAGGAGAGGAACTAGTTCAGTCAGGGCCTCACAAGCACAGGACGCCGAAGCATCAAAGAGCAGAGGTGACAATGTGAAGGAGTAAGGTCCTCTTACATGGAGAACAATGATCAGAGGGGATCTATCAGAACGTATGATTGCACAGGACGGACAGAGTTTAATTTGTGGCCTTGGGAATTTGTTTCTAGTATAGAATCAAATCAAATGCATTGACTTGAGAATGTGAAGAAATGGAAAACCATTACATTTGTAATATAGATATTGATAATCCACCTACAAAATGGTGAGAGGCAAAGGTGGGGCCAAAGACCAGGACTGAGAGCCAGGTCCTCACTGCAGGGCACACAGCTCCCCCTGCAGGTTAGTGGCTTTTCCTGGCCCTGTGACTACCTTTTGGGTACGTGTAGTTGGTCAGTATCCAACAATGAAGTGCTATTTCCTAAATGGAGCTGGTTTTCAAAGCTCTTTCAAGGCATATAAGTGCTTATAAAGCAAAACCTTTGCATAACCTAGTTCATTTGGAAGCAGAAAGTGGAGGATGCCTTTAGTAGAGAATGTTTAGAAGTTGGTGTACATTGCAAGTTTACCACAGGAGCTCTATATAGTGTCACACAGTGAAAGCTGTACATTTGTTTCATGATTATTTCTGATCGTTACAGTATTGACCTGTTCAGGGTTATAAGTACTGGTATTGACATGGCATTGTAAAATATTGGAGATAAGCGTGGTTTCAAGTTTCCTGGGACCATACTGGCCCTTCCTTCTCTGGAGTCTTAGGTTCAGGGCTGCATTGTGACTTCTCAAGGACTAATACTTTTGTGTTATTACAACTGAACTGGTATAAAGACAAATTAACCCAAATTGAATTATATTATTTTTTAATGTAAGGCAGCTTAAACAGCTATGCCACAATGCCCACTTCTCAAGTTGATTTCTAGAGCTGGTTCACCAATAGAGCTAGCACTGTTCACGGGAGATACTCCGTGTAACGCTGTCAATGGGTAATAGCTTCTTCTTTAGTTTTCCCAGTTTCGGAACTGCTCCATTCAATGCATTCATTCTCTGTTCACTACCAACATCCCTAAATGTAATTCCACATACCTTAACATTAATCCTTCTAAGTGAACAAATAAGAGGTTCTTAGCATATATAGGATTGTACAATCAGCACCATAATCGATTTTGAAGCATTTTCATCACTCAAAAAAAAAATTGTGCCTGTGAACAGTCACCGACCTATCCTTCTCTTCTTTCCATGTCTCACCCCCACTAACTTGCTTTCATGTCTCTATGTAGATGCCTTTTTTTAGAAATTTCACCCAGGAAATTATACCATATGCGATCCTTTGGTTTAGCTTCTCACTTATCACAGTGTTTTCCATGCTCGTGTGTGCTGTAGCATGTGTAAGTACTTTACACTTTCATTGTCATTGAGTCATTTTCCTAACACACAGTACTTCCTCTCATTGTTGAGCTCATAACATGAACCCCTCTCTGCCTGTCAGATGAGTCAACGTGTTCATCTTGCACACAGTATGACCACAGCAAGGGTGGGAATGAGGTCATCTGTCTCTAAGAGGAAGTGGTTTGGGTCAGTGCTACTCGGGTCTCATTTACAGAAGCTAAACCAAGTCAACCACCCAACCAAAGCAAACGCGCAAAGAAGAAATAGCGCCCCTCATGACAAAAGGGAAAGTCTGAACTCTATGAAATAGTGACAGAAATATTGTGTAGCTTATATTTCTTTGTATCTCTCAACTATTAGACGTTTCCGGAATGAAGATGAGTTTTATGAAGTGACAGACTTAGTTTATACTTCTACCTTAGTCACTTATTATTGGCTTTTCGAAAATTATTTCTGCGATATTTAAGCAAACCATAATTTCTTATGTGTAAAATAAAAGTGATAATTCATCCCTCAGAGGCAGTTTATGGATTTTAGGATGTGTGAACACTGAAGTGCCCTGCCCAGTGTCCAGTGAATAAATGGACGCTGTCATGGCGGACCATATGGCTAAGATGTTTGACGAAGTCAGTCTGGGAATAGAACCAGTTTGATATTATTTCTTTCTTGCGTAGCTTTGGTGATTTAATTCCAATATTATTTCAGTTCTTTAGAATTAGAATAAATTTAAACAGAAATTAGATAATCAGTTAAAAGTCTTCATGTTCTATGTCTGCCATCTCCCCTGAGGTAATCAGAAAGAGCCAATTTTTCCTTTGGAAAATAATAATGATAATGTGTCACTTTATTATAATTATGATTTTAGGAAATATCCGGGAGATAAATTTCTTAAACACTGTCTTAGGTTATATGGATGCAATGTCTCAAGAATAAATCTTAGATTGGCATTTAGCATTGTTACGGCAAGTATGACTTCACAGCAGTTATTAAAGATGTAACAGGATATTATTCTCTGGAATGATCATAACTTTTGTTAGCAAATGAAGTGGTGAATGCTTGTGAAGTTATAATTGTTTTGGTTTTATTTAGATGATCATAAAATGTAAATTACTCTTTAGGGTTTAGAAAAATTTCAGATGTACAACAACTTATCTTTTTTAGTTTTATAAATAAAACAACCTTGGGATTCTTCTTCCAGGATTTAAAATATTTATAATAAATGCAACAGCCCTTTTTTCCCTTTGAGACATTAATATACTGTTCCTAATTAATTATTAAAATTATCCTTTGGTCATAGAAATAATTTGATGAAGATAAATGTTCGGCGACCCTTCCTTTCACGTACCTGAGGCACTCACTGTTCCGTTTCTCGTGTCTCTCTTCCTATAGGCTCACTGCCGTCCAGATGAATATTCAGTAGCCCACAGGAAGTGTCGCTCTCAGTTCACAGATCTAAATGGTTCCAAAAGATTCGGTATCAACACCTGGCATGACGAGAGTGGGATTTATGCTAATTCATGTGTGAAGCGAGCACTCTGCCAATCCAGGGGAGGGCCTATTGTTCCCTTTTTAAAATAATGTGTGAAATTAGGTTCTCTGACTAATGATAGGATAACGGGTGGAGTAGCTGGTGTGTTTCTATGTTGTACACACCCTGGAAGCATCTTTTAAACAAGATCAGACAGTTTTGACCAGTTTTTATGCACTGATTTTCATAAGCTACTCTGCTATTTTCCACTATTTGATATGTGTGCCACTGAGGAGGTATTGCACAGCTCTAAATGGTGCTTGGTAGAATTTTCAAGATTTACTTGTTTATTTGAATGAGAGATGACAAGTGAGAGGATTCTCCATCTTGTGGTTCACCCCCCCCCCAGGGCCACAGCAGCCAGGGCTGGGCCAGGTCAAAGTCAGAAGGCAGAGCTTCTTTCTGCTTCCCCAGGCTCTTGGCCGCCTGCGCCAGCTTGTTGTGCATGCGCAGGGAGCTGGACTGGAAGTGGAGCAGGAGGGACATGAGTCAGTGCTGTGGTTTGGAGCGTCTTTGTCACACTGATGGTTTGACTTGCCTTGCCACAATGCCAGCCACAATGGAATTTTATTTTATTGAATATGCATTTCTTTTAAAATAATGATTAGAAGTTTATAAAACTAGCAGTTTCTTACAGTGTGGCTAATTTTCTTAAAAAGTGAACCAACTTGGGGTCCCCCCTGTAGAGGAGTTGGTTAAGTAGCTGGCATCCTATGTGGGCACATGGCCTGGATGCTCCACTCCTTTAGACAGAGAGGAAGATCATCCTTCCTATGATTCACTCCCAAGTGCCCGCAATGGCCAGAGCTGAGCCAATCTGAAGCCAGGAGCCAGAAGTCTCTTCTGGGTCTTCCACGCAGGTTCAGGATCCCAAGACTTTGGGCCATCCTCGACTACTTTCCCAGGCCACAAGCAGGGAACTGGATGGGAAGCAGGGCTTCCAGGATCCCAGCACATGCAAGACAAGAACTTTAGCCACTAGGCTATCACACCAGGCCCTAAAATCATAAATTTTATAAAAAGTTTTAAAGTAGTTTATTGGCATTCAACTCATACCCTATGAAAATGAACCCTTTAAAGTGTGTCAATCACTTCTGGTCCCTGCATGGAAAAGCATCAGAGAATGGCCCAAGTTCGTGGGCCCCTATAGTCAGTTTTACACCATCTGTAGAATCCTGTGAAGTTCCTGGCTTTGGATGAGTCCATCTATGGCTGTTGGGACCATTTGGGCAGTGGACCAGCAAATCGAAGAGTTCTCTGTGTCTCCACTCTGTAACCTGACCTTTCAAATACAAATAAATGAGTGAAAGACACACAGAAGAGAGACCTTGTCCCACAGCTGTGTTTTGGTCACAGGTCCCTTCCCTGTTCCACAGCCCTGTCTGACTCCCTCGGCCCATGATGCTTTGTTCTGCATTCCACCTGCCCCTTCACTGGCTTCGAGCCGTCAACCCAGAGCTGCCTTTTACCCCAACTGTCAAGATGCACCGTCAACTTCACATGGAACTGCTGTGTTTCTTTTGTGAAGATACCTATTAGAAAAGATATTCACAGACCTGACACCATGCCTTGGATGTCTGCAGTGTTATGAGGTCCCAGGACACTGGCTATAAATGAAACAATCCCCTGATGATAATAGTGTCCAAATATTTGGTCAAACATTGTTCTGGGTTTCTGACAGAATTTGGGAATGAGATTTATATTAAAATGTGTGGCCTTTGAGTAGATCCAACTTCCCTGAGAGAGAAAGGGTCTCAGACTTTAGCTGCAATGGTAGGTTTTCCTGGCCAGCAGCCCACCTGCAGATTGTGGGCTTACGGTTTCTATCGTCACATGAGCCAATTCCTTCTCTCTGGGTCTCTGTAACCTCTCTTTTTCTTGGTCCGTTTCTCTGTGGACTCCTGACACAATAGAGTGCATACGGCTCTTAGGAATGTTGCTGGCATTGGAGATTGCTGGGCCTTGACACATGACAATGACAGATTTTGCAAGGATGTAACATAGATTGGGTTGACAGCAGGTTATAAAACATTTAAGCTGATCTAGCTTTCACTGTCTTCTTTCTTTTCCACCTCAGAAAGCTTTTAAAATGTAATCTGGCAAAAATGATGTTACTCTAAGTATGCATTAGTTTGCATATTTTTTCCTGTGAGTAGCAGCATTCCTACACTGGCTTAGACTGGCTTGTGAGCTCATGGGATAAGTCTGTGTGTGGGGCATGCTCCATGCACTGTGTCTGCACTCTTCTCCACAGATGGGCTGCAGGGGAGCAGCATTGTTCTTACAAACATTTTTTTAATTAATTAATTAATTAATTATTATTTTTAATCCATTTTATTGTATTGTTGTTGACATAGTTAACTATAGTTGAAGGAAAAACAAGAAAAAGAAAAAAAAAAGGTTCAGGGGGATAGGGAGGTGGGCAATGCTATTATATCCATATTGTTTCCATCATGTATCTGAGGTAAAGGGGGACATTGAGGGAGAAGCCCCACCCGGTTTCCCTCCCACCCCAAGTCCCGGATGTGGGGCATGCTCTGAGATATGTGCTCAAGTGGAGTTAATAGTTCTCCAGTTATGAGTCACTGCCAGTTTCGCTCGATGAGGTTGTCCACTGATTGATATGGTCCATCATGAAGTCTCCATTTGTCCCATATTTCGCTGCCAACATGTAGCTGAGATGAATGATTGTCCTATTCTGTCTTCTGTCTTTTCTTGGTTAGAATTCTGAGTCCAGCAGTTCCAGTGGGGAGATCTCCAAAGATACTTTGAGGTATTCCCAGATTAGTTTCTTGTATGTTCTAGCAAGCACAGGGCCTGGCACAGTCCATCACCCTGATCAGCTGGTGGTTGCAATTGCTGTGTTGGTTCTGTTTTCAGTCCCGAGTTGCACTGGAACCAATGGGTGTTGCAGTCCAGTCTGGTTCGGCCCTTACATCAACCAGTGGGAGCTGCAGCCTAGTTGGGGCGACCCACAATAACCCCCACCACACCGCCCCCTACCCTGGTTTGCCAGTATGTGTAGCAGAAGACCAATCTGTCCCCCATCCCATTTGGCTCTGGTACTTGTCAATGGGTATTAAAGCTTAGTTTTATCTAACCAACTCAACCATCCAGCCCTCACAGATATTGTTGAGTACCTCTCTATCTAGCCATCCCAGCCCCTGTCCTAGTTTTCATGCCCTCCCACGGGAATAGTGACCCAAGAAGGGGGAACCCACTTTTTCCCTCCCAGGTCTCTCTGTCCCGGTTTATGCACTCTTTAGGTGGTCCTGTGATTTGACTCGACAGAATTAGTCCCCAGTGCCAGCTTCTGCCAGCTGATGCTGTGGCCCTGATCTAGTCCACATGCAGCGCACAGGTGTTGTAGCCTTGCTTAGTCGTGTCTGTCTCTATCCCAGCCCACGCTCTCCAGTGGGAGTGGCTGTCCAGCGAGGGGACCAGCCCCTTAACCCCCCCGCCAGCTCTGCCCCTCCCATTCGAAAGCCAGAAGTTAGTATCGAACCCTGCGTTTGCTGCTTCTGGCTCTCTGAACATTACCGTGGGAACTGCGGCGAATGTTTAAGTTTGGCTCCCCCTGCTGGATGAGGCGGCACTTCTCCCTTCGCTTTAACTTGGGGTCCAAAACAAAGGTTTGTGGCTCAGAACTTTCCACTCTTCATCCCAATACGGGTGTTCGTTGATTAACGTGTGGTTTATGATATGAAAAGCTTGCAAACTGCACTATTTACAAACAGACCACCGCCTGCACACTGGAGCTAACATTTAGTTTAACACCTGAGTCAAATAACAATGTGATCTTGACATTCAAATTGTCGTTGAGACCGAGGCTGATGCTCTGAATTTAGGTTCTTAGCGCAGAAAGCTCTAGCACGCCCCCAACCCAACGTTTTCATTTTCCTGGTGAGAAAGCATGGATGCAGAGAGGAACCAACTTCCCCAAACCATGCAGTGATCGGATCTTCAATGTGAATATTATCACAGATTACATTTGATGTACTTCCTTTTTTTCCTTAAAAATTTTATTTATTTTTCTTGGAAAGGAAGATTTACAGAGAGAAGGAGAGACAGAGAGAAAGGTCCTCCATCTGCTGGTTCACCCCTCAAATGGCCACAACGGCAGGAGCCAAGCTGATGCAAAGCCAGGAACCAGGAACTTCTGGGTTTTCCGTGTGGTTGCAGGGTCCCAAGGCGTTTGGTCATTCTCCATGGCTTTCCCAGGCCATAACCAGGGAGCTGGAAAGGAAGTGGAGCAGCTGGGACACAAACTGGCACGTACAATTGGAGGATTAGCCAGTTGAACCGTCATGCCAGCCCCTTGATGTACTTTCTGAACATTTTACAGTGATTAGTGTATCCGCTCAAGTGCATGAATATTTCTTGCCACTGTGTGTCAGGCAACCAGCAATATACCAAGATGTGCAAGATTCCAGAGTGGCTCACCAGAGGGTCTGCATCCGTTTTCCTCCAGTTTTCTCTTCTGGCCTTTTCAGGAGATGGAGCAGTGAAGGGAGCTGACAGTCTGTGCTTTGCTCACCATCGTAGACTCTTGGCATTCATGTCTTTCCGTCACTAGCCTTGTCCTGGTTTCCACTGCCTCCTGCTTACACTTCTGGTCTCCACTGGACTACCTGCTTTTCCTGTTCCCACCCTTCACCAATTCTCCATGCAGCAGAGTAACATTTCTGAAAACAAAATCTGATTGCCATATTGTGATGTTTAACATTTCTTTAAGTGGTTGCTCATTGCTCTTAGGTAAAACACAAACTCATACCTGGCTTGCGAGGGCTGCGGTCTGACTCCTCAGTCCCTTCTCACTCCATGCCTAGTCTCTGTGGATTTCTCTCCTTAGCTCGAATGCATTGTGTTCTCTGCTCCTGGGAACCCTGCAGGAGATGCTTCTTCTGCTTTGTTCCTGTGATCCGAGTCTAGGTTTTTCTGTAGTGTGGTCATAATTTCCAAACCACTTATGCTTCCAGCATAGACTCACGAACCTTCAAATCCAACCAGCCCGAGTGACTGGTGAAGCAGACCTTGTCATTAAACTATGACCTGCCTCCCTTCCCTTAGGATCCGACCCAGCATGGTGAGTTGGTGGTATGATAGAGGAGAAGGACATGGTTGCTTAGAGTCCCAGAGTCTCGTAAGATGAGCTAGAAGTGTCACCCGTTTGGGTGAACCAAGCGCTGCATGGAAAGGGGAGCGTTGTTGAGCTGGAAGTGGGAAGGCTGTCATCTCCAGGTGGGCGGTTAGAGAAAACTACTGTCTTTGATAGTTCAGTTCGCATCAACGTGATGTAACCCCAGGGAATCAAGGGCAGGAAATGATCAAGGGAAGCCTCTGTTTGCAGGCTTTTCCACAAGATGAGCTGCTTAATTCCAGCCAGTTTGTGCAATAGCTACTTCGCCCACAAACAGAAATCTTTGCATGTGGCTTTTGAAAACTATCTACCATGTCACCTACTTATCCCACTTCTGGCTATATTTCAGAAGGAAATAAGCATACGAAGGAAGCACCCTACCTCTGTGTTTATTGCTACACTATTCACAATATTCAAGATACTGAATTAACTTAGGTGTTAGATGCATGGATCAAGAATGAAATTCTGTCATTTGCAGCAAAAAGGCTAGAAATGGAGATCATTGTGTTGAAACAAGTCAGACTCGGGAAGACACATTCTGCGTGTAAAGGAATGTGTCAAAAATCTGTCTGAATTGAGCATAAGAGTTGCAAAGGGACGGGTTGGTTCCAGGCTCTGGTTCTTCCTTACGGGTCCTGTGAGTGTAGACCCCGAGGGGCAGCAGTGATAGCTCACTTCTGGGGGTCCTGCCAGTGTAGACCCCAAGGAGCAGCAGTGACGGCTCACATCCGGGGGTCCTGCCAGTGTAGACCCCGAGGAGCAGCAGTGACAGCTCACTTCCGGGGGTCCTGCCAGTGTAGACCCTGAGGAGCAGCAGTGACGGCTCACTTCCGGGGGTCCTGCCAGTGTAGACCCCGAGGAGCAGCAGTGATGGCTCACATCCGGGGGTCCCTGCCATCCATGTGGGAGATCTGGACGGACTTCAGGTTCCTGCCTTGGCCAGCTTGGTCTCGGCTACTGCAGGCGTTTAGGGGAGAGTCAGCCGAGAGGAGCTGTCCCTCTGCCACACTCAGTGTCCCTTGCTTTCTATTTCAAACAAAAAGCAAGTAGATGGTCTTTCTGCTTTGTCACTTGTTGAATGTTATAGTTGGTAGTGCACTGAGCCTATGATTATAAAGTAAATTGAAATTAGGTTTTTGCGTAAATAACAGAAGAAAATCCATCGCCCCAACATACAAGTATCATTCAGAACAGATGCGTGTGATGTGTGTCCACATCTGTTCTCTGCAGAATTCCTGGCAGTGTCTTGGAAGTCTTTCCTTGAGGATGCACAGACTTAAAATCACAGTTTCTGGACCTGAGAAGCTGCGCTGTATCTCTGAAACCATCTGCGTTTAATGTGCTGGCAATTTAATAAGTTACCTTTTTCTGCCCCCAGGATTTTCCCCGTTGCATGTTCCTCTTTCTTGGCTGGGGTCAGGCCTGGGACTCATTTGCTTCTTGGCTTTCAGATCAGCCTGGCAGACGCAGCCCAGCTCCACGGCCTTGTCACAAACACCAGCTTTGTTAACAGGCGACTTGACGAGGGACAAGTCACCCTCCCCCTGCTCTCCCAGACAAGATGTTTTCATCATCAACTCTTGGGCGTTCTGACAAATATTCTGAGCATTCTTTTTTTTTTTTTTTTCTCCCAGCGTTCTGATTTCCCAGAGGTTTCCATGGCTTCATGGTCAACATTTCCCAACACTGGCCTGAGAGCCCTTTTACCCTGCTTGCTCAGGTCATGCTCCCTCACCATGCAGTGCCCTCTGCCGGTGGTGGCACACAAGCTGTGACCCATCGACCTTGAACTTACCAGGCTGCAGAGCAGGAGAAACACACCTCTTTTCTCTGTGAGTTACCCAGACTTGGCATTTGCTGCTGCTGGTAGCAGAAAACAGAGGAAGACCCAAGTTGGCATTAGGAGACACATCATTACAAACAAAATCACCTGCCAGCCTGTTTGCAAAGGGAGAAAAAACGATTCTGTTACTGAACACAAATGAGACCAGAATGTGATGTGCTCCACAGGCATCCTGCCAACAGCCCCTCGCAGGCAGGAAGACGTCTCTGCTGCTCTGCCACCATGGCAGGCTCACAACTGGCAGTTAGGCCCGTGTCTCTCCAGCACACGGGAATCCAGGATCTGAACCTCCTTGGCGACTCCGTTTCAAAGCAGCCGCTGCAAGTCCTTCAGGAAACATTGCAGAGTGGTGAGACTGGCAGGGGGCTATTGGTGATTAGAACGATTTATATACAGTTGGAAAGCACATAGCAAGGAAATCTGAAAGAAAGCGGAAGCAAAGAGGGAATTAGCCGCTTTTTCAACACAGAGAATTCAGCCTCTTATTTTTGATTCATGCTTGCTTCTTACACCAGTCCTACCTCTCCCTCACCCTTCTTGGGAAACCCAGCTTTTGGGACAGTTCATTGTTGCTCTTTCTTCAGCAATTTCCTGGAAACTTCTCCTCCGGTGACTCTGCGCTCCTGTCTGAAGTCTCCTCGGTCCTCCCTACAGCAGACACCACTCCGATGAATGCTTTCTGCCTCCAGGAACTAGTAGGAAAGAGATGAGAGCGGCTTCTAGATGCAGATCTATCTTCCAGTTAAATGATCAGGAAAAACACTCGAGCTTGGTGAATCTCATGCTTGCCAGGAATCACACCATCTAACGTTGAAATCCCTCCTTAGGTTCTGCTTTCCCCGCTTCTCCCTGGGACAATTCTTGCTCTTTTGAGCCAAACATTACATTTTACAACCTGATAATATACCTACTAGATTGACACCTATTAACAGATTCATGTCATCATTTCTGATTGTTAGTGTATCTGTTTTTTCAAATCCTCATCTGAATTGGTTTGAGCACCTTAATGGTTTCCTTCTTAATGAGTGAGTGAAATGATTTGACATGATTCTGCTTGTGTTTGAACATGAATGATGTTTTCACCTTTTAGAAAGGTCACTTTTAGCATTATATGCTGGCGTCTGGAGTCTTGTTTGGGTTCCTATTAGCCCACTGATTGGAAATACAAGCTTTCATTTCTGTGACAGTTTCAGTGGCATAATGTTTATTTAAAGTTCCTGTAAGAGTGTGAATCCATTTGTGTATTGCTCAAGGTTAGCATTTACAGGTATCCTAAATGGGACATAATGGGACACAATGGGTTAAGGGAGGGTACCAAGCTTACTAGAAGTCAAATGTGAAACTTGGGACACCCTACACAGATTTCTCTTAAATGCTGCTGCTATATTCCAGATGTTTTGTTCCTGTGTGGGCTAAGGAGTTGGTTAGCACTCGCTAAGCTGAGCACTGCAGGCAATGAAGAGTTGGGTGCTTCTCAGGCAGGTGACTTGTCTTGCTCTATCATCATATTTCAACACAGTGAGACAGAGGGAGAGAGAGAGAGAGAGTGAACATGTGCAAATTCACTCCTCCAGTGCCCACAATGGCTGGTGATCAAACGTGAAAGTCAGGAACTGTCCAGGTCTCCAATGTGACTATTACAAATCCAGCCACTTGAGTTCTCATTGCTGCCCCCTAAGGGAACCAGAGTTGGATATCAGCTTTCATGGACCTAGTCGACACTGACCAGATGTTCATGAAAATTTGAACGGCAGAAGTCCATAGTTTGGAGGTGTTTGTGGGCAAGCATTGTGTGCAGATGCGTGGTCTCCTGTGCCAGGTGTAGCAAGGGTCCCTGGGCCTGTTCCTGACTGTGTGGATGTCAAGAGGCAGAAAGTGGGACAGGCATGTCACTGCACAGTGGGCCGCAGAGGCAGTGGGTGGCCTCTCACCAGTAAACTCTACAGTATGGTTCTGCAAGTTGGTTCTGGAAGCCCCACTGAGAGCCTGAATTTCCAGTCTTTCTAGTAGCTTGATAAATGCCTAATTCTAGGAGCGATGAAGGACGCAAGCACCACACCACCCTGGCCTAGCCGTGGCCTTGGCAGCCATTTAGGGAGTAAAGCAGCAGGTGGAAGATCTGCTGTGTCTCTCCCGCTTTGTTGATAGCTCTGCCTTTCCAGTGAATAGATGGATGGATACATGGATACAGACAGACAGACAGACAGACAGATAACTTCTTAAAGAAAGCTCCGGACAGGGTTTAGTTCCCACTCCATGAAGCTCTGTAGCACACATTAATCTTTCATAATTTGGTTGTCCAACCTGCTTTCCATTTTTAATTACTTCGAGATGGGTTCCTGTTCTTTTCTAATTGAAAGTTCAAATGATCTGGGAAGAAAAACACCCTGGTGATGTTATTATTGGGTTTCAGTTTTAAAATACTTTATCCATGAAGTGTATCTTACTTCCCTTCGGTTTGTGGTTACTTGTTTCCATCAGGCAGTGTTTGGGATAATGAGATCGAACCTAAGGCTAAGGAGTGATGTATGCTCTGATTTACAGCCACAGTTTCATCCTGACAAATATTTTCATCCTGAAAAAATACCTCAAATGAGGGTCCTGCAGTTGGTAGATCAAAATTATGTGAAAGTAGAGGTGGCATATACATGGAGCACAAAGGTGTTGTGAAACAAACCACCCCCCGACACAGCGATGCCCACTTGCTGGAACAGGGCATTCTGTCACGTGGAAGTGACAGCCCGTGTCATCAGCTTCACGTTTCTGAAGACAAGTTTGGCTTTCACTGTAAACCAACCATGGCTCAAGCCACTCCGAAGCCTGTTTCCCCAAGAGCGACCAATGTGGAAATTGCAAGCAAAGTGTGCTTGTAGCTGGTCACCTAGCAACTGTAAACTAGTGCCCCTCAAGCCTTTCCCATTTCCACCACTGGGTGGCAGCCAGTTGCCAGGTGTCAAATCAGCTAGTTTTTCTTGGAACACATGTGGTCATTCTGTGTGCCTGGCTTTGGAAGGGACCTCTCACATTCTCTTGACTGTCATGCTTCACCAACTAAACCTTCCCTTCTCCATTATTCTGCATTGTCAAATCTCTTAATCCTCCCCTGGAAAAGCATCCAGTGAGCCACTGGATTTGTTGCCATGAAGTGAAATGCGACTGAGTTTGTCGGTAATGTGGGCTGGTGCACGGGACCTCCTGGACCTGGACCAGAGCACAAGTCCAGTGGACTTTGTCACAGTTACACACATTTGTGCGTCCGAGGACTAAGAATGTGGAAGTACCTGTGGGTCTTGTCTCTATTAAGGCTCTGTTATCAAGGATAGATTAAGAATTCTTACTAACAACAAGATAACTGACTGAGTGTGAAATCTGGGCAGATATTTATCCAGAGAAAACACACGAACATCCAGCAAGCCTGTGGAAAGATGCACAACATTGTGAGCCTGTAGGGTCATCAAAACCACAAGCAGGTGGCTGTCATCTTCAAAGAATGAGAACAGGGTTGGTGAGGCTGTGGAGACACGCACTCCTCGTGGACTGCTGAAATACAGCATGGTGCAGCTGCCACGGGTTGGCAGTTTCTCAGATAGTTGGACATAGAATTACCAAATATGAGCCTTAAATAGTTGAAATCATAGGTTCACACAAAACTGCGTATTTGAATGTTATTGGCAGAAAGTGGATGCAACCCAGATGTTCATCAATTGATGAATATATAAACAAAGTGAAGAGTATTCATTTTGGATAGAACTTCTGAGTCATGGAGTACTCTCTCTAACTTTGTGAGGGAATGCTGATTTTGGGGTATTAACTTTTATCTGCTTCTTCCACTAGTTGAGGTTCCCGATGATGATGAATATGAAAACAGTAGTCAATGGCTTTTATGCCATGCAGTACAGAGATTCATGGGGCCTTTTTTATCAGAGCCACTTCCAGCTCTGCAAGAGATAGTCATCACTCCTTATGTGTTCCCTCGTGTCCTGACTCCATGTCACTTCCTATTGCACACCCCAGCCATGCCCAAGTACTCACCTCCGGGTTCCCGCTGTGTCTCCCACACTGAGGAGATCTCTTTCGACATGGGTCACCTCCTGCTTCCTTTCCTGCCTCTCTCCCTGGGAATACTGTGTCTTCCCAACATGCTATCGCTTCCTCCTGAATTCCACTCCTCCTTGTGCCAAGGCTAGTTCCTGACGCTTGTGTCTTTGATCATCCTCTCTGTCTTGCGCCTTTGTTTTGTCTTTCTCCATTGGTACTTCAAGTTTTTATTCCTGAAACCACATGCCTCCCTGAAGCTAAATCAGAGGATTTGTGTTTCTTTCACACACTTCCAGGACCTGAAAATTGCTTTAGACGCAGCTCCTGACACACTCCTAAATCTACATTTATTAGGTGGACCAACTTTCCCAGCCTACCCACTGAAGCCAGAGTACTAGATATGAAGGAAGCACCATGTGGAAAACTCTAGAGCTGTGTATGTGGAAACAAGTGGGCGGACGCACAGGCGTGCAGAGCAATGGGCGGAGGGAAGGCCTGCCTGCTCCACAATCATGATGTTATGTCATGGCTTGAACTCTTCAGACATCTGCTGGGAGGGTCCTATTGCTAAAAGAAGAACAGCTGATTAAAGGACAGAAAGAATAGAGTTACCACTTGATTCTGACCAAAAGGGAAAGCCAGCTGGTGGAACAGAAGGTGTAGGAAATAGGGGCGGGAGTGCCTGAGTCACCTTGGAATTCAGGCCAGCCCAGAGGGGGAACAAATGGACATGTCCGGACACATCCTCTGGTGTCTCTCTCTCTCTCTCTCTCTCTCTGTTTTTAACCAAAGAAAGTTCAAATGAGTTCATAGTCTATTTTTGAAAGGGACTATCACTTAACAAGAATAAGTGACTTTAAAAAGGAATGCTAACTCTGTAATCTTGGGTTTTCCTAATGAGGACATCAAGGAGACTTTAAAGCAACTGAATGTTGCTGTAAAAAAACTTCCCAAGCCCGGACTTAAGAACAGACACCAAGCCTTGGAGAAAGGGCAGTCAAGGCTGAGTGTAAGCCTGGGGATATGGGGCAAATCTGTGTAGATGAAACATTTTAACAGCTAGCAGTGAATATGCTGCGACAAAGCTCATTTTAACATATACATATTTCAAAAGATTTATTTATTTTTATTGCAAAGTCAGATATACAGAGAGGAGGAGAGATAGAGAGGAAGATCTTCTGTCCAATGATTCACTCCCCTAGTGGCCGCAGCAGCTGGAGCTGAGTTGATCCAAAGACAGGAGCCAGGAACTTCCAGGTCTCCCATGCAGGCACAGGGTTCCAGTGCTTTGGGTTGTCCTGGACTACTTTCCCAGGCCACAAACAGGGAGCCACCGGGACATGAACCGGTATCCAAATGGGATTCTGACGCATGCAAGGCAAGGATTTTATCTGCTAGGCTACTGTGCTGGGCCCTAAAAACCTATATATTTCAAAAGATTTACTATTTTTATTAGAACAGCAGGCTTACAGACAGGAACGACATAAAGATCTTCCATTTGCTAGTTCACTCCCCAGATAGTCACGATGCTTGGAGCTAAGCTGATCCGAGAGCCAGGAGCTTCTTCCAGATCTCCCATGTGGGTGCAGGGTGCTAAGGCTATTCTTCTCTGCTTTTCCCAGACCATGAGTAGGGAACTGGATGGGAAGTGGAACAGCTGGGACATGAACTGTAGCCCATATGGAATTTTGGTGCTTGCAAGGGGAGGATTAGCCAAGTGAGTCCTTGCACTGGCCCCTAAATCTATGTTTTAGAGCAAGGAGACAGACAAAGGAAGGAGATCATTAAGGGGCGGTGTAGGGTGGTATCCAGTTAGAAAGTAAAGTTTCTCAAATGATATTTTTGTTCACCTCTTTCCCATTAAGGAAAACGTTTTTATAAGAGAGTAAAATGTTTGTGAAAACATTGTCCTGCCACAATGCATTTTGGTGATTCAGACAAATACGGACTGTGTCTAACAATACTGTAACTTGCTGATGTGGTGGTCTCGAGGACTGCAGCAAGCAGAATGAATGCCCTTTCAGGGTCACCCGCGTCCTAATCTCTGAAGTCTGGGCGTGGTCCACCTTACGTGCTGGTGTGAGCCCATGCAGCATCTTGAAAGCTCTGTGGTTGCCTTGCAAGAGGAAGGCGGCTGAGTCAAAGAAGGAAAGGTGCAGCAATCCCAGAGACAGTGTAGTGACCTCCGTGCAGGCTGGGGTCTGTGAACCATGGGACGGGTAGCATCGAGAGGTGGGGAAGAGTGAGAGAACACAGCCCTGCTGCTTGCTTGCCCTTGGACGTTTGGCTTCCAACACTGGAATAGGACAAGTTGGTGTTGTTTGAACTAGTCAGGCTGCAGTTACTTGATACAGAAGTTGTAGCCAAGCAGTCAGGGGGCAGGGAGGACTTCGGATATCCTAGGAAAAAGTATGTGTGGATTTCAAAAACAAAATTTGAAGACTTTTTTTTATATATGAAAGGCAGAAGAAGAAGAAAGGGAGGCGGGAAAAGAAGGGAGTGAGAAATGGAGAGAGAGTCTTCCATCTGCTGATTGACTCTCCAGATGGCGGCAACATCCACGTGTGGGCCAGGAGGAAGCCAGTAGCCAGAAACTCCACCCAGGGACCCATGAGTGGCAGGGGCCTAATCCGTGGTCCCTCCTCGGCGGCCTTCCCAGACACATCAGCAAGGAGCTGGATCAGAAACAGAGCAGCTGGGACTCCACCCTGCACTCCAGTATGGGATGTCAGTGTCGCAGCTAGTGGCTTAGTTGACCGTGTCACAGCGCTGAACTCAAGATTCTAAAACCCTCTTGCACCAAAATAAGCTTGCCTTTTAACTTAATGTTCTTGTAAACTGTTTGAAATGCCTTCATACAGGATCAACACTTTGGATTTGGAAAATGATTACCAAAGAGAAAAAAGATCAAACAATGCAGATGGGAATAGCCCGTTGTATAAGAGATGTTAGAGTAAACCCAAGGTTGGTGTTCATGATTGACAGACTTTCTCAGATGAGGTTACTGACTGGTGATTTTCAGTCACGGAGAAAATCGGAACATCACCCAAAGCGAGTGATGACCTGATTGTAAATGGAGAAGAATCAATTCTCTCCAGATAAATTCCCCGGAGTTACACCATTATTAAACCAATTATGAGGCATGTGTCTATGATGAGCAAATAAAAAAATTCACAAAGCTTGGGATAAAACGTCCTATGAAAATTACAGGCAAGATAAACAAATATAAAATGGATTATAGATAATTTAGATGGAATTATAGTTTTCTGAACAAATGTACCCAATGTACATTGATTTAATGGATCAAAGCCATTTTGGAGAAACAATGTTCTCTGGTTTCTTTGGCCAAATCTTTTTACTATTTTATTTTCCAATCAGCAACAACACAGAGGGCTATTAAAGTGATGCCCTTATGAGATTTGTAGTTAACGCATAAGACAATATGTGCAATATCTTCCCTGGTTGGAAAACATGGGGAAGAAGAGAATAAAGTAAAATTGAAAAGGGATGTGTGCAAATCCTGGGCAAAGGTTAAAAGATATGTAAATGATATAGATGTAGGTATAGATAGTTATGTAATTTTGTTTTTACAAAAGTGCCGTTTAGCACAGTATAGAAGTAGAAGATACCTAGAGTAACAGAGATTGTTATTTCAAAATAAAACAACACGTGGTGATTTGACTTGATGATGAGTGGGATTTGAATCATCAAGAATCTAGTCTAGTTACAATGTCGTCTTGGGTTGCATTTTTGGAAGCTGCCGCTTCAGATCTACCCTGGTCCCCTTGCTACTGGAGTAGGTGCTGTTTTGTGCATCGTACAGCAAGGGGTTAAGCTGAAGGGCGCTGGAAGCTGTAGCTGTAACTGTGGATCCTGAAGAAAGAAAGGCACATGGTGTACCCACAGGCCTGTGGGCAGACCAGCTCTGGCAGAATGGAGGGCTCAGTGGGGAATAGTACCAGCATAGGTGAAGGAAGCCTGGAGAGCTGGGCCCTTGAGTTCTCAGCCTCAGGAGTGGGAGCCTGCTTTTCTAGACAAGGAGCTTCAAAGCGTTCTCAAGTGGGCGAGGGGAGATGAGAATGATCTGTTTTCATCTGAAAGGCAAGGGGACAGAGAATGAGGGGGATCCATGGAGCGAGACTGATCTTGCATCCACTGGTTCACTCCCCAGAATGCCCATCACAGCCAGGACTGAGCCACGCCAAACCCAGGAGCCAGAATTTCATCCGAGTCTGCCATTCACGTGGCAGGATTCCAAGCACCTGGACTGTCGTCGGCCACTTTTCCAGACTCTCCGCCAGGGAACTGGAGCAGGAGAGGCTGAGCTGGGAGACCTCCTGCTGGAGGCTCCCCAGGGAGGAACCATTGCAACCCTCTTCCAGCCTCTAGATGCTTCCCACCTTCTCTGGCTCACGGGCCCCAGCCAGTGGTGGTGTCTCTCTCTGGCTGCTACGTTTTCCCCTTAGAGTGCTATAAATGCTAGCCCGTGGCTGTCATTACAGTTCACACGAGGACGGTGTAACAGTGGGTCAGTTACACAGAGCAGGGTGATGGTGGAAGCCAGAGGCTTGCTTCCTTCCAGCTGTTTTCATTGGTCACTCGTCGGTCAGCTGTTCCAGCATGGTTACACGGAGGAGCCTACCTGGTACTCGGTGTGGTTACCTAACTGTCCTCCAACCATGCCTGTAACTGTTCACTCACATTTCCTCAACTGCCTTGTTGTGGTGTGGGATACCACCTCCCCCAAACAATAATTTCTCCTTTTTTCTTCATCTTCTTGCTTTAAAACTGATTTGAGGAAAATGAGCTTTTTCACAGAGTATTCACAGTTAGCTTTAGAATGTTTCATCTGAAAAGATTCGCTGTTATCTCGACACAGTTTCAGGCAACTTGAGGTCCAGTGCTGTTTTGTGAATTTCTTTGTATCTTCTGCGACATCTAGCACATTCTTTTATACGTAGGGCATGTTCCCAAACTGAATATTGATAATGAAAGAGTGTATTAAGTTCGTGATGATTCCAAGTTTCCAGGCCTTTGTTGGTGGAGAAATGTTAGTGCTTGTGAAGAAATAGAGACGCACAGGAGAAGTCGGCTAGTTTTTAGAGATGAATATATCCAGTTTAGGTGTGTGGGGAGATTGTAAGTTATATGGACTTAGGTTCCAAGGGCACGAAGACAGAAATCAGAAGTAGACAACAGCGTTCCTCAGTAAGTGATTTTAGTTGCATTGCGTCTGGTCAGTTTCATCTTGAGCCAGATGAGGTTTTGGTTATGGGGCACCTTTGGCCCAGATCAGAGTGCTGGGGTTCAAGTCCAGCTTCAGTCCCTGGCTGTAGCTGGTGATGGAGTCTGACGCCTGTGTGGGATAAGTGGGTTTAGTTCTGAGCTCCAGCATCAGCTCCAGTGATGGACTGGAACAGGTATTTGAGTGAACAGAAGAAAGGAGCTCTCTGTATCTCTGTCTCTATTATGTGGAGTATAGGCTGCACCAAAAATCCTGCTTTTCTAGGTGTGTGAAATGGTGCTGACGCCCACACTGAGTATTGTGGAATTATGACTGTCCAGACGGTGTGGTTGGTCTGTAGCACAGCCACCTGGGAGCCGGGGAGAGATGCCCAACACATTCCATTGCTGAATGACTCCTCGTAACTTCTTTCTTTTCATACTGAGCATCTTTTATGGATGTAACCTTTTGGGGAACTCTCTCACCCCCTGATCAAGCTAAATAAGCAAATGGCCTTGAAGATGCCTCTGATTCCGGAGTTGGGCTTCCAGCCAGGACAGAGGTGGAAGGGACACCAGTCCTTTCTATTTATTTTAATATTTCCTTCCCCCATCACGGTGCCTATAACTTTCCATACCATCCAAACACCCAAGCAGAAAGGGGAGACAAATAATGCTCCGTGAATTCCCTTCAACCCTTCAGCATTTGTGGACTACTCCATCCACCACAGCATTTGTAGAGTGGAGTGAGAAGACGGGCAACATTGTGTGTAACCATGCATGGTTATAAACCGGAACATTCCAAAAACACTAACTAGATTTGGAGTACAAAGGCAGTCCCAAGTGCCACGCTTCACTTTGTTAGATTTGAAAAACGGTTTGAATGCTGCTTGTGCATGTGGATGCCAGCCCCTGAATCAAATCCCGCACGAGGTGGAAAATACAAGTGTCGTCTTAAAAACATCTACCCGCGAGATGAGGGGCAACAAGAACGGTTAACTGATAGAAATCAGCCACGAGCTGAGCCTCCAGGGGAGCCCCAATGGGGTGATTGACCTCAAATGCCCAGAAGGGTTGCCTTGTTTTGTTGACACTGCTGTTAAGGAAAAAGAAAATCACGGCCCTGGAGCTCCTTCCCCTCATTGTAACCGTCTGCCCAAATGTAACCTACTTATTTCCTGGCTGACATTAGGCTCTAGCTCTTTCCTTTCATAGTGATTATGAAAAATCCCTAATGGTGACTGGATATGGAATAGTCGTTTGGGACATGGCTTCCAAGTTCCTCTTCAATTGAGAACACTTCCCATAACCCCCCAATCCCAAATTCCTTAATTCAAAACTCCAAGAGGATGGCCAAGCAAGCCCAGGCTCCTTGTGAAAGCCTCCCAAATGTAATTTTTTTTATAATGTTAAGGTTATAAGGAGGAGTTGAGCAAAAGGATGCAAGGCCAAGGTTAATTAACTCTGGTGTAAAGGGGAGATGCCTGCTTCGCAGGGTTCCCTGCGGGCCACCAGCTGTCCAAACAGCGGTGCTAGCCTCAGTTGTCTTAACCAAAAGCCATTCAATAACAGTGCTTAAAAGAAGCGAGGAGATTCTAGTTTTAAATGTGAAGGGTTATGTCACAAAGGTTGAATCTGATTCGTGGGAGACCGTCTCCGGGTTTGACCTTGGTTTGGTCCTGGCCCATGTGAGAGCAGTTCCACCTGAGCGGGTTGTGCCGACATGCATGAGCTCAGTGTGCCCTGCACAGGAAATGCGAGAGGACGTTCCAAGCTAGCTTGGAGCTTCATGGAAAGCCACATCTTCAGAAGTTTTCTCATCAGCTTGAAATTTGATTGAACTTTAAACATGAAAGGCAGAGGAAGAGTTAATTTTTATCGAGCCCTCCTTCCAAATGTAGGAAAATGATGGAAACCTGACAAGGGTGTGAGATTGTGTGGTCTGCAGGACGTGGGTGTGTTCAGTTCAGTTGCTGTTTGTCAATCAGGATTTCCATGATGTCATTAATGGACTCAGTGTGTTCTTCTGGAGGCTGCCGTAATTCACCAGAGCTCCTACAACAAACTATCTTAGGGTTAGTAATTTCTAAACAACAGAATTTATTCTTATAGTCATAGAATCTTGGAAGTCCAAGAACATGGTATCAAAAAAATTTTTTTAAAGATTTCTTTATTTTCATTGGAAAGGCAGACTTACAGAGAGAAGGAGAGGCAGATAGAAAGATCTTCTATCTGCTAGTTCACACCCAAAATGACCGCAAATGCTAGAGTGGAACCAATCCGAAGCCAGGAGCTTCTTCTGGGTCTCCCACATGGGTTTGAGGGTCCCAAGGCTTTGGGCCATCCTCTACTGCTTTCCCAGGTCATAAGCAGGGATGCGAAGTGGAGCAACTGGGATACGAACTGGCACCCATGTGGATCCTGGGGTGCTTGCAAGAGGAGGATTAGCCCATTGAGCCATTGCATCAGGCCCAGAAGATTTTTTTTTTTTTTAATTTACAGAAGCATTTATTTTGTAAGTAGCAGTAAGAACAAAAAGCAGATGTGATTTAGGTGAAAAGCCCCAAGGCATTTCATTTCCTGTAGATGTTACTGTTTCTTATGCTTTTAGCCCACACTACGCAAACCTCCACAACCACGTGGGGTTCACAGATGTGTAACGCCAGGGCAACAGTGTTCCAGGTGAGCAGAGGACAGCATGGTCATCCCTTGCTGTCCTGGGAGCAGCTGAGCTCCACCGCGACGAAGCCCTTCTTCCTACGGGTCTGAATGTATGTGGCGTTTCAGATTTCCTATTGTAACTAATCTTGTCTCCTGATTTTTTTTTCTAATATGTTGCTTTTGGTTATTCTTCCTTTATTTGGAAATAAGACAGACACAGAGCTCCCATTTACTCATTCACGCTCTTAATGTCCACATAGCCAGGAAAGAGCCAAGGCCAAAGCCAGAAGCCTGAAACTCAATTTAGATCCTCTGCGTGAGTGGCTACTTGAGCTGTCTCACCTGCTTCTGTTCATTAGCAGGCAGCTGGAATAGGCACACACTGGGATTGAAAACTAGGCACTTCATGGGTGGCTGGTGTCCCATGGGTTCCTAACCTCTCTGCCAAACATTGCTTGCCTCTGGTCTCCTGATTGTAGTGGTGTGCTGTCTTGTTGCCTGGGAGACAGACTCAAGCTTCCAGGTCCCTCCTTTGCAGGCCTCAATTATCTACACACCAGGCTTAAAGGCGCTGACTAATCTAAAGGTTGGGAAACTCGCTTAAAGGAGAAGTCAGCATTCTCATATAGGCTGTCCTGAATCCTGCCATGGAATCTCTTCTCATTCCGGGAACGATGAGCCCTACAAGTTCAAGGCCAAGAAGATGTCCTAAGTGACTCCATCTGAGAGTTTATTTCCGAGAGGAAGACATCTGGCCACTTGTTTTTTTAATCACATTGCCCCATTTCCTCAAGCACTGTTATAAAAGAGTTCATTTGATGATTACATAAGGCTTGCTGCCTTTTCCTTCTTCCACTGCAGCCTCACAGTTTGCTTTTTGGGTGTTTTGTTGGAAGCAACAACAAATGCTTTTCTTGCGGAGTTTCTAACACCCACCTGGAGTCCACAGTGCGACCCATGGTGTGATCTTGCTGTTACTGGAGTCCATGATGGTGTGACCCATGGTGTGATCTCGCTGTGACTGGAGTCCATGACGTGTGACCCATGGTGTGATCTTACTGTAACTGGAGTCCATGATGGTGTAACCCATGGTGTGATCTTACTGTAACTGGAGTCCATGATGGTGTAACCCATGGTGTGATCTTACTGTAACTGGAGTCCATGATGGTGTAACCCATGGTGTGATCTTGCTGTAACTGGAGTCCATGATGGTGTGACCCATGGTGTGATCTTGCTGTGACTGGAGTCCATGGTGTGACTCATGGTGTGATCTTGCTGTGACTGGAGTCCATGATGGTGTGACCCATGGTGTGATCTTACTGTAACTGGAGTCCATGATGGTGTGACCCATGGTGTGATCTCGCTGTGACTGGAGTCCATGATGGTGTAACCCATGGTGTGATCTTGCTGTGACTGGAGTCCATGGTGTGACTCATGGTGTGATCTTACTGTGACTGGAGTCCATGACATGTGACCCATGGTATGATCTTACTGTGATGCCAGGATCTCACTGCCTAGGTTAAGGTCCATGCACTTGGTGACATCAATTTTCCTGAAACCTCTTCAGCAACTCACCTTCTACATTGGTTCCTTCAGCAATCCTTGGGTTTCACTCTTCTGGCGTAGCTGCTTGTGGAGGGCTGCTAAGAGTCGAATCTTATCTCTGAGTTCCTAAACGAGCTGTCAGTCACTCTTTCTGATTTCCCCACTGCTGGCTCAGCAAACAGCTTTTATCTGCCTTTCTCTCATCTAGGTTTGGTGATTGTCCATAAATCATGCTCAAATCCCCTGCATGCAAGTGTCTGGAAATGCCAGCTTCTTAAGATTATTAGAAATGGCTTGAGTTGGTGCATCTACGGGCAGGTCACAGCTCATCTCTGAGAAGGCTGTAGAATGTTTTAGCTGTTTTGATCACCATGAAGTGATATGACCAGGTTCTTGGTACCCACTGCTTCTGCCCATAGCCCTTGTTGCTCTCATTCAAAACAGGCCTGACAGCTAGTGCCACACCACAAGCGGGGTCGGCTGCTTCAGTTGCCAGTGGCAGAACCAGCAGTTCTGATGTCTAAGGAGGGCCCTTTGCTTTCGCACACCTATGTGCAATGACGGAGTTGTCTCCCACTTGGAGGTTATGACCTTCGGGAGAAGGACCTGAAGCCAAGCGTCCGAAGGAAGGAAAGACATAGCTTGTGTTGGAATTTCAGAACCCTCCCTGTAACCACAGGGTGATGTATGAGTTGTTGTTGAAGGCAGAAATCTGTCTGTCCCAAATTCCCTGGCTTTTATCCTCAAATTTGAGCATAATTTCAGGCCAGTGGAGGTGGATATGCTGTATTGCCAGGATTTTTTTTTAAAGGCACTAATTTAGAAAAATGTTTCCCTTTCACTGGGCCCTGAGCAATCATGTCTCCCTTGCTACCTCTTCCTCCTGAGGCACTGACATGCTTTGGAAGCCGTTAATGGCTTCATGGCTGTGCAGATAGCGGCAGCAGATCCAGTTATTTCCTCTGAGCTGAGAGTTCATGCTTTGGTACAGGTGAGGAGGCCCTGCTTCCGGGCTGTTGATGTCAGTTTTGCTCTAGGAAGCAGGGCGGGTTCTCTGGTACACACTGGTCCCAGGTCACCGAGCCTGCTATCCTCTGCTCTTGGTACTGGCCGGCAGGGCAGACTGGGGATCCAGGAACAAGAGTGGAACAGCCCTTGACTGATGCCTACTGCTTCAGAGCTTAGCACGCCTTTCTAACCTGGTGGCGTGGTGATCTCAGTAACTCACTATCAATGTAGGGGACACTTTGGGAAGAATTTGAAAAGAAAACCTGCTAACGCAGAAGGAAACACACACATGTGCAGTGGGCTAAGACAGAAATCTAGAAACTCCTTCCCAACGTGGCTCCGAGTGGGAGGGAGAACACGCACCTCCTGGCCAAAAAGAGCAATTGTGATTCATCCCTTAAAAAGCCAGGCACTGCAAGACGCAGGAAGTGTGCGGACAGGCCGATGGTTTAGTTACCAGACACTGTTTCCTCACTGAACCTGATGCCCTCATACGTCTGCCATTCCCAATTCTGTAGACAGTCGGGAACCCATAAAGGTAAGAGACACATCTGAGGACAAAAATAACTAGATTTAAAGTTAAACCGAAAGAAGCAGAAATAGAATCATAATCTTTAAATAAAATGTGAATCAATCACCATTGATACAAGGGGTCTTCAAAAATTTGTGAAATCTGTATGCTACGGGAAAGCTACACATTCATTTTCAAATTGCTTTGCACCAAAACACACAGCTTTTAATGAAAATTTCCACTAACTTTTTGACGCCTCCTCATAGATGTCAGTTGTAATTCTTCTGGAGTTCACTAACCCTAACACTGGGTAAGTGAGTCCGCTTACATGAGCTTCCACCTATGATGGGAAGTGTCTTTGTCTTGAGGGTGCCTCTCTTTCCAAGCTCCTCTCCGCTCTCTGAGTGGCCTTGAACCTTCCTGCTACACAGGCCTTTTGGAATCTGCTGTTAGGCCTGAATGGGAGATGTTCATTCACACAAGGAAAAAAATCGTTGATAATGTTTGTGTAATGCCTTAATTGGTTCTGCAGTGATACCAAGAGCTGCAATATTCATTTCCCTTGCACTTCCTTTCTCCTCCCCTCTCCTTGTCTCTCCTCTCTCCTTCTCTCTCCTCCCCTCTCCTTGTCTCTCCTCCCCTCTCCTTGTCTCTCCTTCTCTCTCCTTCTCTCCCCTCCTCTCTCCTCCTCTCTGTTCCTCTCTACTCTCCTTCTCTGTGCCCAAGAAGACTGGCTTTTGTGGACAATGGCGACAATCTCCTTTTGCGCACTGGATTTAGTCACCAGGTTGCTAAGGTGAGAGCAGAGGAAGAAGGAAATCAGAACACTCCCTGCTCCCTCTCTGCGACATCAGGCATCAGAGTAACTTGAGTGGTCTCCCAGAAGACCCCAGTGCTTTAGGACAGCCCCAAGGCTCTCTTCTTATGGTAACTCTTCCTTGGTGGTGGTGAACCTGGGAGTGACCGTTGTCTGCTTTAATCACTCTGGTGAGCTTCAACATGCCTCGTTGATTTTTCTTAACCCTGCACATTCCTTGGTAAATAATCACTCAATACATTTTCCTCAGTGACTGTGTTTGAAATTCGTATATATGAGAAAAGTTCCTGGAAAATGGCATTAAAAGGTAAGCTTATTTGGAGGCATTAAAAAAAAAGTCCATGCATATACAGGGACTTTAAAAAGCTCATTGAAATGTGCATCAGGAAAAATCTATAGATTTCAACTCTCTTTTACACCAAAATAAACTTATCTTTAAATTTGCTTTTTTTCCCTATGAACTTTTTTGAAAAAACTCTTTTGCTAGCTGTTGGAACTCTTTGTTACAGCCAAGGATTAGTCACCATTTCAGTGAGAAAATTGTGGCTGTACAGTGTGTTGAATTCAGTGCACCTCAGCTAGAACCTAAAGCACTCAGGGTTTTCTGTCAAGTGCTGGACCCCGGCCTTCGAGCACTAACTCTGAAGTGGGACACATGTAACTGGAACCCAGAACATTCTGTTTGTAAAACACAGTGCTTTGCGCGAAGTGCTGGATCCCCAGCCTTCAGGCACTGACTCTGAAGAGGGACATATTTTTGGGGAACAGCTCTCCTCAGGGAAGGTAGAGCCTGCTCTCTCCTACCCACATCATGTCATCTAGGTCCTTGCTTTTGATTTCAGAAGAACATTTCCTTTGGTTAAAAAGAATTGTTGTTAATCTCTTCTTTTCACTTGGGACTAGCTCCTGAGAGTTTGCTATTTGTAATCCTATTAAGCAGAACTCTTAAACATAATTATTGGAAAACAACCTTAATAAAGTCTGACTTAAGGCAAGTCCTGAAATATCACATCAGAAAGAATCCAATTAGCTATTTTTTTTCTTCTTTAAATTCTACAAAGCACATTAGACCTGGAAATGGCCTTAGAGATTATGCAGGCTCTTAACCTCATTTTGGGTAAAATACGCCCTCTTAAAACTTGAAATGATTATAAATCTATTTCTAAGAAAAAAGCATTTTTTGTCTGCTTTTAGCTTGCTGCCTCTTACACACACACACACACACACACACACCCCTATACGTGGGTGTGTGTCTTCATGAAGACCACTCTTAGGTCTCCAATTCAAACTCACACCTGCTCTGGCTACTCCTGCTGGTTTGTAGGTATCAGCCTGGAATCCTGCCAGGTAGAGCGACTCGCCCAGTTTACACAGCTCATTAATTGGTGCCTCAACTAACTTGGGCAACCTTGTGCTGCAAATCACAAGCAAATATCAGTAGCTTAAAACACCAGGTTTTGTTTTTCCTCTTATCCACGCAATCACCACAGGAGGCTAGCCAGGGTTTCTGCTGTTTGTTTTGTACTCAGTGGTGCAGTACTCACCCTCATTCATGATGGAAGAGTCAACATGGCAAACCCAACACTGCCCACTGGCCAGAGTGAGTCGTGTGGCCATGGCTAGCCTCCAGAGTGGAAGAGAGACAACTGATGGATAGCACAGATGACTAGGAAAGCCAGAGAAGCCAGAAGCAGAGTGTGTTTCTTGGTCCTTGGCCAATGCTCTCAACCCTACATAATCTAATCCTTTTGGATGGGCGCCACGGCAGCTTTGTCGTTCTCATAGGAGGACTCCGAGATGAGACTGAGCTCTGTGTGTCTGATTTGTAAATGCTGATTTGCTGGCATTGTTCATTTGAGATGCTGTTGCAGCAAAGGAAGTCTGTCTCAAACAGGGGGTGCATTGTTATTGATTTTATACAGCACTCATTTTTCAAACTAAAAGCGTTCCTTTCCGTCATCTGAATTGCTGCTGTGTGCCTCTGGTTCTAACACTCATTTATTTCTCTTGTCCTCCATAGCTTGAGGCCCGTAATATTGCTAGCACAAGCACAGAGGAATCCATGAATTTTTCTTACTTTAGTAACTGGTGATGATTGTTGCTGCATTTTTACCCTCAACCTTCCATTCATTCTACAACATGCCAAGTACCCGCTTTATGCTGCAGGTTAAGGATGCGTCAGTGATCAAATCCACTGAGGCTGGCACTGAGAACAGTAAATGGTAATGATTATGAGCACACCCTCTGTAGTCTGACAGGCTAGACTAGCATCTTGAGGCGACCCCTTACTACATGCTGTGTAAGTTTAGACATTTTGATTAACTTCTCTGTTAGACAGGCAGAAGGCTACCCTCAAATTCTTGGACCATAGTAAGGGCGAGTTGACTCAGCATCTCCAATAGGGAATAGCCTGGAAAAAGCCCTAGATAAAATTAGCTTTTCTTATTGTAGGCAGCACGTTTATTGGAAAATAGGACTGCTATCTGCCAGCTGGGTGGTGAGCAAGGAGGAAGGAACGTTGGCCTTGGCATGTAGTGGACTTGGGCTTGACTTTTGACTCTTGGTCCTGATGCGGTGTGACTTAGGCACGTTGCTAATGCTCTGGGTGTTTGGGAGGCCACCGAGGGGCCCTGCAAGGTCTTTCATGGCATATAATATGTTGGGGACAGTTATTCAATGCTAGCTCTACTAAATATGAAGCTGAACAAAGGCCACCAGGACTCCCCTCACCTTCCAGAAATTTGTCACCTCACTGTGGAGATGAGACACATTGACAAGTAACTATAGATAACCTAAAAGCGAGAGTGCCTTGGGAGAGCTGCAGCTGATGGGCTTGAGCCTTGCCATTAGCTGTCACTGTAAGAGTGGACTGGGCTATTGACTTGGTGAGAAAACATGCCCTCTCTTTTTGAAGAATAGCGTTGTTTAGCTTCATTCTCTCAGTCTTTCCTCATCGACCCCTTCCTCACCCCAAACCTGAGAGCCTCCGTAATGCACAGAGAAGCGAATTCATGGCCCACAGCGCTGACCTTGTTTGCTGACGCAGTCTTCTGGTTGGGACTGTTACAGCAGCTCAATTAAGATTTAATCTCCTACTATTGCCTGAACTTTACAGCACTCACTTTTCATGAAATGTCTGAAAATCATTGCTTCCACACTCTGATATTGCTGCTGGAGAGACCTACTTAACATTCAGAATCGACCAACAAACCGGAGAAACATGGACCAGAGGCAGGCCTCCAGGGATGCAGGGTTTCATTACGATTCTTGGCAGTGAGCCCTACTCTCTTCTGTTTCCTGTGACCAACTGTGTTTCTTCACCTAATTATCAAAAATAGGTGGCTTGGAAGTACCTGAACTTGGGTGTTCTGTCCTAGAATTGTTACAGTTGACGATCTCTCTTGTGTCATTTGGTTCCTGTTCATCTTGGCCTCTGGACTTGCTTGATGCTGTGGGAACTGTGTGTTTTTCTTTTGCTTCCGGAGTCTGTTTTATTTGATATATGACATGAAAACATGTCTTAAAAACATCTCACGGCCAGCAGGCCCTTTCCTTGCCTCATTATCTGTGAATCCATTTAGCTGGGGAGACAGCTTTTGATGAATGTGTTGTTGTACATACTGCACAGCTCACTGCTCCCTACTCCACCCTGTCCCCTTACCTCCTGGAAATGCCCATCAGACATAAGGGCCAGTGGAGAACGTCTCCATCAGCTTACATGCTGCAGCTTTCCTACTGGCTCTGTGCAGTCCACGGCTGTCACTCTGTACTGGGGACTTTTCAGTACCTCTGTCCTTCTCCCAAATACACATCCCCACCACTACACAGGGAGCAGTCTTTCCAGATACACACATCCCCACTACTACACGGCGAGCGGTCCTTCCCAGACACAAACATCCCCACCACTACACAGGGAGTGGTTCTTCTCAAACACACATTGCCATCACTACATGGGGAATAGTCCTTCCCAGATACACACATCCCCACCACTACACGGGGAGTGGTTCTTCTCAAACACACACACTGCCATCACTACACGGGGAGTAGTCCTTCCCAGATACACACATCCCCACCACTACACGGGGAGTGGTTCTTCTCAAACACACACACTGCCATCACTACACGGGGAGTAGTCCTTCTCCCACACACATTGAGCATGTAGAATGTTTATCTCAGCTGCTGAAACTCACAAGGAGGCTGGGATGAGGTGAGCTTCCTCTGGATTATGGAGAGGAACTTCATGTGAGTTTCCAAACAATATCAATAATGCTGACCCATTCTGATAGGCTCTGAATGCCTGTGTCTCTCCAGATATCCAATGGAGACTATGTGGAGAATTTTGAATGATACAAAAGTTGTGATGAGATCAGAGAAGGAGCAACCCAGCGTATTCAAGGTTGATTATTGAGGGGAGAAGGATGTTTTTTTGAGAGGGATATTCTCGACTTACTATCAAACATATTTCTGAAAAGTTGTGTGAAAATCGAATTATCATGAAATAAATACACATGTAATAATTATTGAAAGGCAATTTGTGTTTGAAAGGGATTCTTTTGCAACACAAATGCCCATCATCTAAGATTTCTTTTAACATTCAAGAATTTTAAGTTCAGTTATTCATTTCAATCAGAAAAGCAGATTTACAGAGAGAAGAGACAGAGAAAGATCTTCCAACCACTGGCTTATTCCTCAAGTGGCTACAATGGCCAGAGCTGAGCAAATCTAAACACAGAAGCCAGGAGCCAACCCTGAGTCCCCCAGGTGGGTACATGGCCCCAAGACCCCAAGGCTGTGGGCCGCCCTCCACCACTTTCCTAGGCCACAAGCAGGGAGCTGGATGGGAAGTGGAGCAGCCAGGACATGAACAGTACCCACATGAGATGCCAGCAATTGCAAGGTAGAGGATTAGCCAATGGAGCCATTGCATGGAGCCCCTAAGTACAGTTCTCTGAGATGGACAGGCAACACAATCAGGCAATTGAGAGAGAAATATGGCTTGTTTCAATTTGGAGTGTGGCTCTGCAAAAGGACAGGATGTTCCCACCTGAAAGAGGTCCTTGAAATTGTCTAACTGAGCTCCCCGCTTAAAAGGTGAGAAAGCAAGGCAGGATGCTTTGCTCAAAGTTAAGCACCAAGTCATTGTGAGGTCATGAAAAACCAAGTGGTTGGGTCATGGTTCTCAGCTGGCTGGATGAAAAATTAAAGCTGGAACCTCCTAGGCCCCTTTCCATGAAGGCTCTGTGCTCTGCACCACCTGCGACCCAATCATGAACTGTGTCTCAACGGGGAAACTGGAGCACTGTGCAGCTGCTCAAGTCTGCCTTCCAGGACTCCTCCCAGCTTACAATTCTGCTGATTCCGTATGACTCTGTGGCATCACTACATGTCCTCCTTTGGTAGGATCAGGAAGTAGGAGAGAGAGAGAGAGAGAGAGAGAGAGAGAGAGAGAGAGAGAGAGAGAGAGAGAGAAAGCTGCTATTGACTCCCAAATGGCCAAGGTGTATAGTAATATTTCTGTTAGAAGCAGGTAGATAATGTAAAAAGAAGAAATTTATCTATTTATCTTCTGGAAAGCAATAAAGCCTTAAAGCTGGATGTAAGAGAGGAAAAAATTGAATTATCTCTGTGCCAATAAGTGTATTACTCAGACTGACTGACTTTGCATTACCCACAAATAGGTGAGCTCAAGAAACTGAAGTTACTCGAATGGACTTTCAGTCTAACAGTTCACTGCTCGAAGAAGGATTGTTTGTAGTGCACTAAAAAGTAAATCTGACTATAATTCTGAAACCTGGGTTCAGGAATCAGTTACCCCAGTAGGGGTTACTTGATGCTGGCTAAATTATTTTTTCTCTTTGGATTCCATTTTCTCATCTGTGCAAGGAGGTAATGGAACTCACGGGCATCTAGATTTTCTTAAGCAAACAAACATTTATTTGTTGATTTGAAAGGCAAGATTGGAGAGAGAGAGAGGGAGAGAGAAAGAAAACTTGAATCTGCTGGCTCTCTCCCTAGATGGCTGCAACAGCTGGGACTGGGAAAGCTGTCAGGAGCTTCTTGGCAGGTGCAGGGACCCGACGCTTGGGCCATCTTGCACTGGTTTTCCGGGCCAATACCAGGGAGCAGCCAGTTCTCGAGGCCAGTGCCCTATGGGATTGTAGCACCACACGCTGTGGCTTGACCTGCTGCTGTAACGACAGCCACTAGATTTCCTTTTGGACTGACATCCTATCAACTATTTTATGATCCTGTGTCTGTGTCACAGTTGTGTCAGAAGCAGGTCCTACCAGATTCCAATATGAAGGAAGTGCGGTCTCGCTTGGATGCACGTGGCTCATGAGCCCATTCAGTCTAAATTCTTTGAGGGAAGAGAGTGAGCCTTCTTCATGTCCCACCAGGGCTAGGTGTCTTTGGTTACATCCCCTCGTAACATGGCCTGTGGTTTATCACACACCGATGAGGCTGAGGGCAAGCTGCCCAACATGTGTCCTTGCTTAGGGAGAGTCAGGAGCAGAAGGGCTGTGGATGGAACTTCTCAAAGCCTGCTGTGCACCTGATCCAACAGTGTGAGGAAAGCTGCCTTCCACAGCTGCCAGGAAGAGCCTCCAGCTGTCTTCACTGAGCCCAAATGCACCTGCACCAGTGGCCGCTGCTTCCAGCAGCTTCCAGAATCCCTTGAGAATGCAAGCCATACTGAGCACCATGAGGAGGCCTTCCAGACATCCGGAAGGCTGAACAACTTCAGGGAAAAGGACGCTGGACTTCACATGAGATGTGATTACTCCTTACCTCTGCCCCTGCCTCTCAGCATCCTTGCTCAGCTCTCCTTGTCCGTAAGCAGCAGTTGCAGTTCCTGCTCTACCTCTCTGTGGGAGCTGGCATTTGCTCCACATCAGCAGCATGCTGGGCAGTCATGCATCCATTAGTGTGTTCATTCTTAACCAATCTTTCCGATGACAGCGTTAGGGTTCAAACATGTTTTGTCCCCTCTAAACTCATCCTGAAATGTGACGGTCATTGCGGTAGAGTGGGGAGGTGGGTGTTCCAAGTGGTGAAAGTCAAGAGGAACTATGCCTTGTCCTGGGACTGGAGGGATTGCTTCCGGAGCAGGTGTCACAATGTGTGTTACTCCCCTGTGTTTTGCTTCTCTTGAATGCCCTTAGCTGCCCTTCTGCCTTTCCACCACACACAGCACGTGGTCCTGGTCAGGTGCAGCTGCCCAGGCAAGGGCGTCCAGCTGCCAGCTTCAATGGCCAATTGATCAATTGCTCAAGCTTGGGTATTTTGTCACAATGAAAAATGGAGTGGGACACCAGTATCAATCTCACTTTTGAGGCTCAGAGTATTTCAGAGACCTGACTAGAGTGGTGGCACAGCTGGGGAAGGGCAGATCCATGGGTTGAAGCCAGGACTGCCTTCAGATGTGCAGAAACATCTGTGTTTGGAAGGGCTTTAGATGGCAAGCAAGGCAGATGTTAGCAGTGCAGGATCTTGGAGCCAGGGCTCTGGAGGTAGGGTTATTCTCCGTAGCCTTGGTTTCCTTTTCTGTGGGATGAAGAGGACGCTGTGCTTACCAGATAGGGATGTTCTGAGAATGAAATGAAGCAGAACTAGTAAAGCCTTAGCTGGCACATCAACTCCATGTCAGTGCTGTTGGCAGAAAGATACTTTGTAGGTGTTGAATAAGAGTTAGCGGAAGTGAAAGAGCATCCCGGTCTTTGCTTCATCCCACATAGACAACCTTTCCTTCCTGTTCTGTTTCCACTTAACTGTGAAAGCCAGAAGGAGCAGGGATTACTAGCATTGCCCCAAACAAGGACACGTTGTAGTATGATCACAAACAAGGACACGTTGTGGTATGATCACAAACAAGGACACGTTGTGGTATGATCACAAACCAAGCCTCTCTGCTCCTCCCGCTGAGCAGGTGGAATTCAGCACCCAGGATTTCAATAAGGGAAGGACAGTGCGTTGTCCAGCCACAGCGTCCCCATTCAGCCTTGGAAAATGTTCCTGAGATCTGTCTACCCCTGTAGCCCAATGAGTTTTGCCAGTGCCTCAGACAAATAGAAATCTTCCGTTCACTGATATAGTCCCCAAATACCTGCAACAGTTGAGACTGAGCCAGGCCAAAGCAGGAGCCTGGAACTCCAGCTGGGTCTCCCGCAGGAATCTGACTACTTGAGCTGTTGCTGCTGCCCCAGAAGCACATGCGTGGGCAGAAACAGGGGAAGCAGCAGGTACTGAAGCCAAGCCCTGGGAGGTGAGAGGTCGGTTCCCCACACAGGGCTTACCTGCGGCGTCCAACGCCTGCTCCTCTGATTCCGACCCCACCTCTGTCCAGCCTGTGGCACCAGCATCCCGTAAGAGTTCTGGTTTGTGTCCCAGCTGCTCCACTCCCTGATCTAGCTCTTTTTGTGTGCCTGGGAAAACAGTGGAGGATAGTCCAAGCCCAGGACCATGCACCCATGTAGGACAGTCCAAGCCCAGGACCATGCACCCATGTAGGACAGTCCAAGCCCAGGACCATGCACCCATGTAGGACAGTCCAAGCCCAGGACCATGCACCCATGTAGGACAGTCCAAGCCCAGGACCATGCACCCATGTAGGACAGTCCAAGCCCAGGACCATGCACCCATGTAGGACAGTCCAAGCCCAGGACCATGCACCCAGGTAGGGAACCTGGAAGATGTTCCTAGTACCCAGTTTGGACTGGCCTGGCTCTGCCCTTGGAGCTGTTTCGGGAGTGAACCAGTATATGGAGGATCTCTCTCTTTGTAACTCTGACTTTCAAGAAAAAATGGATACATCTTTTTTTATATATGAAAAAACTTTCTTCATTTTTTATAAAATACTTTTCTGTAACAGGGAAAAGAATTTGGGAGCTGAATGTCTTTCCTGCCAGCCAGGAACACTTTTTTTCAAATGTCTGTTTCTTCCTTCATGTCTCCCTTCTACCTGTGTTTCCATGACTCATGTCCTAGTGAAATAGCACGATCTACAAAAGAGGTACTGAGGGCCCAGCGTGGTAGCCTAGTGGCTAAAGTCCTTGCCTTGCACACGCTGGGTTCCCATATGGGTGCTGGTTCGTATTCCACCCAGCTCCCTGCTTGTGGCCTGGGAAAGCAGTCAAGGACAGCCCAAACCTTGGGACCCTGCACCCGCGTGGGAGACCCAGATGAGTGCCCTGGTTCCTGGCTCCGGATTGCCTTATCCCTCCTTGAATACCCAGCACAGTGCCTTCTGTGAACACTGTGTGTTAAGAAGCGTGCGTGTGATGTGGCAGTCAGAGTCCTGTGTGTTTTCTTAGGCTCTGTGAGATCATTGTCCTTGTTCTGTAAGTAAAGGAACAATGAGCAGCTTACCTCTCTCCTGGAAGCGATGCTGCTGAAGTCCACTGTGTCCTTCCACACACTGGCTGAAGGCCAGCTCTCACAGCAGACGGGCTGCTCTTGGCAGCACTAGAGGTGTTAGTGGGTTGGGTCACAATAAAAGAACAAACTACTGTGTTGATCAAGCTGCTTCAGTCTGAGTTCTTACCAGCGCAGGCCAGGAATGAGGGCTCTGTCTCGGTGGCTTTGGAAGCATGGGGCCTCCTTTGGGGCAGGCACAGCTGGGCACACTGGGCAGCTTTCCTGACCATCATTTCCATGGACGGTGCTTTGTGGGCAGCACTACATTCACTTATTGAAAGCAACCAGTTTCTATTTTCTCCTAAATGTTTAGTCTCTGAAAGCAAAGTACTGTTTACAACTTTGCATTGATTCCATCAGCAGCTTCTTCAGCGGCCTGACCTCTTTTTATGGTTTTCTGGGGAGGGAAGAATGAAGCAGCTGTAGTAATCTAATGTTGATATTTGCTCTTGCATTCTGATAGATAAACCCCTAGTTCCCTGAAGGAACATGTGCCCTTCTGATACGTGTCACGTTTTTCTTTACCAAGGGCATCCGCACTAGGGTGACTGCAAGGATTTCAACTGATGAGATGGCCTTAAGGCGCTATCACTGTGATTGTAGGCACGAACAGCAAAGCTTATTAGGTTACTTGGGTCCTGCTTTTGATGGCATGGGAAATCTTAAAACAACCATGGGTGACAACTAGATGAAGAGCTATTTGGACATAATTAACTAACACACCTACTGGCTATCTAGAAATTACAATTGTAACTCAGTCTCAGACCACTTTAAGTACATAAAACAATTTAGAGCTGTTATATGTTTCTTTTAAGAAAACATTTTTAATTGGAAAGGCAGATTCACAGAGAGGAAAGACAAAGAGAAAGACAGCCATCTGGCACTTCACTCCCTAAATAGCTACAACAGCTGTAGCTGAGCCCATCTCAAGCCAGGTGCTTCTTCTGGGTCTCCTATGCAGGTGCAGGGGTCAAAGACTTTAGGCCATCCTCCATTTCCACAGCACAAAGGATTGATAAATTAACAACAAAAAATCAGCTTTCTTATTTGAGAGTGACATGAAGACACTGATTAAATTCTCTTTGCTTCGGGGCCCAGTGTGATAGCGTAGTGGTTAAAGCCCTCGCCTTGACCACCCCATTTCCCATATGGGCGCCAGTTCTAATCCTGTCAGCCCTGCTTCCCATCCAGCTCCCTGCTTGTGACCTGGGAAAGCAGTCCAGGACAGCCCAAAGCTTTGGGACCCTGGACCCGCGTGGGAGACCCGGAAGAAGCTGCTGGCTCCTGGCTTCGGATCGGCTCAGCACCAGCTGTTGCGGCTGCTTGGGGGAGTGAACCCTCTCAGATGGAAGATCTTCCTCTCTGTTTGTCCTCCTCTCTGTATATCTAACTTTGCAATAAAAAAAAATTCTCTTTGCTTCATTAATACTCATTGTGACTTTGTTATAATCTAGGCTCTAGTACCTGACAACAAAATTGATAACATGTAGCATACTGACTATAAACTTAACCAAATCTAATCTTTAGTTCTGTGTCCTCAATGTGTTATTGTATCTTGCTAGCTGTTAGATGGTTGTTCATTTTGGTGTAAACCATGGCGAAGTTGTAAGCTTTACTTGTGAACTGTGCAGGTGGTGGAGGAAGATGGAGGGGTTTTCTAAGACAGGCGTGTCCCTGGCCTTGCGAGACTTGTGCAGGTCTGTCGACAGGGCTTGAGAACACGGCTGCAGCTGATTAATTCATAACTGTTTCCTTCTGGGGCAGTGATTGAGGAGTGCTGGATTTAGCTGCCAGTAGGGACCCTCTCCTGCTGCGTGGGAATGCCTAGGTTCTAATCCTGCTGTGCTTCCGATCCAGTTCCCTGGAAAGCAGCTGGCTCTTTGGACTAGCACATCTGGGGAGTGAAGCGGTGAATAGAAATGCTGGCTTCTCTCTTTCCCTTCCTCCCTCTCTCCTCGTCCCATTTCTGTCTCTGCCTTCTGCCTTTCCAATAAATACATAGACACAAATACAAATAAAATTTGAGAGGAAGAGAAATAGAACCAGGTTCCAGTCACTTTTATCATTCCATAAATTGTGCCCCTGCACAGGCCTGGGAGGCAGAGTTGAATCCAGGTCTCCTATGTGGGCAGCAGGAGCCCACGACATCATGTTTCCTCTGCAAGGGAGCCCTGGTGGCACGTTGGAATCGGGCTGGACACAGAACTCAAACCCACGTTCTGCGCTTTGAGAGGTGGGCGTCTTAACGGCAGCTTAGCTTCTAAGGCTTGTTGGCCAGGCCAGTGCCTTGTAGGTTGATTCTGAACTTGTGTGAGTCTGCAGCCTAAGTCCGACAGCACATGCCGACACACCTCACGCAGTGCTAGCCCGACTGCATCCATTCGACGGCACAGCGACAGAGAACCAGCAGGATCCCACAACCCAGTCACTAACTCAACTGCCTGATGGGCAGGAGGAGCAACAGGAATCTGCAGCTGGGCGTCAGCACCATCACATGTCCCTTTACCTGGCCCCGCCCCTGACCTCTGGGTTCTTTTCCAGTTGCCACCAGTGCCACCAACTTATTGCAAAGCTTTCAAGAATTGCCCTTTGAATGAGCTGTGCATCGTATTGTCCCCCACTGTGTATACACAGTGTCCTGGACCTTGGTGTTTCTTTTTTTCCTAACAATACCTCCTGGAGATTTTTCAAATAATTCTATAAAATATACATCCTTAAATGCCTTTGTAATATTGCACTATATAGATGTGCCTTCATGTTTTAACAACTCCTTTGTTGCTGCTTAATTTAGATTATTTTGATCTTTTAATATGACAAGCAATTAATCCCTTTGGATATGTATAAGTACATTTGTGCTATAAATGCCTGGATGTAGAATGGCAAAATTATAATAGCAACAGGATTTTAGGTTTTTCAGACATTGCTACATTACTCTTCATAGAGGATACACACCTGTTCACTCCAGGTCTGTGACAGCCTGCTGCTTCACACCGTCGCAAAGCAGAATACTCTCCAGTGTTCCGATTGTTGCTAGGGAAAAATATAATTCAATTCTATGTTCTCTGGATGCTCCGACTGTACGTCTAGAATTCAGCACCATTGCTAACTGCCTGGAGGATATTGGTAACAGATCGCTTGGGGGCTGGTGGTGCAGTTCAGTGGGTTAAGCTACCACCTGGCATCCTATGGGGGCTGGTGGTGCGGTCCAGTGGGTTAAGCTACCACCTGGCATCCTAATGACCAACAGTTCAAGTCGTGGTGGCCCCATTTCAGGCCAGCTCTGCTAAAATGCCTGTGCAAGACACAGAAGCTGACCCGAGCGACGGGGTTCCTGCTCTCTGTGTGGGAGATGCGGATAGAATTCTAGCCTGCTGGCTCTGGTCTGGCCCAGCCTTTGCAATCGTGATCATGTGTGGAAGGAAAAGGAGTTTCCTTTACATGAACGCAAAACTCCCGTCCTGAGTAGTCTGAAAGTGAGTGGGTGAACAGAGCTCAGTGCCGGGTCTCACCTTCTATGTCTGCACATCCTTGACTCTGTTTTCAGTGTGGGACTCCTGCTCTGAATCCAGCCTGCGCCCTCCAAGTCCAGCACATCTCGGCTTTGCCCTCTCCAGAGTCCGTGCAGCTGCTCATTGGCTGGGGTGGGGAGGAGCAGCTGGATGGGAAGTGGAGCTGCCGGGATTAGAACCAGCGCCCCTATGGGATCCCGGGGCGTTCAAGGCGAGGACTTTAGCCGCTAGGCCACGCCACCAGGCCCCGAAACTAAATCTTAAAAAAAGAAAAAAGTGCCAAGGCAAGAAGGACAAAGCTGTTTTAGAGTTGGAGCCGGCAGGTATCAGCAGTATGTTGATAAGACAGAATGGCTGAGGTTCATGTCCTGAGCTAGGACAGAAGTCCAGATTTGAGAGGCATGAGGATTTGTGGTGGGACATGTGAGGTATGGGAAGACATTGAAAATGGTGAGGTGGAAGAGGCTGGAGCTAGCGAGCAGGCTAAGCTAGTGACACACAGTGGCCTACAGGAGGACTACGGTTGGATAAAATCACCGAGTAGGGGATGGAGAAAGACCCAGAACTTGGAGAAGAGAACCTGCAGGTGCTGAGGTGTTGAGGGATCTAAGCACAGGAGACTGAAGAGGAGCTGCCGGTGGAGGGGAAGAGAAGGCTTTTGTACATAACCCCAGGTCCTGGAGCCTCTGAGGGCGCGGCCTCCAGGGATTCGGAGGCGCCTTCAAGTTGGAGGACACAAATGTGAGCAGGAAGGCGCGGAGTCACACCTCTTCCCTGAAGAGATGGTGGGAAACTCAGCGCTCCAGCCAGCTTGTAGGGAACAGGTGTCTTCCTGGAACCCCCGCCCAGGCGCGCCCCACCCCGCCCCCCGCTGGCCCCGCTGTACACTCCGGGTCCCAGCTGAGTCCCCTGCCACTCGTCCATCCTTCCTGATCCTCTGGAGAAGGGGCACGTGTCCATTTGGGGGATTCAGAGGGCGCTGAGGCTTAGGCATGCCTGGCATTCCACTGGCTAAAAAGTTAGGGAGGTGGGGCCATCCGAGCTGAGATCGGGGAGATACAAGACCGGGCCGTGCCACCGTTTCCAAATTTGCTTCTCGGCTGCCCTAAAGAGAATTCCTGCCCCTCTATTCTAGGGCGAAGAAGTTAAAATTAGGGTCAGTCGTGCAGGACTGATTCGCAGATGCGGGGAAGCTAACCCCAGAAATAAGCTAGTTTCCCACCGCGAGGGGCGGGGCGGGGGCCTAAGGTCCTTCCAGCACCAAGGCTCGGCAAGGCCGGCCCCTCCCAGCAGCCGGAGAGGGTCTTCTCCCAAGCTCTAAAATCCCAGGCGCCGCTGACCCTTCCCAAGTGTGCAAACGTCTGCTCCCCGCCCGGCCCCCTGCTGCAGCCCCGGGTCCAGCCCGGCTGCCCGCCCCGCGGGGCGTCCGGCTCGTCTCCCGGCGCCGCTGCGCCAAGTGGAACCGCCAGCCGCACACGCTTTGCCGCGTGCCCGCGCCCCGCACTAGCGTTCCGCGGGTGGCCGGTGGCTGGCGGCTCGCACCTGGAGCCTCCCCTCCTCCTCCTCCTGCAAGCGTAACCATGCTGTTCAGGGCCGTCCTCCTGGCGGTGCAAGGTAAGACGTGGACTCGGGAGACCCCGGAAGGTGCGCTCACGACTTGCTCAGGCCTTGCTGCCCCCAGGGGCGCTGCCAGCTGGGCTTAACCTGGCCGTCTCTGCAGCCCCTAACCTTCTGCCCCTGACCCAGTCAGGGCTGGAGTTGGGTCGCGCCCTGGGGTGCCGCGGGAGGTAGTGCACCCCTCTGCCCTGAGCTGTCTCCCGCTTTCACGGGGCGGGGGGACACTCGTGGGACGCCCCGAGTGGGTGCAAACGCTCGCGTGCGGGCGTCTGAACTGAAGCTGGTTTTGCGCCCACAGCCCTGCAGCTGGCCGGCGCCCTGGACCTGCCTGCGGGCTCCTGCGCCTTTGAAGAGGACACTTGTGGCTTTGATTCAGTGTCGGAGTTTCTGCCTTGGATTTTGAATGAGGAAGGTAAGGGGGCTCGGTGTGGAGAGGGCTCGAGGTGAACTTTCTTGCTTGCTGGCTGGCTTTCTTTCCGCATGGATATTGTTATCTTGGAGTTCAATCCCTCCGGGAGGAGAAGCCTGCCTCCCCATGCTCCTTCCAGCAGTGTGCTGTGCTGTCAGAGTCGGGAAGCAGACCTTTGTTTACCTGGTCCACAGGCAGAGTCCGGGGCGTTGGTGCCTCCCCAGCACTCCATACTAGGAGGGAGCGAGGCCAGGAGTCCAGAGAAACCAATGGGTGCTGCCAGCAGGCCGGGTGCAAGCAGCATCAGGATCTGGGAACGCTGGACAGAAAGAACAGGTTCTGGTCCAGCTTTGCCAATTGGTCCCTAGCTGCTGTGTGTGGGTGTCAGTGCTAAACCCTGCGGCTTCCCTGGGCGGGGAGCGACTTGGCTGTGTGGTTTCATCTTTGGACTGCAGAGCTGGCTAGCGTTGGGCCTTGTTCACGGTATGGCTCACTGTTTGGGTTCCAATGACAAAGTTGAAGTATGTGTTGGTGGGGGGCGAAGGGGGAAGATGTCAGAAGTGTCTTCTTAGTTGTTGTGTACTGTAAGAAAAAATCAGTGATTTTCAGAACCCAATCACGGGCACTGGCCCATGCCCCACCCCCTTTCTCTTGTGCCACCATCTGTAAGCCTGATGCCTCAGAGCCTCCTGGCTGGAAGAGAGCCCTGTTTGTAAACCACAGCACTGGCTGTGAAGCCTGCCAGCCGGCGTCCTCACTCAGCTAGCCTCCCTGGAGAAGGGTGGCACCCCCAATCCCTGCACAGGCTGAGGGAGCTGTCTCCAGCATGCTGTCTGTCCCAGGCTTGAGGACAGCACCGTTCACACAGTAGGGTGCCTCTCTGTCCGGTACCACGGGGTCTGCACTACCCAGCCAATGCCTGGCTGACTCAGGCCATCCGGGCAGGGAGGGGAACATGAAGGAAGTAAGTTGGTAGTAGTCCTACTTCCGGTGGATGCTAAGTCTTCAACACCTGGGCTTGTTCACTGTAGCCAGGTAAAGGCCATCGTTCCTTCCTCATGGGATGGGGGCCCTATCCGCCAACAGCCTTAGGAAAGTCTCTCTGGATCTCACTGCCTTCCCCTGACCTGATAGTGTGAGAGCGCTGTGCCAGCCCGCCTTACTTACCTGTGCCACCAGTGTGAGTCTGGAGAGTTGACTCTGCAGCCTCAAAGCTTCTCCAACTCAAGAAGCTGCTCCTGTGGGCCGGTGACAGATTCAGGTGGTCGAACCCCACTGTGTCTGGAACAGGTCTGGGTTCTGAGAGGTTGCTGTCACGGCTCAGTGGTCTGTGCCCAAAAGCAAAGGGTATCTACAGTGTGAGCTCATCCTCACTGTTTCCCCTGGCACACCTGCACTGTTGACCCTGTGTGGGGGCCATGACCCCCTGACATACCTGTGCTGTTGACCCTGTGGGGGGGTGGCCCTGACCAGGTGGAAGGTGTCTGAGCATGAGCAGCTTTCCTCATGCCTTCCTGTGGTATGGCCCTGAAAAAAGGAAATCATCACTCCAGAAACCAAGGACCAGTGGCCCTGATCCCTCTCCCCAGCCGTCCTTGGGGAAGGGCTCCTCACAGCCCACCTCTGGACCAGTGCATGCCACCGCTGGCTGAACATGTACCACAGGATGCACTCTCTGCTGAACTGGCAACTTGGCACCCGCGTGGCCGTTAAACCCAGAGAAAACAGTAAGATGCTTATAGGAAAAGGTGGCTACGATCTAGCAGTATAATGAAGGCACTGTGGCTTTCCTCTTTGCTTTCTTTCTAACGGTCATGGCTTTCTGGCCCAGACCTGGCTGGGCTGGCGGGGAAGGAGTTCATTCTCATCCCGACACTGCAGGGTGGAGTGGGCAGCTTAGGCTTTGGTCGGTACAGATCTTGTTTTTCAAGGGCCAGAACTTGGACATGACCATCATCTTCTCTGGTCTCTGGGGAGTGAGGGAAAAGAGGTGTGCCAGTTGCTGTGGTTGCCTGCCCAGAAGCCATCACAGAGAATTTCCTGAATGAATTCATTGCAGGATTGGTCAATTAGAGTTAACAAAACAGTCCCAGGCTGAAGTTTTCGAGGCTATCAACATGTCTCTCTAAACATTGACTTCATCCTGTTTCCAAACCCCTCTGCAAGGGGCTCCATCTGGCTCGGTGTGCTGGATCCACCTGAGGAAGTATGAGTTTCAGAGAGTCCTGCTCTCAAGTTCCGGGAGCATGGGCAGTACTTCCCACCTGTCCTTGGTCAGTAAGGAGAACCACAGTGGTGAGAGCAGCACTAATGCCCAGTGAAAGGAGTTGACGGGCAGCAGGTGTACAGGTCCGAATCCTCACCAGCAGAGTGAATCTCAGGGTGGCTGGCAACGTCTCCTGGCTGCAGCGTGTCTCTCCTGCGACTCCACATGGTGTTTGATGTCTGCTGCTTAGTTTCCTTAGAGTTTTCAGTGTCTATACGTCTCTGATCATGCTTTCAATACACCTCGGTTATGGGCCTTTGCACAGAGAAGGTGGATTTCATCAGGGCGGCATGTTGGCTTAGGCTGTCTGCTACGAGGGAGGGTATGCCCCGAAAAACACGTGTGCCGCTCCGGATGACCCGGCACTGCAACTCAGTACGGTCTTGTCTAGTTTCTTATTTTGCAGTGGTTTGCGGCTGAGTTTTTGATTTCTCTTTGAGTTGTGGAGTGTGTGTGTGTGTGTGTGTGTGTGTGTGTGTGTGTGTGTGTGTGTGCCTGAGAGAGGAGAGAGAGGAAGGAAGAGAGAAGGAGACAGAGAGAGAAAGGAAGTAGTCTCCCACTCCCTGGCTGACTCTAAATGGTGGTCTGGGCGCAGCCAACGTGAGGATCTCAGCACCCCGGCTGGGTCTCCCGCTTGGGCAGCAAGGACTGTGAGTCCTGCAGCCACCACCTGCCGAGGTGCACACAGGCAGAGCCAGAACTGGAACTCTGGCGCTCCAGTGTGGGAAGTGGGTATCCCCAAGTGCCATCCTAGCATTGCTCCAAATACCTGCCCCAGTTTGTCACAGGAAGTGAAATTCTGCCAGACTAATGTAAACTCACTGCCAATTGTAGGTTTGATTGGAATCCAGATAAGAAGTGGTCTAGTTTATCCACTATTTAAGAAGAAAAAGAAAAACCTTCTTTATTCATTTATTAATCCTGTAAAATCATGTTGATTTTATTTACCATTTAGAGACTGTTGGAATCCCCTTGAATAATGGTTCTCAATTGAAATCAAGATTGTTTATTCTTGGCCCAGTGTAGTGGCATAGCAAACAAAGCCCCTTCCTGAGGTACTGGCCTCCCGTGGCTGCTGCATTTCTGATCCAGCTCCTGCTGATAGCCTGGGAAGGCAGCAGAGGCTGACCGAAGTGGGTGGACCCGTACACTCACATGGGAGACCCAGAGGAAGCTCCAGGCTCCTAACCTCATATCAGCTCAGCTACTGCCAGCCATTTAAGGAGTGGATCAATGGATGGTCGATCTTTTTGTCTCTCCTTCTCTCTGTTCATCTGCCTTTTCAATCAAATAAATGGATTAAAAAGAAAAGGTTTTCTGTTATCCTGATGCCAGCCGTGGGGGCAGAAGCCCTTGGAGACGGCCCTTGGTGACTCTGTCTAAGCTGTCAGAGCACCAATCAGTCATTAAGTGGATTTGGCTTCTCAGCTTTGGACGTTGTAGCTGCTTACCTTTAACCCGACTCTGCTAGCGGAGCTGAGGAGGGAAAGGAAGGCTGATCCGGGTGCTGCTTTCTGGGAGTTTGGAACAGCAAGGCACTGAAAGAGATGTGTGAACTTGGAGGTGGTAAGAAAGGAAACCCAAAGCCCTCACTGTGTCACACTGTCCATCCACAATAGAAGTTGGGGGTTAGGAAATCACCTAATATGGGAGAAAAGTTTGTCAGGTCTTGTATGCCAGAGCGAGATATGGCGTCTGAGGCAGAAGTGCAAACATAACCAAGGGCTGAGGGGAGGCTTGGGCAGAGCACACCGAAACGACCTTGTCAGCACGGGTGCGTGTGTCCCTGCCCAACACCCCTGCCTTCACGCCAACTTTTCCTTCTCTGTGAGGACGCCCTTGCTTGCTTGGCCACCCGAGTTTCACTTCTGCACTTGGTCATGTGCCGCTTATTATTAACAGTGATAAGTATATTTATCATCGATACTTCCTGCACTCCAGCTGAGTCAAACATCTGGCTGAGATCCCAAAGGGCCTGCCTGCTTGAGAAGGGCCAGTCTTCTCCTTCCCGTAAATGCCAGCTTTTTTTCCTGAGCTCCAAGGGCCGAGTGAGCATTGCACGCTGGCACCATGGAAGTTCATAAGGTGATCCCTCCCCTCCTGGGGTTCCTGGTGCTCTGAGTTTGCTCCTGGAGCTTTGAAAGCAGAAGTGCAGGCCCACATTGTATAGAAGCTGGAAGCCAGCAGCTGTCTGTGTGGCGGTGTTCCTTGCCTGCCTTAGACATCAACCTGGACAGCCTCATCGTTTTACCAAGGAGCAGGCCTCCAGTAACACTCCCAGGCTGGCAGTGGCAGCCCTGAGACAGCCCTGAGACAAGGCCACCAATCCCCTAAATCACTGCAGTGGACGCCATAAGGCCACCGATCCCCCAAATCACTGCAGTGGACGCCATAAGCCTCAGTAGCACTTGGTTGCTCTTTGAGCTGTGCAGAGATCCTATCTACTTACCATCTTCATTGTGTATGAAAGGACCTGGCATGCAGTAGGTACGCCACGAAGGTACTCCAATATGTTCATGGAAAAGTAGAGTTCAAAGACAAGTTTGAGTGAGTGCAAAAAAAAAAAAAAAAAAAAAAAAAAAAAAAAAAAGAAAAGAGAAAGAAAAACAGAAAAACCCACCTTGAAATCTGTGTACAGGTTTTTCAAGATAAATATTTTCCGGAGTGTTTTGAAGACCCATTGTATGCCTGCATTTGGAAATACTTTAATGCTAATATAAACTCACCTTTTAATGGGCTTTTACTAATGCCCTCATAGTTGATGAATGAATCTAGTATATTGGATCATGAAAATGTCCTTCCGTATTGTCTTACGTGCTTCCGGTTCACTCTGCCCCAAGGTGGCTCCTTGTCCCGAGGAACGGCTACTGCTGTTAACACACGCTCTAGGCGTGTTGGGTCGGAACCATGCACTTTCCTTTAAAACTGTGTGGTCTTGGGCGAGTTATTTATCCTCTCTGTCTCTCAGATTCCTGAGACGTTCCTGGAGATAGGAATACTGGTTTCCTAACATTGTGAAGATTGTACACTTGAGTGCATTTAGCACGAAGTGAGCTTTCTCACTGATCCCAAGTTTGTGATTTATCAGTATCATAAACTTCAGGTCTTCTCATTCATATCGCCTTTCCAGTGTGCTTCTGGGGAGCACTTTAAGGGGAGTGGCAGGATTCTGCTTTGCTGAGAGTTCTGCAGATTGCTCCGCATTCCAACCAGAGGCACAGCCTGCATTTGCTTCTCTCTGGCTCTATTTTAAGCATCCAAGACGTTCATTTCACTTTTGTGTGATTGAATGAGGCATGCATGTAAAGTGATAACACTGAGTTTCACACTTGGCTTACAGTGCCCCCTTGGTTTTCCCTGCAAACTCTTGGGTTTTGTCAGGAATATCTTGCTTTCTGCCCCCCGCACCCCCGCCCGCCTCTCCTGTCTCAGCTGCTGTGTCCCTGTCTGTTTTCCCGCAGACCTGTGCTGGAGCTCTGCTGTAGATGGTGCTGGTGCCTCCCAGTAGACCCATTATCAGATGCACCTGTTAGCTCCTAAGCTCTGTGGACAGCTCCTAACCCTTGGCCCCCCGCCAGTCATGCTGGGTTCTTTGATTCTTTTGTTTGACTCTCATTCTTGGGGCTTTACCTGCCTGCCCTGCTCCTTCCTGCCATGACTGACTCCTCTGCATTTAGACTCCGTGTGACCCACTCCAAGGTCAACACTGAGTCTGCATTCCTCCTTGTTAAAACTAGAGTTGCTGAATGGGATCCTTAGATCCCTTGGGAATTTTTAGGATGTTTTTCTTTTCATAATTGGAAAAGGCAGCCAGAATGACGGTATGCTGGGAGAAATATCAATTTCCTGAAATAGGACTTAGTGCTTCCAAAGTTTTCTTTGCAACTCTTAGCTTATGGTTACCATGTTTTGTGTCTTGCATCTTGGAAAATAACATAAGCAGTCTTGGTTCTTTAAATAGCTGAGCTTTATTTAATAGGTTACCCTGAAAATGCTCCCATTTCTGTATCTTATTAAGTAATAGCTGATTTTTAAGAATCTGAGCGAAGCCAGTTATAGTAACAGAAGTGATAGATATCCCAGTAAGTAGGACCTACAGGGGCTTGAACCGTTTGGAGCATGCTGGCTGGAGCTGTCCCAATGTTCACACCTGGTAGGTATCTCAGAGTCTCCCACAATTATACAGACACATCTGTGCATTCAGGTCTAGGTTCTACCTGCCCAACTGTCAAGGGAAGAAGGGAGTGTGACCCAGGAAAAACAGAGTGCCACTGACAAACGGGGACAGCATTTAGGAGTACAGAACATCGCAGCATATCAAAACTTCTTCTATAGGAATGTTGTGTTATGCATATTTCTTATGAATAGTCATGCCCAGCTCCTACTTCAGTTATTCCTGATTTTTTTGCCTGGCATTCCTGATTTTTTTTGGCCTGGCATTACTAAGAAAAAACCAGCAGGCACACAATGACAAATGAACAGACTCCTTAGATGACGGTGGTACGTGTCTGAGATTGAGGCTGTGCCCTGGACTGACTGCCAGTTCCCAGGCTCTGCAGATGGGTTAAGAAGACATGCGCGTTCGTGAACAGTTCTGCGATGCTTACCTGTGGCCTACAGGCTGAACTGCAACTGCCCGGAGCAGCACTCAAGGCCCGTCATGATGTGTGCCCATCTGCATGGCTGCTGTGTTCTCCCTTGCACGCCCTTTGCTTGACACACCCCTTACTTTCTTGCCTCTTGCTCTGTGTGCATGCTTCCGTATACCTGTATGCCCTTGCTTTTTTATTCCCCTGGTCTCACTTTCAACTCTCCAAATGGGATCCAACTGTAACAATGCGCAGTTCTTTCTTGAATATCCTGTGGTTTTCCCAGGTGAAATGAACCTTCCCTGTTCCTCCCTTCCCGTTCCTGTCTTTGCATACCACCTCATAAATCTCATCCTTGGGGTGTCCACACCACCCCAGCACCTCATCAGAGCATTCCGTCTTTCAGAAAAGTGATCACGTCCTCCCCCAGTGCCGGGTGAGAGTACGTGCCATCAGCAAACACTGTGAATTTAATCTAGCTCCAAAGTCCTTGTTGAGATTGCTGGTGAGTCAAATAAACAACGAAGAGAATCGTGACGTTTTTTCCCTGTAGTGAAAGAGGTTGTGTTGAATAATCCTTTCTGCAGTGGCACTCCAAAGACTCGGGAGACTTGTGTTTCATTTCCACACGCACCAGTGGGGCACCAGTTTGGCTTGCTCACCAGTACACGGTCTGTTTCACCATGACATGCCGCTCCTGGTTGCTCACCCATCAGCACTGTCTGAGCCTCTGCCTGCACAATCCCAGCACCACAGTATCACTAGAGAGTGATACTGGTGCATATGAAAAGGGGGTTGGCCAGTAATGATTAGACTGAAATTAGCCCATCTGTCCGACTTTGCCAGTGCAGTTGCCATTCCATTGCTGGACCCCCCTGTCAGAGAGCTCAGCGTGAAGCAGATCGAGTTGGCAGTGGGTTTTCTAGTTACAGGACTATCAGTGGCCTAAGAGGCTGATGGTGAGGGATTAGCACATAGGTGTTTGAGATAAGATGGAAAGAATAAAACACCACAAGCAGGATTAAGTTGGTAGGACATGATGCTTGATCTAGAGGGAGTGCTGTTAGAGGAAAAATGATTCCCATATTCACAGCTTGCACAGCTGTTGAGTTGGTGGCACCAACACTTCAGAGAATGTCAAACTTAGGGCAGGAAAAGTTAGACTCTGCCCTGGGATACCTGGGAGACACCCCAGGGAAGGATAAGAATCTGAAAATCGGGAACACTCTGGGGAAGAAGGCTGTGTGGCCAATCCATTGGCTCAACTGGCTAACTCTCCACCTCCAAATGCAGCAACCCATATGGGCACTGTTTATGTCCCAGCTGCTCCATTGCTCATTTGACTCCCTGCTTGTGGGAAAGAAGTGGAAAATGGCCCAAGTCCTTGAGACCCTGCATCCTCATGAAGACCCGGAAGAAGCTTCTGACTCTTGACTTTGAATCAGCTCATTTCCTGCCATTGCAGCCATTTAGAGAATGATCCAGTGGATAAAGGATCTCTCTGTATCCTCTCTGTGTAAAGTTAGCCTTCCAATAAAAATAAATACATTTTGTTAAAAAGACTATGACTATGGGAATGTTCAACATAAAGATAGCAACTAAATCTTGAGTAGCGGCAAGCATTTAACGTAGCAGTTAAGATATCAGAGTTGTGATTTCAGCTTCCTGCTGTTACAGACCCTGAGAGGCAACAGGAACAGTCCAAGTACTCGGGTCCCTGGCACCCACACGGGAGGCCCAGATTGCATGGCAGGCTCCTCCTGGTCCCTGGCACCCACACGTGCGGCCCAGATTGCGTGGCAGGTTCCTGATCCTTGACACCCACACGGGAGGCCCAGATTGCATGTCAGGTTCCTAGTTTTCACTCGGCCCAGTCTTGGATGTTGTTGGCATTTGGGGAATGGAGCATCTCTTTCTATTTCTGCCTCTCAACTATTCAAATAACCAAAAATAAGTAAACAAAAAGTTGTAAAAATCTTGAGCAGAGATGGTTATCATTCAGTGTGTGCAGTGATTACAGGAGGAAGCTAAGAATGGCTGCTTGAACTCACAAGTTAAAGTTGGATATATGAAACAGAAGGGTCGGTGTTGTGGCCTAACAAGTTAAGCCTCTACCTGTGATGCTGACGTCCCAGATGGGTGCCCATTTGAGAACCAGCTGCTCTATTTCAGATCTAGCTCTCTGCTGAATGCACTCAGGAGAGCAGCAGAAGTGGTCCAAGTGTTTGGGCCCTTGAACTCACTTGAGCAACGTTCAAGAACCTCTAAGCTCGTGGCTTTAAACTGGTCCAGCTCTGAAACCGGAAGAACAGATTGTGCAGGCTAAGAGTCCCCCGCTGAGTGACAGTCACAAATGTGTGAACCCTATTTTTACCTTAAAGACAGAGTTGAAACATGTGGCTGGAACTGTGATAATTATCGTATATCCTGGAACTTGTTCATTAAAAAGTAAAAACAAGGGCCTGGCACAGTAGCCTAGCAGCTAAAGTCCTTGCCTGGCATACACTGGGATCCCATATGGGTGCTAGTTCTAATCCTGGCAGTCCCTCTTCCCTTCCAGCTCCTTGCTTGTGGCCTGGGAAAGCAGTTAAGGAAGGCCTCAAGTTTTGAGACCTTGCATCCATGTGAGAGACCCAGAAGAGGCTCTGGACTTCTGGCTTTGGATCGGCGCAGCTCCAGCTGTTGTGGCCGCCTGGGGAGTGAATGAACAGACAGAAGATCTTCCTCTCTATCTCTCCTCCTCTCTGGAGATCTGACTTTCCAATAAAAAAGAAGTAAAAACAAAACTTTCATAAGCTGCAAGAGACTACTGTAGGCCTCAGGGATCTTTGGTGTGACAGCATGTTCTATTTCCAATATAGGAATACTTTATAACAAGAGTGAGACCTGGTCAGTCACAGGACAGCCTCCTGTGCAGTTAGCATCTGTGACTTATAGCGAATATTTAGCAGTGTGTGCCAGAACACTCTGACTGCTGTCTCTGACATTCATAACTATTGTGACGGCTTTGATTATCACCGTCTCACGGATGAGGAAGTATGGGATGCAGAGAGATTAGACAACATGCCTGGTGCTGGCGCTGTGCCCATTTGTGACTCCAGGCGCCAAGATCAGAGCATTGCTTTGACTCCCAGCTCTGCTTCCAATTCAGCTCCCTGCGAATCAGGTGGGTGATGGCCCGACTCTTAGGCCCTGCCATCCATGTGAGAGACTCGGATGTAGTTCTAGCTTCCTGGCCATAACCTGGATGTTGGGGCCATTTGGACAAGGAGCCTCTGGAGGGGAGATTTACCCTCCCCTCTCCTTCTCCTTCCTATACACCCTCTTCCCCTCTCTCTGGCACCCCACTTTTCAGATGGAGATAGGTAGATAAGTAAGATAGATGATAGATAAAATTTTAAAAGATGGCCAAGGCCATGAGTGACAGAATGAGACTATCCACTCGAGCCCCTGCAGATCCGTACTCTGAGTTTTGCTTGACTCCACCTGGCTGCACCTGCGAGCAGGGCCTTGCCTTCACACCAGGGAAGACGGCAGGGTTTATGCATCTCGGCGATGGGGGCAACTTCGGCCAAATGTGGATGATGCAGCATTGTCTCTGCCCCCGCGAGTCCCCGGCTGCTGCCAGCCTGGCTCCCCTTCTAGCCTGAAGTGGCGTGAAGCAGGGAGAGTGATCGTGGCTTGCTTTTTCCGTAATACATGAAAATTCACTGTTTGAACCATTTGGAGGATTCTCTTCTCCATCCTCCGCATAATCTTGGATGGGAACGCCAAGGAAAACTCACAATTTGACCTAAAATACTTTGGCAGTCTTAAGGAATATTCCCAAACTTCAAGTTCATCTACTCCTACTGGGAATGAATTAGAAAAAAAAAAACCATACAGATAACATGTTTTTGCAAGCCGATTGCTCTGTTGTCGGTCATTGTGGTACTTTTCATTCTGTTGCTCTTAACAGAATGGCAGTGTTTCTATACAGCAATGTGATATACAAGTTAGCTAGCTGCGTAGAGAAATTTCCATTCCTTATTTGACAAGCTTTTGCTGCACTGCCAGAGAGAGCTGAAGCATTCCTCAGCGCTCTGCTGCCATGAAGGTGACCTTAACGTGCTTTTGCTTCCTCCAGAAGCTGCCTCTGTGCTTAGCAGTGTTGCAGGACTAAAACCGTCTAATCTGAAACTCTGCAAGTTTTCTTTCCTAAGTTTCTACACATTTCTTCTGTTTCTTTGACTTTATTAAAAAATGGACAGTAAAGGAGATTGTTGGAGGATTTTTCTCTGCAGTGTGTTTTGATCATGCACAAGCCCATTTGGAAGTTTAACTTTTAGGGAAGTAAACTCTTTGGCTTTCCATTACAAATCATAAAATTAAATAATGCATGTCAGAAATCACACATTTGCTTCTGTTTTTTCTTTTTGCACATATTCTAAGGATGAAAATTTGAGTAAATTTTAGTCTCTTTTTGCTTTTCTTTTTAAAAGAATCAGTGGTAAAGAAAAGATTTATTTTATTTTTATTGGAAAATCAGATATGCAGAGAGGAAGATCTTTTATCCGTTGATTCACTACTCAAGTGGCCGCAACAGCCAGAGTTGAGCCAGGAGCCTGGAGCCTCTTCTGGGTCTTCCACGCGGGTGCAGGGTCCCAAGGCTTTAGGATGTCTTCAACTGCTTTCCTAGGCCACAAGCAGGGAGCTGGATGGGAAGTGGGGCTGTCAGGATTAGAACCGGTGCCCAGATGGCAGCCCATGTCTCTGGCCCCTTGCCAGTCATGTGGGAGACCCAGCTGGAATTCCAGGATGTTAATTTCAGCCTGGCCCAGATCTGGCTGTTGTGGGCATCTTAGAATGAAGTAGTACATGGAAGATCCATCTCTCTGCCTGTGCCTTTCAAACAAATAAATAATCTCTAAAATAAATAACAATATTAGTTATAAACATAGCTAACCCAGAAAGAGTGATTTCCCCTATCTACCTATATATAGGTTTTTCCCCAAGTGTTTTATGTTATTACCTAGCTTAACCTTTCAAGCAGTCTGGTGAATGGAGTCCTGTTTTCACCCTCATTTGAAATTTGAGAACCATGAGACATACAGTGACATACAAGTCACGGATTGCTTGGGAGCAAGGCTATGTTCTACACTTGATCTCAGCCAAAAGGCTGAGAAGCGACAGGGTTTTTACCCAGAGTGTGTCTTAGGGTGAAGCAGGTAGTGTGGCATTCTCATATCCTCAATGATCTTTGAGACAAGAAAGCTTTCTACTCGAGTTCCGATGTGAGTGACTGAGAGAACCGGGTGAGACGGCCAGAATCCCTTGTACACAAAGCCCCACCCACAAATGAATCCTAATCTGAGAACATTTTAAATCAGTCTTTTCTTTAGCCATGGCATGGGGCCCTGGGACGCCAGAGGAATTTTCAGCTTAGTTGGTTCCAAGTTCTCCAGGAGATTAACTTGAGAAGTCCTGTGAGAGTCGCTCCCTCTGAGGGTCCCCACGACCAGCCTGCCTTCTCTGGACAAATGCCACTCGGGCTTGCGCTTTCTGACAAATTTGATGGCATTGTTTGGAAAATAAATCTAGGAATAGTTGCTTGCTTTTGTGCAAAGAAGATGTTGGAACTCACACGGTTAGGGATGGAGCAGGAAGCCCCTGTAAGCGTACGGACGAAAGCCCTCTGGCCCTGGAGTAGGCAGAGGGAAAGGCCACCCTGTGTACTCTCATTTGCTGATGGCCATGTCTTCTGACCCAGGGATATAAGCATGCACCTTTCGTTTCATTTTTCCCCAAGATTTTTTTGCACTGATTTGAAAGGCAGAGTTGCAAAGAGATGGAGAGAGGGAGAAGAGGAAGATCCACCTGCTGATTCACTCTCCAAATGCTCTCAGCAGACCCAGGGCTGGCCGCTGCTCAAGTGAGCAGCCCGGAGCTTCAGCCAGGTCTCCTAGGTGGTCATCAGGGCCCAAGTGCCTGGGACACTTTCCATATGTTCCCAGGGGCATTAGCAGGGAGCAGGATTGAAAGGACAGCCAGGACTTGAACTGGTAATCATTTGGGATGTTGACATCCCTGGTTGACACTTAAACTGCTGTGCTGCAATGCTGGCCCCAATCTCTCATCTAATCATCACACTAATCTGCAGAAGAAGCTCTTCTGGAAGCCGATGCTGTGGCACACTGGGCAAAGCTTCCAAATGCAGCATCGGGACACCGGTTCTGATCTCCTTTGGGTGCCAGTTCAAGTCCTGGCAGCTCCACTTCCAGTCTAGCTCCCTGCTAATGCGCAATGGAAAACAGCAGATTAGCCAACTGCTTGCTCCCCTACACCCATTTGGGAGACACAGAGGCAGCTCCTGGCTCCTGGCTTCAGACTGGCCAAGCTCCAGCCATTGTGGTGTCCTGGCAGATGGAAGACTTCACTCTGTGTGTCTTCTCTTTCTGTCATGCTGCCCTTTGAGTAAAGAACTAAATTGTAGAAAGAGAGAGAGTGAAAGTACTCTACCTTAGAAGGTTCTCACACTCCCATGGGCTAGAACCATGGGTTTTAGCAAACATTAGGATAATTTTTTTTAAGATGTTTTTTATTAGAAAGGCAGATTTCCAGAGAAGAGAAATGAAGATCTTCCATTCACTGGCTCACTCCCCAAATGCTTGCAATAGCTGGAGCTGGGCTGATTCAGCTGACTCAGGAGTGTCTTCTGAGACTGTCATGTGGGTACAGGACCCCAAGGCTTCCCCAGGACACCAGCAGGGAGCTGGGTAGGAAGGGAAGCAGCCAGGACACCAATCAGTACCCAATGGGGATGCTGGCATTTGCAGGCAGAGGATTAGCCAGCTGAGTCTTCGCACTGGCTCCTATTAGGATAATTATTTAGAGTGAATACCATTAGCTTGATTTTATTTAGCATTTACCTGTCTGTGCAGGCAGTGTTGGTAGCATCAGTGAGTGGTGAATGAACTTTTATTCAAGGAGCTTCCAACCTGGTAGAAAACATAAGCCATTAGAACAGTAGCTGCCATTTAAGATACTAAAGAAGGTATCAGAGCGAGGAACGCACGAAAGATCTTAGAGTTCTTAGATCAACGAGAGCTGGCAAGAAAAGACCAGGTGTGTAAGAGGTGTGTGTCTTCTTCAAAGACAGGAGTTAAATGCCAAGTGAGCATGACTCAGGATGTGTTAAGTGTCGGTAAGAGCCACACAGGAGGTGGGAAATCAGGGGCCTGAACCGGAAAGAGTAGGGCTTCTCTTTTGGAAGGTGCAGAGAGTACGGGAAGGAAAGGCACAGAAATGAAGTTGGAATACATTGCTTTACCTCAGACCAGGCCTATGCAGCAGCTCGTTCACTCCCCAGTGGCCACAATGGCCAGAGCCGAGCTGAGCAGAAGCCAGGAGCCGGGAGCTTCTGGGTTTCCCAGGAGGGTTCAGGGTTTTAGGATTTGAACCAGATAAGAAAATTGAAGCTTGTGTAAATCACCTGAAAAACATGCTTTGTGATATAAATCTGGAATTTGTACCTTTGTCTAGATAGAGTTCTTCAGAAAGCTCAGAGAAAACATGTATTAGGAAAAAACTATGCATGGATTTCAAAATGTTTTTCATCAAAATAGACTTGTATTTTAATTCCGTCTTCCATAAACTTTCAAGGTACCTGCGTACAACTTCATGCTCCCAAATAAAACAGAACAAAATGAACTCAGGCGAGGCTGAGCTGTTGAAACCCTAGTGCAAACGGCATTCCAGCTTAACTGCTGTGTGAACTAATACTTAGGCGAAAACTTATCCATATTTCATCCATGTGGAACATAAGGAGAAGAATACATCGGTAGGCCTCTTTTCACCAAAATCATGAAGGACACATGCTAGACAAGTATCTAGATGACCGTAAGCTGCTTATGCAAAAACCGTGCGTATCAGCTTTCCAAATCTGGAAGGCATACTGGGAAAAAAAGCCATTATTGCTGAAAACTCATTTCTATCTATGAAAAGGTGTTAGATCATGAATGTCCCAATACATTAGATTAATCCAGATCGGTAGGACTTCCTATTTGTGTTGCATAAAATGTCAGGGAATGAAACCACATGTGTTCCAGCTTAAGAATCCTAACTCTGTCCAGAAAATAAAGATTTCCAATGACCATTAATCCATCCATGTGTAAATATTTGGTTGTAAAGAACATTCAAGCCTACTTTAAATGGCGTTGCTATGGGAAATTGATGGCACCGAACATTTTTAACATGGTGCTTTAGAAATACTAACTGGAAAAACTGAGGTAATTTTTAACTTAAGAGAATGGACTGTGGGTCACCAAGCAGGAGTCAGAGCTGTTTTATTCTCCCTGGTAATTAGATCAAAGCAAAAACCAAAAAGCTGTGTCCAATTCCTCGAGGTTTGGTTTTGGTAGGAGGCATGGAGCCTTCATTCAGACCCCCAGCCTGGCTGTTGGGTTGAGAGACTGAGTCACAGGCCCTGAGTTCCTACCAAAGTCATTTCGCAGTCTCACCAGCTCGTTCTCCAAGTTAGAAGAGCACAGGACCCTTGCTTTGCACCCTCCTCTTCCTTGTGAGCTTACAGAAGTTTCAGAGGGAGTCTAGCATTGCTCTTGAACAATGTCTTTCCAGTCATTTTTGTCCAGTAGAACCTACTGAAAATCAACAAATTCCAGGCTGTAATGTTCAGAACAAGATGTAATCGTGCATAAAATGAAGCCCTTCCTCACATACAGCTTGTTTCTAGTGAGGTGAAACAGAAAACAGACATACACAGAAGTCAGTACAGTAGGAAGCATCAAATGCTACGCAAAAATATGAAGTTGGGCTGGGAAGAGAGATGAGACGTAAGGCTGGGCCTCTGTCACAGCTGAGCAGAGAACCACATGGGACAGTCAGGAGGCCGTCTGGAATCTCAGTGTTCTCCTGGGAGAGGGAAAAAGCAAGGCCAAGACCCATGAGGAAGGAGTGTGAAGAACTGTCCAGAACTCAGATGTGTCTGGAATGAAGTGAGGCTGGAGGAGTGGTACAAAATGACCAGGGCACTTCAGGATGAAAAGGATTCTTAAAGTCCTATGGGACATAGATGATTTCCAGTGTAGGGACAGGACCTGGTTTTCTCCTAAGAGGCCCCTGCTGACTGGCGTGTAGAGTCCACTGTGCTTAGGGAGGGCTCTGTGAGTGGACAAGGGCAGAAGCAAGAGGACAGCTAGAGGTGAGCATCCAGGTTGCACACTGCAGCAGCAGCTTAGGAAGAACTGGAGATAAGGCTGTAGGATCTCACAGTGCAGCTGCTCACTGCTTACCTGGCTAGGCTCTCACAGCATAGCTGCTCACTGCTCACATGGCTAGTCTCTCACAGCATAGCTGCTCACTGCTGAAGGCACCTGGCTTTTCTCATTGAGCCAGGTACTGTGTGGGTCAGCCACACTGGCTTTCTGTAGTTGGCATTACCATATGGGAGTTTTCCTACGGGTTGTCTTCCTTTTTCTGTATTGTGTGTCCAGGCTGGAACATCTATACTGACTGTGGCTCTGATGAGTAGCAATGGATGAAGGAGAACCAATAGGACTTACAAAGTGGTGAATAAGCGAATGGCATGATTATTGGCTGATCAGTAAATCCAAACAATGCCACTTCTGTCACTGCTCTCTGGGTTCCCTGGAAGCAGATGCGAGAAGATTGGGGTTCAGGGGTGGTTGAGGGAATGCCGTTGAGTCGACGTCTGAGGAAGTGAGGAAGCAGAAACAGGACTGGAGAGGGGAAGACCAGGGTGCATGGCCATCTCAGCAGAGGTCTCTGCTGGAGCCGGCCCTTCGTTGGGGGCGGGGGCCAACCCTTTACAGCCCCGTGTGTGAGATGCGGCAAGAGATGTGTGATGGTGGACGTGCACAGCTTCCCAAGAGGGCTGACCCTCCGAGTCCGGCCACCCGCAGCAGGCCCAGCATCAAGGGCTCCTGAGACAGAAGAGGTGCAGGCATCCCCCAGGGCCTGGAAAGGGCATCCGGCTGGCACAGTGCAGTGGGCTGCTGTCCTGTGGAGATCTCCCGTGTCCCTGAACCGTGACATTGATCATGCTGCTTTTGCCTGCTTGCTCAGGAGGCTTCCAGGCAGCTCCCAGCAATCCCCTCCAAACTGAACGTAGCAAAGGCTATTTCCCCTATCCGTGACACTGTCCTCTGAGCTTAGAGTATTCAAGGACAAAAGCCGTGCAGCGAGCAAAAAGTCATGGCTTTGGAGCTGGGCAGTCTTTGCAGGAATCCAGGGGTCGTGGGGCAGGTCCTTGGCTGGTGTCACCTGAGATCAGGCTGGTGATGCAGCCTGTAACAGTTTAAAGAAAACTCTTTGTTTATAAGAATATCTCCCAAATGCGTTGTGGCTCTTAAAAGCCCACTTGGTTATGTGGCCCAGCAGTGTGCTGTTGCCATGGCTATGGCTCCCCCTTGGGATGCTGGACCAGAACAGCCGACCTCAGGGTGTCCAAGTGTGACTCCGTCCAGGTCTGAGTAGACTGAGCCATGTTATCTTATACAAGACACGTGTCTTGTCCAGGTCTCGTTTGTTTAACATCAGTAAAATGAAGAGAACTGCTATCTTGTAGGTTATATTCATAAAGAATGCTGCATGATTCCAAGAACTGTCCTGAGTGGATGCAAATTATAAGCTAAAGCATATAGGAGAATCCAAATGCTTGGATTACCCCTGATAATTTTAGCATCTTAAATGTTCAAGAGACTGTAATAATAGGAAAGACTTACTTTAGTTAACTTGTGAATTAACTAAGACGTTATTTTAGAATGATCCTAGGCCTGTATACCACATAGGAAAGAGAAGGGTTACAGCAAAAGTTAGCAAAGAATTTTAGAAACATTTACTCCCCTAGTTTCCTAAGAAAGACATCACTTTCATGTCAACATGATCTTAGCTGAAGAAGAATTTATCCTTCTTAACATTTTGCTCAACTAAGAAAAACAGTTTTAATGTGTGTTTTCACAATCCTGCTAAGACTGCCCTGATCTCCCTCTCAAAGGGAGGCGCTTGCCAAAGGAAGGAACTGGACTCTGGAAATAGCATTGAGTGAGTGAGGCTGAAGTGTGTGTGTGTGTGTGTGTGTGTGTGTGTGTGTGTATTTCAGTGAGCCTGGGCTGGGTCCTCATCTTATGAAGAGTGGACCTTATGGGCCTTTTGCATTCCAAGCATATGGAAAAAAGAGAAAGAAGACTGAATCTCTGTGGGCTCACACACTTTGAAATCTCCATTGCTAATTAAATATTGCCAGACATTATTATCAAAGAGTCTGCTCTGTTTTGGAGAGAAGGATTTCTTCGTCTTGTTCTTGGGAGAACGTCAGGTAAGCGGTAGGGAGGTTGGGCCATCGGCTCTTTAAAAAAATCAGCCAGACACTAGAGTCTGTGAAAGCACAGGGTTGAGCCAATGGTTGTCACTAACTTCCTATTGATTGATTCAAGAAGCATAAAAATCTTAGAACAATTGTTTTCATTTGTGATATACTGTGTGGGTCTCAGTTTTAGTAGTGGAATAAATTCAAACTCTATTCCATCTGTTTTTTTTTAATTATTAATTGATTAGAAAGGCAGAGTTATAAAGAGAGAGAGAGGCAAGGACAGAGAGAAACATATTAAGAGATCCTCCTTCAGCTGGCTGGCTGTGCAAATGGCTGCAACAGCTGGGCTGGGCCAGACCAAGCCCAGGAGCCTGAAACTCCACCTGGAGTCTCTGACATTGGTGGCAGACACCTGAGCCATCCCACACTGCTTTTCTGAAACATATTCACAGGGATTTGGCCTGAAAGTGGAGTATCCAAGACTCAAACTGGCAGCCATATGAGATGCCGGCGTCCCAGGCCGTGGCTTAACCTGCGTGCCACAACACCAGCCCCTCAGCGACCAGTCCTCCTGTCTGGATCCCTGGCTAGTGCGCCTGCTCTCTTTTCCCATTTCTTATTTTAGCAGAATATACTCTACTGCTGTTTCCACATTCAGTTATCTCCTCATGCCCTGACACTTCTAAGTTAGTCTGAAATGTAATGTATAAAGTCCAACACAAATATTTCAATAAATAGTACTGTTGTTCAGAAGATTTTGAAAACAAAGCATGACCACTTAAATATCTGAATATCAATGGTCATTCCTATTAACCTCCTAAGAGCAAATATGCAAAATGTAAAGCTCTCCAACTCTATAAAACAGGAAATGAAAAATGATCTGTTGGAATTCCTCAATCAGAAATTGTAGACCTGCTGAGCTGCTACCGTGGGTGCTGGCTTTGTTAGAACTAACTTGGGTGATGTTGGCTTAACAGCGTGTGTTATGCACCCATCCTGGCTGTTTGTGTGGGAGATGGGCTGGGAGGTGCTGGAAAACCGAAGATCCGAGGTGTTCTTGTTCTCTTTCATGAACTAGACAATTGCCTGATTAGAGCCATGCCGTATCCCAGGGATTACAGAATGAAGCAACCTTGTTTTATTGTTGTTCAAGTAGAAGTAATTAACTAAGGGTTCAACATTGAGTCATAAGTCTAGGTGAAAATGTTCTTCGTGATCTTTAGAGTTCTTTTCTCTTTTTTAAAGATATCAAGAATTCATTTATTTGAAAGTTAGAGCTAGAGAGAGAGAGAAGAGAGAGATTTTCCATTCACTCTTCAGTCCCCAGATGGCTGCACTGGCCCAGGCTGAAGCCAGGAGCCTGGAGCCTTACCTAGGTCTACCATAAGGGTGTAGGGACTCAAGCACTTAGATCGCCTTGCATTGCTTTTCCCAAGCCATAGCAGGGCACTGGACTAGATACGCAACAGTGGAAACTCAAGTTGGCACTCACATGGCTCGCCAGTGTTACATAGTGGCTTTGCCCACTCTGCCACAATGCCAATCTTATAATCCTTAGATTTCTTAAGATAAAAATATCTGCTCTGAGTTGAATTGTCGTCATACACCTCACTCACCTTTGAGGTTTATGGAGATAAGTGTGTGTAAACTTTAATGTTCCACGCACATATGAAGCATGATTTTTATTCTTATTATTTAATAAAATAAAGCCAGTGAGAGAATTTGCACCACATAGCCTTTGGGGAATTTTTGGCTTTGGCGTGTGGAATGTTAGTGATGGCTGGTGGTCTCCAGAGTCCATGGTTCTAGTGAGAAAGCAGAGTGACCGTGTGAAAGAAACTGGCCAGCTGTGGGCTGGGAAGACTACCTGGGCTTGGAGAAGGTTAGATGTGAAGAGGATAAATAAGCAAGCTAACTGCATGGGGTGGAAAGTGAATTTTGTGTTTTGCTGTGGGTTTGGGAAGAAGCTCCTGGGAGTGCATTGCTCAAGAAACATATGCAAGCTTAAGGAATCCAGGCCTGGAAACACAAATGCCCTCATGTCTACTACAGGGACTTGCAGGGTTCAAACAGCATACATACTTTACCTTTCTAAAGGACTGTGCTAGGTTTTGTGATTAATTAAGGAACAGTTGGTAGGCAGCACTGTGACAGAGTGAGCTAAGCTGCCACCTGCAGCGCCAGCATCCCACTTCATGACCTTGCTTCTTACTCGACTCCCCACTGCTGTTGCTAGGAAGGCAGCAGACCAAGGCCAGCACCCACATGGCAGCCTGGGTGGAGTTCCTGCCCTCTGGCTTTGACCTGGTGCAGCCCCAGCTGCTGTAGCCATTTGGGAGTAAACCAGCTAGTGGAAGATGACTCTCTTTCTTGCTCTCCCTATCACCCTTATTTTCAAAAAGATAAGTAAATAATACTTTGTTTGAAGAGGGAAGATAGAGAGGAAGGGAAGAAGGGAGGGAGGGAGAGATGAAGGAAGGAAGGATGGAAGGAAGAAAGAGGGGAAAAAAGACAAAAAGAGAAAGAAGAAAGATGTAAGCCCCTGTTATGCAACCTAACATGTCCTGTTAATAAAATCCACATTCCCAGGCCTTCATTGCTAGGCCCCCGTTCCGACATCCGTAGGCCCAGCAGCTCCACAGTGTGTCAGAGATGGACCTAGCCCACCTTTCCTTTGGAGTTCTACCTCCTCAGGAAGTGGGGAGCTTGAAAGCCCCCGAACAAAGCCGGCTGCATCACATGCTAAGCGCTAACTGATCTTTACTTCTCAAATCATTCATCTGCAAATCTTATGTCCTCTGAGTCGGCATGGAGAGAAGCACCTGCCAGCCATAGTCTTCATTCTGGCTTCGTAGGAGGTGTGCTTTGCAGTAAGGCACGGTGCTGGGTCACAAACTCTCAGCCTCTGACGTATGCCCTCTCTAGCAAACCACGCTTTTGTTGCCGCTCTCCCAAGAAGTCTTGAGACAACATGGTCATGTGGTCTTGTTCCACTGCCCTTGAACTGTTTGCAGAGTTGACATACACTGTCATGTACATGGACGTAAGATGATTTTTGTGATGTTGGGCCTCAGTAGCTGTGAAAGGGCTTGTTCAAAGAATAAATTTATAGCACATAACAAGCTGCTCCAAGAATGACATTAACTGTTCTCCTCCCACTGAGCAAGCCGCCCAGTGGAGTGCCGTGGATATATATACAGCCCGTGATGTTCAGATCTCATTGTTTCGTTGATGAGCACACAGTGTGGGTGGTCTCCTGGGGGGTTGGAGATCAAAGCCAAGAGGGCTGTTCTTTGCTGTGTATTTACATGTTATTTTGTGAACTCTCAACTAATTGCTCCACAGTTGCGTGTCTGATGGCTATTTCTGAGTTTTTGACAGGACAATAGCTAGCTGTTTATTCTCAGATGTCATAATAGAGATGGCATTTATACATGAAAGACCCAGCATGGACAAATGAATAGAGGTGTTTGGGAGGAGCTCCCTGGAACCCAAAGCTCACTGTGCACCCCCCCTGTGCAGCCCCTGGACAGGTGTGTCTTGGGCCTTTCCCCAACACAAGCAAAGCACACCTGCCCTTTGTCTGGCTGTGTGGAAACTTGTGCAACTGCAGCAGATTAAAACCAAATGCAAGTTTGTTTGCAAACAGTGGTTAGATGTTATGTAATAATGAGTGCTATTGCTTAAGATGTGCTTATCGGCTTTGTATATATGGAAACATTTGAAACGATCACTCGTTTGGTGGGCTGAGATTATGCTCCAGTCTCCTGTGCTTGCTTTATTATACAGTCGGTCATTTTATTTATTTTTAAAATTATTTATTTGCAAGAGAGAGAAAGAGAACTCCTGTCCAGTTGTTCATTCCCCAGATGCCCTCAGCAGCCATGACATGGTCAAACCAAAGGTAGGAGTGAGGAGTTGGTTTCAGGAATCCCACGTGGGTGGCAGGAATCCAATTACTGGAGCTGCCATCTGCTGCTGCTCTGGGTTGGCATTAGCAAAGGCCAAAGTCAGGATCTTGCGCTAGATTTTGAACCAAGATACCCCAAAATGGGGCACAGGTTCTTATCCACTGGATCGAACACTCTCCCCAACTATAGGCTATTTCAGGTAAGCAGAGCATTTATGCTTTACATGACAATTCAAGGAACGGCGAGGCACGTACTATTACTAGATTGTTTTCTGACGACATCTTCATGAGGCAACCAGTGTTTGTCAGTGTGATGCAGTGCCTACCTCTTCCTACAACTTCTCCAGATGTTTAGTTTTTTAAAATTCATGTAAGTGTGATTATGATTTGTACTTGCTAGAGTGATATATCCAAAAGTTCATAGAAAATGCACACCAAAAAAAAAATACTTGTGCATAGATTTTGATTCTTTCTGCATGAAAATAACCTTATCATAACATTTACTGCAAGCTTTGAAAAGTACTCTCACTTCTGCATGTAAATATATAAACACTCCAGGCCAATACAGAACTGCATTTTTCTGTGTAAGAATTGCCTAACAGCCCATAACATAGACTGTAATTGATTTAATCATTTCTCTATCTGCTGGACATTTTCTTTTTTTCACCCTAAGTCTCTTATTAAGACAAAAGGAAGAAAAACAGGCTCTGCCGTGCAGTGACAGCTCATAGGGTCAGTTGGTTGGGTTGCATAAGCGTTTGGTAGTACTGTTTGTTGACACAGTTGGTTTCCTTGGTTTCTATGTGTCGTTGCCAATTTGTATGACTTGGCAGCCAAAAACTAAACCAAGTCTTGGGGCCAAAAGCAAAGTGAATGTCGAGGAATGGAAAATGTTACTAAGTTTCTAAAAGGTGAGGAAAGCTTTAATTCCAGAACAGGTTTAGTGCCTATTTTATGAAAAATAATGTGGTAATACCTGATTTTTAGAAATCCTCTGAAATATTTATTTGCACACAAGGAGTGAGTACCCTTTATTTAAATGAGTGATTTGGGGTTGGAGTCTGCTTGGGTGCCCTGACTCAAGCATTCTTTGAACAATATGCTGCCACAAGGCACTGTAGAGCACTAAGCAAGGCCTCTGTAGGTAGTCCTTTTTCTTTCTTTCTTTTTTTTTTTTTTTCCTTTGATGTCTGGCATAGTCCCTCGATAAATGTTTGTTGAGCCAAATGGGTTTACATGGCCTGAAAAGGACCTTTTTAGGTTAAGAATCTAGTTGAAGAGAAACTCTCAGGTATTTGATCCTGAGAACTTGGAGCTGGTGGGACAAAAAGGCCAACAGTAGACCAGGCATAAGATGGAAATTGGGAGGAGGAGGAGTTTGGGAAACTGAGGCAATGTGGTTTGGACTGTGATGGTAAACTACATCTTTGCTTTGGACTTGAGAGTGATGGGAGGCCACAGGAAGCTTCCTGGAGGTGGAGGAACTGATCAAATCTGAGCAGAGAGCTGAACTGGGCCTCATGTCTGGCCTTACGAATGATGGTGGCAAGGACTGGCCTCTGTGCCAGGTCTCCATGCGCCAAAGTGTATTCAGAACAATTTTTAAAATTGCGATTTTTCTTTTTTTTTCTTTTGTTGGTATTTCAGTTTTAGGTATCTATGTTCTCACACTTCAACAGATTGACCAACAAAAAATTAAATCGATCATTTGAAAACTCTTCAAAACCAGAAAAGCTTCCCACCCATCCCTAGTCCTCCTAGATCTTTGGTGACTCCAAGACTTGAGCTGGTGTCCTGGGAGTGAGGAACCTTCTTCATAGACACACCCCATTGGAGGCCACACATTCATCTTCCAAGCTAGTACAGATTCAGTCCACCAAGAGAAAGAAGTTTCAAAGGATCACTTTTTCCCAGAGGCCTGTTGGGACCATTCCTTGCTTCTAGGTATATCCTAGGAGGCCAACTCATTAGAACAGATCCTGGGGCCTGGCACGGTGGTGCAGCAAGCTAATCCTCCACCGGCAAGTGCCTTCATCCCACCATTCTGTCTTGGATTTCACATAATCGCACAATAGGCGGAGTCCCCACAATGCTTGTGTCTGTTCTTCCTGGCCCTAAGCCTGACCTTTACTCCACGGACAATATGTTTTATTTTTAATTCCTCCATTCTGCCTGCTTCCTTTCCTAGATTAGTTGGATACAAATATCCTATTCCCTTGATTGATGTGAGGGTCATGTTTTCAATTAATTGAGTAGGCCATCTGAAATGAGTCTGATTTTCCAATTGTTGTGATGATCCACTAACACCATAACATAAGACAGCTAAAGAACTTGAGATAAATAATACATGTGTGAACGTGGGGGACTTCAGACTCTGCCAGAGAAGAGTCCCCTACTGGTCATTGTGCTCAAACAAACAAAAACATGAACTCCTAAATGGAGAAAGATAAACTTACCTTAACATAGAATTTTAGTGCATCTAATAAACACATAACTATGCCACAGGACCAAACTGCAATGTCTGTGGCTGAATTCGGTGGGATAAGGCTTTCAGAAAACAAGTCATCTGGGCTTGGCAAAATTAACACTACCCTTTCCAACTATTGCCATCATGAAAAAGCCTTTTATCAATGAAACTACACATCGTCTAGTGGAACGGAATTCCCATGCGAGTGGAATGTTGGTCAAGGGCCATGTTTGCCTCACCAAAGGGGCTGGTGGCAAGTGGGGGTCTACAGGATGGGACTCTATCTTGGAATCTTGCTTTGTCTAGACACCCCTTGTCCAGGGAGCTATCCGAGGTGCTGCCTGAGACTTAGGATCAGCTGGTTGTTCTGAATCTTTTTGTCCCAGCGTTGACATAGCCTCAGATTTCTGCCTGTCTGGAGTTTTGACCTTCTTTTTTTTTAATCCTGAAATATCTTTTGTGCACAATTTGGATCGTTCCATACCACTGCTTGCTTCCAAAATCTGAAGTGTATTCTGATGCGTTATGGCATGCCCTCAGCCGACCTTGTGCCTGCCTTATCATAAATCTGCCATGTCTGACTTGAGCAGTATTTCCTCTTAGGAGTGATCATCACATTCCTTTTATGAGTTTTGTGTATCTGAAACCTATGTGAGCGGAATGATAGAGATCAGGTGTTAATTAACAAAAGAGAATTGAACATCAGGATATGTGATTTTCATGTTAACACACACTTCGTGAATTATAGAGTGTTGAAAAAAAATCATTCTGTAGTGGGAAAATTCCCTGTTACACAGAAACTAAAAGACACATAGAAAAATAGTCTTGTTTGTTGCTTATTACATTCCAAACATGTTTGTTAAATTAAGCATCCTTCTACTGTTGGGAAGATGAATTTTATTCTTAGGATATACATTTCTGTATAGACTTTAGTTTCATTCACAAATTTTACCTGAAATTAAAAAAAAAAGAAAAGAAAAAAAGAAGCTGACACTGAAAGTGGATGACATTTCTGACAATTGATAACATTATTTCTTAAATTTAAAAATCTTTTGAATACTCCCAATGTACATACAGGGTTAAAATTCACCCTGGAAGTTTAAATGTTTTAATGTAATCATGCTCAGGTTCTCATAACAATGCTTTCATAAAACTTCCTCTGTCATCTGAGTTCCACTGCAATGTGGAAGTTGCCCCATAAGGTGAAGCAGTTCATACTCATTTAGAGTAGTGTGCGGCTGATTGTGTGACAGGTACTGTTTGTCTTCTCAGCTTCTTCTACAAAGAGCACGCTGTCTTGAGATATAAAAAATAAGCTCCAAGCACGCTGCCCTCCGTTTGCAGGCTGTAAAGATGAGCTTGCCTTGAGCGGCGCCAACACACTGCCCTCCGTTTGCAGGCAGAGCTTGCCTTGAGAGGTGCCAGCACACTGCCCTCCGTTTGCAGGCTGTAAAGATGAGCTTTCCTTGAATGGTGCCAGCAACGCCTGTGCTGACATTTAAGGCAGAGCAAATGACTGTGTGGAATCTGGAACATTCCTTTCCCCAACCCCTTGTGTGACCAATGACCCCTTGTATCCCTCAGACAGCTCTGGAGATTAGGGATGTAGATCATAGGCCTTAACAATCCCTGTGTCTGTAGAAAGCTAAAAATCCTCCAGGGACTGAGTCTTGACCTTGGCTTCTTACCAACTCCTAACACAGAGCACAAAATACTAACTAGACACCACATTTTTTTCTGGGCCCCAGCTGAGCCAGGACTTACTTTAGAATTTGGTATAAACAGAACTACAGGGGTGAACAAATACTTCTTTTTAAGATTTATTTATTTTTTTATTGGAAAGACAGATTTACAAAGAGGAGAGACAAAGATCTTTGGTCCACTGGTTGGCTCCCCAAGTGGCCTCAATGTCTGGAGCCAGGATCCAGGAGCTTCCTCCGGGTCTACATGTGGGTGCAGAGTCGCAAGGTCATTGGGCCATCCTCTACTGCTTTTCCAGGGCATAAGCAGGAGGCTGGATGGGAAGTGGAGCAGCCTGGACATGAACTGGCCCCCATTTGGGATGCTGGTACTTAAAGGCTGAGGATTTAGCCACTGAGCCATTGTGCTGGGCCCTCAACTAATACTTTATAACAGTAGAACCCACTTTTTCCAACAAAACCTTGTCTTTGAGCCCGGAATATAATATAGTTATATATAGTTAAAACATTTGGTCCCAGTCAATGCAAGTCTGGGTACCTGGGACCCCAGTACTCCCCTCCCATTGTCTGAACCATGTCAGGACTTTTAAAAGTTCTGTCTGAGCATGGGGAAACTGAGGCTTGCAGAAGTTAACTCACTATTCAAGGCCACACAGAGAAGTAGGAGCAAAGGTGAGACAAGCTACTGGTCTCTTAGTCACCTTCTGCCATCAAGTTCACAACTCCTACCTCTCCTTCACGTTCCTGCTTTGCTTGTTGCCAAAGCCAGCATGTGCTCATTCTGTCTTCTAAACATTGCTTGCCTTCAAGCAGCTTCAACTCAAAGACGCTATCACCCAACGGAAATGAAAGGTTCAGGCACATGTGGTTTAGGTGCATCAGGGCTCTTAAAAACACCACCTGATCCAATCCCTCTTACACCTTCGCTCTGCCTCTCTCGGTGCTGCGTTACCCTCCGGCTCCTTCCTCATGGAGCGCAGCAAGTGGAGACACAGCACAGCCTTAAGTCTGATAGTCCTTCTGAAAGGAAAGCTCATTTTTCTCAGTAGTCCTAACAAAGTTCCCATAACCGAGCCTCACTTGTGTGAGTCGGTTGATACACTTACCCTGTGGTCTGGCGAAGCTTGGGTCATGTGACCCTCCCTGGACCATTGGAGAGATGGTGCCAGGCCCTATTCAAGCATTTTAATGGAAAGTAAGGAAAGCTAGGTTTCCCAGGGAAGAACAGGGTGTGGTTAAGCAACTTTGTTGGGGAGCATCGTAAGCTACCTGTCTAATGATGCTTCTGTAAATCCCCAGACTCCTCTCTCTTGTGCATTCTTTCATTCTGCTGCTCAGTTAGGGAGCAGGTAGGGACTTTGAAAAGAATCAACATCGAATTCAAACATATCCTAAATTTTTGGAAGAACTGGTAGAAACACCCGTGAGGCTTGATATTTTCAGGTGTGTTTGGTTGGAAGCAAATGATGCCATCCAACATCCAGAAAAACTGAACAAATTACACCGTGTATAAATCTCAAATCATCACGTCTTTCTGCATTCCATGTGTCTCACCTGTGCAGCTGCTCCGTCAAACCCAGAGAAGCTCACGGAGGGGTCAGCTGAGACGTGTGCTCACAGGTGTGTTCCGGAAGGAAAAGTCTGTCCCTTAAGTTTCCTAGGAGAAAAAATAAATAGCAGTGGTGGAAAACCCAGTTTGTGTCGGAGTATCACAGTGTTAATCCTGCAGTTCTGCAGGGGAATTCTAACTTAGGCTTCGAGTGGAGGTATTTTGGGAGGCTGACTAATGGAAATAGAGACCCAGAAATCCAGAACCGAGGACACTCTGCTCAGTTCTGTTGTGTCTGACTTTGATCAAGTTTTTCACCTTCTCTGGGTGCAAGCTTCTACGTTTTGAAAAAGAATACCTGCAGATATGATGAATAAAATACAATACCTAACTTTAACATGTACAAGTGTTTCCCAGCATGCATACTATGCTGGGGACACGTGGCAGCATTTTCCTATTTCTAATCATCAGGACAATCCCCAAAATTCATGGATAATATTGCTAAGAAACTAGCTAATTTGTGTTTTTTGGAGATGAGAATAGTTAAACAGTCATATTAGTGACATTAGATATGGAAAACTGTGAAAAGGTGCATGGAATGACAGAGTTTCAAGAAATTCGGAAACACACAACCTCAATGTAAACATTTGTATAGAATATTAATGTGATGATTTGAAAATATGAGATTGGAAGCAATACTGTGTTAAAAGCCCCCATGGCACTAGGTTCTACACTGTGTGTATTCTGCTTAGATATTTCCCATGCACATTATTCAGCTTTCACAACCACGCTCGAGAGGCCCACATTACACTCCCCATTGAAGGAATTAACTCCGCTACAACCTGGCACTGAGTGCTTGGCTTATTATTCACAGTAACAACTGCCTCATTCTCATTACTGCCCTGTCAGCCCAGGACTCCTGGCTGTTCGGGTAAAATAAGCAGGAGCTTAGCGCTCCAGATTTTGAGTGGTTTTCCTTTATTTTTTAAAGGTTTATCTATTTATTTGAAAGGCAGTTAAAGAGAAGGAGAGAATGAGAGAAAGAGAAATTTCACCACTGGTTCATTCCCTAAATGGCCGCCCTGGTCTGCACCAGTCCAGGAACTGGCCAGGCTGCAGGATCTCAATCCCAGGTTCCCAATGTGGGTGGCGGGAACCCAAGTGCTGGGCCATCTCTGCTGCTTTCCCAGGAGTATTAGCAGGGAGCTGGATTGAGAATGGAGCAGCTGGGACTTGACCCAGTGTTCACATGGGGTCCTGATGTCACCGGCAGCAGCTCAGCCCACTGCACCATATCCCCGGCCCCAGAGAGGGCTTCACTTCACAACTGACCAGGTTCCAGATTCTGACAGGGCCAGCTTGACAGGCTGGCCTGATCTGATTCTGCAGCTGACCCTCGCCCCTTGTGTCTCTGGCTTAAACAGATTTGAAAGTATTGCATTTGAAAAAAATTGCCCTGTGGCCTGCAAGTGTGTGGGTATCAGTTGGTTTACACTCCTGTAGGAAGTATTTGAGAGCTGGCAGGAAAATACAGGGAACGATAAATGGGCCTTTTCTTCAGCGTTCACACAGGGCTTGAAGGGGAAGCACTAGACAGAAGAGGGCAGTGAGTTACAAGAAAAGGACGACAGCGGAAGGAAAGAAAACTAGAAAGTGAAGGTTGTATTAGAGCAGACTCCACACGCTCTGGAAATTGTATTTCAGGCTACGACGTGCTCCAGAATCAATCTTAGGAACTGCTAGTACAATGATTCACCTGCCTCTTCTCCTGGACTGCTGTGATGGCGGGTACAGATGAGAACTTGTACTACAAATCTGAATCATGAAAAATGTTAAATCCTCTCATTTTATACTATTTTTAAAATAAAATAAAAATAAGTACTTCAGTGGTTAACTCAAAACTTCCACAAATGGTGCATATTATGATGCTGTCCACATGTGCTATCTAAGTGGTCCTTCTTCTAACCTGCATATGTAGCTATTCGATGTTTTCAAAGCTCTGTTAACCCTGCCTTTAAAAAAATTCACACATCAGGGGCTGGCACTGTGGCATAGTGGGTGATGCTGCAGCCGCTGGTGCCGGCATCTTTTGTGGGAGTCCCCATTCCAGCTCCCTTCTGGTGGCCTGGGACAACAGCTCAAGATGGCCCAAGCCCTTAGGCCCATACACCTGTATGGGAAACATGGAGGAGGCTCCTGGTTCCTGGCTTTGGGCTAGCTCAGCCCCAGCAGTTTGGGCCATTTGGGGAGTGAACCAGCAGCTGTTAAGGCCTCTCTCTCTTTTAGTAACTCTGATTTTCAAGTAAATAAATAAGTCATTTTTAAAAACCATACATCAGAAGACAAATGGTGAACTCTGAGGATATTGCAACACATTCGACAGACAGTAGGTTAATTTCCTTACACAAAAAGAACTTCTGTAAGTCATTCACAGAAGACTAACAACTCAATAGAAAATAGGTCCAGAGCATCACACAAAAGAAACATCTGTGACTTTTCAATCAGTACCAAGACACTCAGCTCTACTCAGAGTAAGAGAAATTCAAAACACAGCTACAATGAGATGCCGTTGTTACCTAGCAGATAAATGGGCAGACACCAGAAGTTTAGTAGCACACAACTTCAAGAAAGAGTATTTGGTGGTGTTTAACAACAGGATAACTACTCACACCCTTTAACAGCTTCTTTCTCATAAATGAATTGGCCTGGAAGTTGTAGGATGCCCTGTTAAATCTGCATTTCAGTTAAGCAACAGATAGGTTGTTTAAGGTTAGCTATATCCTGTGCACTGTTTGGAGCACACTGAAGTCTTTGGTTGCTCCATCTGGCAGTGTGAGTGGAATCTGGACGCCAGTGTCCATTCGACAGTGTCTCTGCTCTGAGTCAGGCTTTCCTGACCTGTGCAATGAAGAACGACCGAATTGGTCATGGCATTGAGCTGAGGCTCAAACATTCTCTGGGGCTTTGTAAACATGCAGTAAAAGCCAGATGCAGTTGCTGTCACTGTTTTCAGCAAACCCTAGTCTCCAAGGCAGACTGTTTGCCTAACCATCTTCCTAATTTATCCTGAGTTTTTATAAGCCGTAGAGACATGGAGTCACAAGTTTGTTTTCATACTTAAGGAGTAATACTGAAATAGATATTTGCAGAGCCTTTTGCTTCATTGTTTGTTGCTCTTGAACTGCTGCTTGTTGCTTTTGCTTTAAATTGTCTTTGGTTTCACCTTGTATTTGTTGAAAACCTATGGTGTTTGAGACAGTGAAAAAAGGAGGGGCGGAGGGCATAAATCAAGTAGACGCAGGCCCTTCCCTCGCTGGGCTAGGATCAAAGCAGGAGGAGTGCAAGCAAAGGGCAGGAGTGCTTCCCAAGCCTGGGTTGGCTTAGAGCCACTGTGATACCGTGTGCAGACTGCACTGCAGATGCAGCCACTGTCAGTGACCCCAGTGTGTGTGTCCAGTCTGGGTTGGCTTAGAGCCACTGTGATACCGTGTGCAGGCTGTACTGCAGATCCAGCCACCCTCAGTGGTGTTAATGTGAGTCCAAGATTGAGTACCACAGGACAAGGAGTGAACAGAAGGTCGGCTCTTTTTTAAAAATTTTTTCGGTATTTGTCTGATCTTTACTTTTCTGAAAGACAGAGAAGCAGACACAGTGATTGACTGATTCCATTGCTAGTTCACTCCCCAAGTGGCCCATAACTGAAGCTGACCCAGACTGAAGTCAGGATCCAGGAATTCCAGCCAGGTCTCCCCAACGTGGCAGGGGCCCAAGGACATGGGCCGGCACAGAGAGCCAGATGGGAAGCAAAGCAGGCAGGACGTGAACCGGCCCTCTGCTGGCATCCCGGTATCAAGATGTCAGCCTACCAGAAGTGAGGACTTACAGGTCGAGAGGAAATCCTAGATTTGACCAAAGACCCAAACAGCTGGCCGAAATGGACCCGTATGACACAGAGATTGGGAGCAGGTAGGCCACGTTAGAGACACAACTGCCTAAGCCATAAAATCTGACATGGCGAGACATGCTGTCAAGAGAGCTTTGTTCACGGCACTCACTGAGAGGTTGAGACAAACTCCAGTGAACAGACTCTGTAAGCCATACTCCGCCTTTTGTTGGAATTTCTCTCCCCTCCTCCACATGCTGTGGTAAACTGTTTTCTTTGGTAGATAGAGGTGCCTTGAGAATGAGGCCTTATTTCTCCGCCAGACATTGTGAGTTAGTCGTTTTCATAGTGTGGGCCCCAAACCCGCACTTCTCAGAAATGTGGCTTCTTAGCAGAGTAGCTTCATAGAGCAGGCATTTAGCTGAGCAGCTTAGATGTCTACCTCAGAATGCCTGGGTTTAATTCCTCGCTCCAGCTCCTGGCTCCTGACTTCTCACCAGGGCAGACCCTGGGATTTAGTGCTGATGGCTCAGACACTTGGATTTCCACCTTGCAAATGGGAGAAGGCCTGGATTGACGTCCTGGCTCCTGACCCCAGCCCCAGCCTGAGCTGCTGAGAGCACTTGGAGTATAAGCAAGTGAACGCAAGACATTTGTATCTCTTCCTGTAAAACAAAGTTTTGAACACAACAGTGCTCCCAGAAATTTATGAAGAGAAGCCATAATCTGTTTTGGAACAAGCCTTCCAGGTAATTTGACTTGAGGACTGTGGCTGGAAACTGAGTTGTTGCTCTCTGGAGCAAGGAAAGGAAGGACACAGAGAGAAACCAGGGAAACATGCCATGGAAAATTGAGGAAATTAAGTTGGTATTCGACGTGAATGTGAGCTAGCATTCTCTTTGTTCCTTCTCCTCTATTATGCCCTGAGCCCCAGATGCTCTGCTTCCTTGCAGAAGGTATGGAGTACTCTCAATCCCATCCCATCCCCACACTCTACCTGCCTAGCCTTTTACTGTGGGTATGTAGCACACTGGGGAGAGAGGGATGGTGCTGACAGATTTTAATTCCACCTGAGTCACATCAAGAGCCCTTGCTTGGCGCCTTCCCTCAGCCAGCCCACAGCTCATACATGCACAGGATGCACTTAGAGCAGAGCTGAGTTCCTGGGGAGTGTTCTTGGCTCACAGGGCGTGATGGTGGTGCTGGGGTGGCAGTTGCTGCAAGAGCCAGATTTCTCCACCAAGGGCGCCTAGGTTGGCATCTGAGAGCAGTTGCTATTTGCACTCAGTGGGTGGTTGCTATGTTAAGCAGATTGCCAGCTGGAGATCTAGATCTTGAAACCCAGCAACCAAAGCTTCCTGAAGACAATACTCTAACTGTGTCCCAAATGTGAAGATGGTCAGCAACATTGCAGCTGGCCTGTCAGTACCCGCCACAGCAACAAGGAGCTTGGCTGGACGGCTTTGGGGGCCGTGTGGGCGGAGGGACTGAAGATATCACGCAAAACAAAGAGCCACTTCAGGGCCCTGTGCTCAGAGTTTAGTGTTGGGGGGCCCGCACTACAAGGGCTAAATGGGCAGCCACAGAATTGAAGGCAAAAGGTTAAATACCATTCACAGATGTCTTTGAGGAAGCTTGAGAGCCAGTGTTCTAGAAAGCAAAGCGTTCCCAAAGGACTCCAGGCCCTGGGACCTGTGGGCTTGGAGGAGGCCAGTGCCTGGCCCCCTTTTGCATAAAAATGCTGATCCATATTCAGGAGAAGCTAGCAGCGAGTCGCCACCACCTGCCAATAAAAAAGGAGCGGGGAGGGGTTGGAAAGGGGAATATAGAGCAGGTAAGAAAAAGAAGAGGAGAGGAGGTGATGGGGATTAAAGAAGCAGGCAAAGAGAGGAGCTGGGAAGGAGGAGGACAGGGGCATAGCCAGGGACAGAGGGAGTGGAACATGTGTTGAGTGCCAGTCCCAGGGCGGCCACTCCTTCCTAAGCCCCTATGCTTCGCACCTGTTTTCTAACTAAATCTTTGGAACTATCAGAATTGGTCCCAGTAAAGTGTACAGAGGGGGCTTATTCCTATTTTTAAAATAATGAACTTTCTCTGCCTAGCCCCCAAGATCCAAACTGAGATAAACCACATTGATTCATTCTGCACTGACAACGTAAGCTATGCACAGCCCGAGCCACTAAATAGAAGGAGAATTATGGAAGGAGCCCGTTAAGCCCATTGAATTATTCTGACTGCATAGCCCTTGGTCTGTGAAGTCCTGTGTGTTCTGGAGGGAACCAGGGAGTTGAATACAATGTTCTAAGTGGGCCTGGGTGAGGTAATTAAAGGCGGCAGGTACTTGGCTTCTGTGCCCATAGTTAGTAGGAAGTTACAAGCTTATGGCAAAGCGAAGACCATGTGCCCCCTCTAAGGAGAGCAACACTGCCCCCGCCCGACGTTGCCACTTGGGAAGGTAGCCTCAGTGTCACCGCACTTTGCCCTTTTTCGACACGGGGCAGAGGCCTCGTGTGGACTTCAGTGGGTTGACAAAAGGTGCTCGTAGGTCCTCTGTGTGTTTTTCCGATCTGAGAGCAGATCACTTCTCACCTGTGTTCCTTTTGTTTCCAGGCCATTATGTTTATGTGGACGCCTCCTTTGCCAAGCAGGGGGAGAAAGCCGTGCTGCTCAGTGCAGACTTGCAGGCTGAGGAATGGAGCTGCCTGCGCCTGGTCTACCAGATAACCGCGTCGTCACAGCCTCTCTCAGAGCCCAGTCAGCTGAGCCTCTATGTGAGGCTCGAAGACGAAAACTTGGATCGCTTGCTTTGGTCGGCTAAGGAACCCTCGGATAGCTGGCTCATAGCCAGCCTGGATTTGCAAAACAGTCCCAAGAAATTCCAGGTAGATGGGGCTGAGGAGGCAGCTGCGGAGTTTATCACGTGCACTTTATGCTTATCTGAGATCTTAGGAAAACTTGTGCTGTTGAAGTGAGTTATGTCCCGCATACAGCAGGTGATGTGCTGTATCCTGGATGATTCATGGAAGAATACTAGCACTGTGAATTAATGGCTGTGTATTCAGAAGAGCCTCTTCATAGGTTGTTTTCCCTTCCATTTAAATGGGATTTCTATAACAATCTAAATAGACCTGAAACCAACCTCTTCACTGAAACTGGGGTTTCTAACAGGCTTGTGGGACTATTCTCATTTCCAATCATTTTTGTTCCATCCTTCTAAATTGTATGTGGTGTGTGTTTATGTTATCTTCCTAATGATTTATTTGAAAACTTTGTAATAAAACATTAGCTGCAATAAGAAAAACAATGAAAATACTTTGGCGGAGGAAAGATGCTGAAAGGATGTGTAGGGTAGGGGAGGTCGAGTGGGCTGTGTACTGCAGCAGGGAGCGGAGGAAGGAGCTGGACGGTGTGGCCATGGGGCGATGTTTTGTAAGAATCATCACAAAAATGTGCTCCAGCCCTCACTTACCTTTCAGCTCCTGTCCCTCCCTCTTCTTGGGAAAGTTTTGCAATATTGTGCTCGCTCACCGCCCGCCCTTAGCTTGGAGTCCCTCTGCAGTGGGCAGTAGTTGACGGGAGGACAATCGGTGTCTCAGTTTCCTGTTTCACAACGTCCTCCTCACAGTGATCACACCCTAAATCTACCAGCCTTCATGCAAAGTGTCAGGCTAAAATCACATCTGGAAAAGCTGTTACCCCCGACAACAGGACCGTAACGCACTGCAACAACCCTTGAACTCGGGCTCGGCAGCGTGGCCTAGTGGCTAAGGTCCTCGCCTTGATCCCATATGGCCGCTGGTTCTAATCCCGGCGGCTCTACTTCCTCTCTGTCTCTCCTCCTCTCAGTGTATCTGACTTTCTAATAAAAATAAAATAAATCTTAAAAAAAAAAAAAAAACCAACCCTTGAACTCTGCCGCACATCCTTGTCCGTTACGTAGACATTTCCAACATCTTCATCAATGTGCTCAGTCTCATGTGATCTCCCACCGTTTAATCTGGCGTTTCCTGCCTGTTCCTCCCCCTGGGTCCGCTGCCTTCCACTCCTGAAAATTTCCTCAGGGCCACAAACTTTGCTGGCCATCTATGGTGAACAGTTAGTTCTTCCACATGCATTAGAGAAGGTGGCGCTGGGACGTAGCACAGATGTCTCTTAGCTCGTATTGGCACCGTCCTCAAAGTCGGAGTATACACCTGTGTGATAATGCATACACACGCATGTGTACCCAGCGTGCTGGCACATGCCCATTCATTTTAAACAGTCCATAGTGAGGTTGGTATCCAGTAGCAATTAGTGAAGACTCACAATCCTGGCTGCTTGTAATTGCTGATGAGTTCCTAACCACTAGCTGAAAGCTGGCTCAAAGAGCTCCGCGTTGAGAAGCCTCACTCCCCTTCTTCCCCATGTCTTCTGCAGATTTTAATAGAAGGAGTACTAGGACAAGGAAACACAGCCAGCATCGCACTGTTTGAAATCAGGATGACAACTGGCTACTGCATTGGTGAGTTTGTTTTTGTTGGATCAGAACGTGAATCTGTTTCTACAGTTGACTGTTGCCAGAAGAAACTGAATCAATCCTAAAGATCAAGTATGTAGCGGAACAGGCAGTGGACAATGCTCAGGGGTTTGAATTCTTTGCTGGACTCGCTTGAGTGCCGTTTGCGCTTCTGTCTCGAGCATCCATCAGCATGACTCATGATCATGGGAGGTTCAGTTAGCCCTGCACTTGGACTGGCTGGATCACTGAAAGAAAGCGTAACCGCAAGTTGCTGCCCTCAGCATGTTCTCGTCAAAACAGCTCCCACGTTGCTGCGGGCGCGGCTTTCTGCAGCGTTTGCCAGGACGGCAAGCCTTGTGGAACCCTTTCCTTTGCTCTGCTCGTGGCCTGCCGCAGCCCGTCTTGCTAGTGGCCGTTATCACTGCTGCTGCACCTGGGCTGGGCTAGCTGGGCGTGTCTTCTGTTGCAGGACGATGGCGGCCCACCTTTTACTTGCCTGACACTGAAGTGTTTCTACAATACCAGGCTACTTCAAAACCTTCAAAGAAAACGCACTTAAAAGATACGCATTTTTGGTGCAGAAAAGTAATTGATGCCCATGCATGTTTGTAGTGAGCATTGAAAGCGGATAAAGAGAGAGGGAATGGGGAGTTGAGTGTGAGAGAAAAAGGCTGGAGAGTGGATACTTCCTGCAGAGAAGGTGCCTTTAGGCCCAGGCTCCGTTGCTAGACCTCCATGCAGCCTGATTGCACGTGGCATGCGCATGCGGCACGCACACCGCACAGCTGACCTCTCACCCTCTGTCTGAATGCCTGTAAAATGCTCCCCTCAGTGGCTTCTCCTGAGGACAACATATCACAAACATAAAGGTAGTTGGTCTGCTGCTGGGCCCCCAACACATCTTAACTGCCTTTTTCCTGGCGGGATGGTAGCAACAGGGCACTCTGTACCTGAGTGAGTTGGGGAGAGCTCATGGAATCACCACAAAGGTGTGAGTGGTAAAAGAAAGCTTCAAGGGATAGCTTTCCCTCCCTCCCCTCCTTGAATTTGTTTATTTGAAAGAGTTACAAAGAGTGAGACGTCTCACGTTTTCTGGTTTCACTTCCCAGGTGGCTGCAGTGACAGGGCCCAGGCTAGGATGAAGCCAGGAGCCTGGAGCTTCTTCCAGGTCTCCCACAGGTGGCAGGGACCCAAGCACTTGGCCCATCTTCCCTGGTTTTCCCAAGCATTAGCAAGAAGCTGGATCAGAAGTGGAGCAGTCAGGACATGAATTAATACCCATATGGGATGCGGATGTTAGCGGCAGCAGTGTTACGTGCTACCCCACAGGGCCGGCCCTAAGAATTCAGGTCTTGATGCCTTGCAGAAGTTGTCTCTCCTCTTGACCTGCATGGCGGGCAAGGAAGAGACAGGGGACAGTCCCAAGGGGTGACTGTGTCTTTATGACATGGGGTTTTACATCTCTCCCACCAGAATGCGACTTTGAAGAAAACCATCTGTGTGGCTTTGTGAACCGCTGGAACCCCAACGTGAACTGGTTTGTTGGGGGAGGAAACATCCGGAACTCTCACTCCGTGCTCCCACAGGATCACACCTTCCAGAGCGAGCTGGGTGAGTGGGGCGCGGAAGATGCAGGGTGTACACGAAGTCCTTCTGCCGGGCTGAATGCCGCTGCCTTCTCTTCCCACCCCCTCCGTGGCCCTGGACCTCTGTCCACACCGGAGGAGGACGGTGGGAGAGTGGGGTGTGAGCGCAGTGACCCAGGAGACGGCCGCCTCATTAGGAGCGTCACTTCTGACTGGGGTTTGCAGGGTTCACATTGCTGTGTCACGCTTTCTTTTCTTGTTTCTTGTTTGCGAAGACAAGATTGGAGTGTTTCCCTAAAAGCGGGTTGAACTACGAGAACAGTGTTGAAAAGCCTCTCCAGCGGCAGCCATGATTAATTCTGAATATTGTGTGCAGCACGGCCCCCTAGCGGCCGAGTCAGCTGGGTCGCTGCAAGGAAAATGGAGCCCTGGGGTTGAGTGACTAATCTTCGTGTCCCACCCAGCCAGGCATGAGCAAATCCATGCCAGCTCTTTCCTGTCAGATTCCAAGCTCTACTTTTTGTTGTTTGTCTATTTATTTTAGGTTTTTTTAGTTTGTATGATTGTTTGTTTGCTATGAGGGGTTTTCGGAGCGATCCTGATGGTCATTGCAAGGGAGGGTGGGGGTCCAGAGCTGGAGCCAGGCTCGGACCAGAGAAAGCTCTCCTCCCTGGTCCCGAAGGACGTTTATTGTTCTTCTGTTTCTGCGGACCGCTCAGGGCTTCTGGTTGTCTTTCCGATGACGTTGGTTTCTGCACGGTAGTGTTTGGACTTCTTCCATTCCCAGCGGAAGCTCCGGTTGGGGGTGGGTGACCTCAGAGTACTCGGCCTCCGAGGGCATCCAATTCCCTGTGGCCTCCTTGGCAGTTGGGATATAGTCCTTGTTGCTCGTATTAATAGTTTGTGATGAAGGTCTGGGAGTCTTCATGGTTGGGATCCAGGCTTTCTGCTTGCCACCTGCTCCACCCTGGAGTGCCCCCCTGCTCCACGCACATGACCTCCTGTTAAGAGGTTGTCAGGATCACACCCGATTCCTCCCTCATGCATTGGTATAGTAGTTTTACTATTGTTTAGTGCCGCTTTGAATCTGTTGTCTATGAATTACCAGATTTGATCTTGATAGGCTATATTGTACTTTTTCCTCACTCTTTTTATGGTCCTGAAAGGCTTCCCTGCACTCCCCCCCCCATTACGGATTAACATAGCGTATTGAGGGTATAGTAGGTTTTACAGTTTTTCGATGTAGATCTTAAGTATTCTGACATTAATTGTTGGTTTATAGATTCTATCGCATTATCTTATTGTATTGTTGTTAGAGATTGCAATAATATTACAATATACAGGTACTATCTTTCAGGTTGTCATCTTTTCATCTCAAATTAAGGCAAACATGTGGTATTTAACCTTTTGGGATTGGTTCATTTCTCTTAGCATGATGGATTCCAGTCGGGACCATTTGTCCACAAAGAACTGCATTTCATTTTTTTTTAATAGTTGAGTAGTCTTCACCGTGGTGTTGGGGACTTTCCTGCACACCCCCCCCCCAAAAAATGTTCTGCACCTTAATTGTTGACAAATGTCTTGTTAGAGTTACAAGCCAGTCTAGATTATCCTAAAATCTGCCAAGATCAGTAAAATTATACTTCAACACAACAAATGGCTAAATACTAAAATGAAATAGACACGAGACAGCTGAATGGTACCTTATAGCCATTTTAAGGTATATAGCAGCCAGTCCTGTATACAAACTAAAATTGAAATGTCAATGAGCAAATCATAGGTTGTGGTTAAGAACTTGTTTTTTGTTTTTTTTTTTAACATACTGGTTACACAAAATCATGTCAATTCCATAATGTTACAAATTGCTGTTAATGTTATATTGGGACTCTTAATTGACTGGGATGATATTCTACCAGCTCTAACTTTGGACCAGAAATGGTCTCCCCAAGAAACTGGTCAACCCATCTGGACAATAAGTAGCTGGACTCTATGTTTGGTATATGTTTGCAAGGAAAGAATCTTGATTGAATTTGAACTGTAGTACTGCACCAAGGTGGAGGGATCCACCAGGGAGGAGGGGCGTGGGGAGGGGTGGGGGGATTCCCAGAGCCTATGAAACTGTCACATAATGCATAATAATTAATAAAAAAAAAAGTCAAAAAAAAGAAAAGAAAAGAAAAGAAAATGGAGCCCTGGGGCTGAGTGAGCAGACTGACAGTTTGAGACCAGAGCCTCCACCGAAGGGAGGCAGGGACCCTCTCCTGTCTTGTGGGCTTTCAACTGTCTCATCTGGTGTGGGTAGACTTTCTAAAAACCTAGGTCACGCTTACTTGTAACACAGTCTACTGCTCAACTCCAAGGTCTTCTCCAATGAATGAGCAGATTCTAGGTAGCCGATTTTCCAACAAGAACAAGAGCAAGAATTTGTCCTGGTTCCCTTCCGGGCCTTTCCATGTGGATGCTGAAGAGACTGTATTATCTCTGCATGACTACAGCAAATTATCTGAGACAACTAGATGTATAAAGAGAAAATATTTATTTAACTCCCGGTTTAGGAAGTTCAAGTCCCGGGTCAGACCGACAATCTCATTGGCTCAGCATCTTGTGAAGGCAGCGGACGGTGACAGTGGAGCGTGTGCAGAGAAAGGGACACACTAAGAGTGGCTGTGCCCCAGCTCAGGCTTTAACACCAACACTGTTGTGGGAGGGCTCGTTCCAGTGGGCCGAGGACCTCCCTCCAGGCACCATGGACACCTTCTTGGGGTTTCTGGCAGTAAGAGTCACTGACTTCTGACTTTGAGGCTTAAAATCCTGCAGAAAACAGTGGTGGCCTCCTCAGTATCCCCATGCATGAGGGCTCAATAACATGTTTCATTTCATGTTCCCTCATTCACTGTAGATTCTCTTTATCTGAATGTTTTTTAGCCCTGTCTCCACGTTTTTTTCTCTAATCTTCCTGTAGTTTCCCTTTCCACTTGTCAGTCTTCAGTGTGGTCTTATTTTCTCTTTCCTGTTATTCTCTTTACATTGGCAGTCTCAGACTCAGTTTCCTAGGGAGCCCAGCCAGATTGCATAAAGCAGAGACAGGTGGGCTGGGGGAGGACTGTGGTCAGTGTGAGAGTATGAACTTTATGCGTAGATTGCTGTCCTGCAGAGGCTGCTGTCGTGTGAGAATGCAAGCGCAGGTGCCAAGTTCATGAGGAAGGCAGAGATTTTGTGAGAAGCTTTTCATATTGTTAAAAGTCAGTGAATGTTTGGGTCTGCTAGCCACATCTGCAGATCAGACCCATCTATCCAAACCTCTGGTTTGTAGGCTTTGTTTTACGGTTGTTGTAGTTGTTCCTTTCATGTCAACCTGCCGAGTCAGGTTGAACAAAATACTGAAAAGTAATTACATATAAAACCCCTAGAGTGTTATGGACTGATGTGTTGAGGACAAATCTAACTTAGGCTCCATCATTTTCATTTGTCTGCTCCGGTGTTAGATATGAGGAGGAAAATGTTGGTTATAACAAGGAGTTCCCAGGGCTGACCATGTGGTATGGTGCGTAAAGCTGCCGCCATGAGGCAGCATCCCGGATGTAAGATTCTGTGCTTGCAGTCTAGCTCCATGCTAATGATGTGCCTGGGAGAGCAGCATAAGATGGTCCAAGTGCTTGGGCACCTGCTACCAATGTGGGAGACCCAAATGAAGCCCCAAGCTCCTGGCTTCAGCTTGGCTCAGCCCTGGTCATTGTGTCCATCAGGGGAGTGAACCAACAGATGGAAGATGCCCCTCCTTCTCTGTCTAGTAACCATGACTTTCAAATTAAATAAATAAATCTTGAAAAAAATGTGAGGTTTCTGTGGTTGATACCCAGTTTCTGGGAACACATATTCAGGGAAAAGAAAAGGATTTCTCTCACAAACAGATGTGACACAAGGCAGTGTGTTCCAAGTGCCAAACAAGCAACCCCCTTTCAAGTCCACCCCAGAAAGACAGCTGCTAGGATTCAGAGACGAAACAGCTGACTTACTGCTGGAGGTCCTGAAAGACATGATGGCAGCAAGTCAACTTTTTGAATGATGACGTGATTGCTACTGGCAGAGTCAAAAGAGAGCAGGAACGGAGGTGGCGAATCCAAGAAACAAGTGGAGGAGAGATGGTTGAAGAAGCAAAGTCGAGAAGGCCTTGAATGCCAGCCAAGAGGCTTCACTTTCTGTTACTGATCGTGAGAGGCCACTGCAGGTCTTTGCACGTGAGACACTAGTGCACCGTGTATTAATGTCGGCCAAACTCACAGTGGCAAGCTCGAGAGGTAGAGGACAAAAAGTGTAGAGAATGCCTTGGAAACTGTTTCACTGGGGTCACTAAGTTGGGAACAAAGACAAGTAGAAGAACAAACGTTTTCAGTTCCTATTTTTAAAAGTAAGCTGAGCACTTTAGACAATGACACAAGGTTGGAGTTTCCCTATGCATACACCATATTTTGGCTGCAAAACTGCATGACCCATCTCCTCTCGTGGTTACTGTAAAAGCCACAACTAAGTGTTCTGTGTAGGGTCAGTGACACCCAGATGCGCCAGAGTAACCCTTGAATCTGCACAAGGATTTTAAGACAGTTGAGTTAATTGGATGCAATAAATTGCCACCACCTCTGAAGGTCCTTGTTGAAATAAAGCAACCAACACTCTCATGGAATTTTACAAAAAAAAGCCAGGTGACTGTTCCTTCATTTAGGGAAATAGGCTAATTTTGAAGTCATTTTCCTGTCAATCTGCAGGATTCAGTAGGTGGAATTCAAACACTCTTGAAAGGCCAGTGCAATAAAATTGCAGTATTCCTTGGTGTCATTATCATAGCTACTCAAAGGGACAGACACATATGAGGAGCTGTTAGAAAACTTTTCCCAAATACTTAAACATTAGCCCCTCTAGGGAACCAGCATCCGATTCGGGGTTCCTTGTTCAGTGCATCAGGTCTTCATCCTTGAGGAGAAACCCAGTTGGCTAGGAAACCCCAGCATTTCCTGGGAGAGGCAGCAGACTTGTGGGCTGGTGTGGAGCCATCACACCTGACTTGGCTCCCTAGGGTTGCAGCACCCTATTCCTTCCCACTCTCATAGGTGACCGTAGACTGTTCTGGCTGTATTTGTGGCAACAGGGGTAGAGAAGAGCTTCAGAGAGGAGTCCTCGCCTCTCTGAACACTTGGGAGTGATCCCTTGGCATAGTAGGGGCTCCCTGGAGCTATTCGCAAATGTAAGAGGACTTTGGGTTCTTCTGCTTTGCCTAATGTCTGCACCAGATTTGCCAAATTCATCTCTCACTAGATCTTTCTCAGAAATGTTTGAGTCCCTCCTGAATATGTATAAATACACTGCAATTGGTAATACAAAGAGAGAGAGAGCGCTGAAGGGACTCAGGGGTGAGAAAAAGACTTGACTTGTGTAATATTCTGGCCCGAAGAACCAACAGGCATCGTGGTGTGGTCATCCCTGAGAAGCACCTGCCAGGAAGCTGTCACTCTGTCACAGGCACTTGTCAGTGTTCCATCACCCACTCTGCATTTTCCCTCCTCTCTCTTCTTCCTTGGTTATTCTCTCAAACATCCTCCAAAGGTGAGCACCTTTGCCCACCAGCCTTACTGAGTTTCCTGACAGCAATACTGAACGCTAATGAAGAAGTTGACCCTAGAACTAAAGAGAAGCATCTTAAATAGAGCTTCTTCCTCTCCTACCAGCATCCCGAGAGATGACACAGTCACTCTCATCAGAAAGAAACGTCTTCATGGGTCACTCACTTGTTCACTCGTGCATCCATTCAGCAAATGCCTGCTAAGCACTTTGTGTATGTCCGGCATTCTTGCCTACCCTCCTGATACAAAAATGTCACTGACCTCGAAGAAATTGTAAGAATCAGCTTCTCCCAAACACTGCCCTGCAGAATTCCAGTTCTCTAATTATTATCTTCTTTTTTTTTTAAAGATTTATTCATTTTATTACAGCCAGATATACACAGAGGAGGAGAGACAGAGAGGAAGATCTTCCATCAGATGATCCACTCCCCAAGTGAGCCGCAACGGGCCGGTGCGCGCCGATCCGAAGCCTGGAACCTGGAACCTCTTCCGGGTCTCCCACGCGGGTGCAGTGTCCCAATGCATTGGGCTGTCCTCAACTGCTTTCCCAGGCCACAAGCAGGGAGCTGGATGGGAAGTGGAGCTGCTGGGATTAGAACCGGCGCCCGTATGGGATCCCGGGGCTTTCAAGGCGAGGACTTTAGCCATTAGGCCACGCCGCCGGGCCCTAATTATTATCTTCATATGGAGAAAGAAGGGTGTTGTGTGATAAGATATGCCAGGAAAATCTGGAGTCAAAGACGTAAATAGCTTTTTTAATTTCCGGACTCCTCACTTCATTTAATGTAGCTCTGTACTAATATGTGTTCTGGTATTTCTCAGATGCTACATGAAACATGTTGGGATGCACTAGGTCTTCCCCCTGGATAGCATGGGGCTTTAAAAAGATGTGTTCTAAAAATTCTAAAGCATTTTATTTGAAGAGCTCCACCCATATAAATCAAAGGTTTGCCAAGATTGCTCTTGAAAAGATAAAAAGAACTGTAACGTTCTAAAATAAATAATTTTTTTAAAAAAGAGTTTGCTTCTGTTAATGCCTTTGCCTTCTACATATTGATTCTCCATGAACTCTATCCATTTTTTGTGGCAAAACAAAGATTAAATGGTTCAGAATTCTGCCTACAGCAGCAAATTTTGCTCTGCATGAACTCATCTCACATGCATTTGTATAATGGAAGCAGCTATGTGTTTGCAGCTAGGTAAAAACTAGAGAAATGTAAGGTGGGGGTGAGGGGAGCTCGCTGGGTAAGAACTGAGTTGGGATGTCCTCCCAGGAAGATGCTGGCCTTTGTGCTGTACTTAATGCAGCAGTGAGTGTAATGATCTAGACGGGGGTGTTCCTTCGTGTGTTTGTATGGTTTTCACAGTTTGTCCTGGCTGGCGAGACGGGGTTTTAAGGTGAGGAATTAAATCTTGTCTAATGAAGGCAGTGACTGAAATCGTGCCGTGAGAGCAGTGGTGGGACTTCGCTGGAATCCTGGAGGGGATGTCGCTTTGCCCTGTTCTTGTCTTTCTTGATTCTGATTCATCATGCATGAGCTCTTTCTCTGTTAATGTTTTATGAAGTGGAACAGAGTCTTTCTCAAGGTAACCTCCTGACAGCTCAGATCATTCCCGTTTTCTCCACACCTGAGCAAGAGCAAGATGAGGGTTAGACGAATAATGAGAGCAGTTCATGTCTGTGCTGAGATGTTGAAGATCAAGTGTCCTTGTGGTACTACTCTGGCAGGAACTGGACAGGATGGCAAGACGTAAAATAAGGTCAGGATTATTTTATTCCTCCCAGGACCATGAGATGGACGGATCGTATCTCGACAACCTTCTCCTTTGCTGTATATCAACTTCGAGTACCACCTTAACAACTTCCGTTCATTCCCCCTCAGCACTGAATCATTTGGTTCACGACCCAAACATCACGTAGCAAAGCAGCTTTATTAATTGTCTTCCACTTGCTTGTATACAATTTCTGCTGGGTCTTCTGTCCCCACCCTTGGGTGACTGCTTTCTAGTCATTTCCAGGTATGAATAAATACCTTCAGGTTCAAGGTACAAGTTCAGTCAAGTCACGACTCTGTTGTTTTGTGGGAATCTTCTTGCCCCAAACCAGACCAGCAGCAGCAGCAGAGAGAACCTTGCACTTTGTCTCCCGCTGCGTCTTCATGTCACTCCCTCATATGCATCCGGCTGCTCTGGCTTTTAAGGGACTTAAAAGCCCCTTACCGCTACTAAGCAGTGGTGCCCAGCAACAGCCTCTTCTCTTTTTGGGTTTACTGTGCTGGCAGGCAGCCCCTTGAGAAGAGTTCCTTTGAAGGCACTGTAGCCCAACCACCTTTTAAATTGCCTGGCTAGCTGAAGAGGAAACTCGCATCTCCTAGGCAACCATCCTTGCTGTCCACGTTCCTGCCATGGTTCCTTGCGGTCAGCCTCTTGCCTACAGTCAAATGTCAGGTGGTAGTCTACACTGAGCAGACTCTACCTGTCATTGATCCAGCCCTCTCCTAACCTGCAAGGCGCAAGGCAATTGCAGAACCCAGGGATTTCTGCACTAAGGGAGAGCATGTGGTTAGGTGACAGATTCACTCACCTGCCCGTTCCACAGTGACCTCCTTTAGCTTCTCTCCGGCTCAAGGCAAGAAAGGGGAAGACATCGCTCTTCACTTGAGAAGCCAATAGGAAATGCGTAGAAAGCCAGCTCCACAACATCTCTCCAAAGAAACCGCCGGCATCACCCTGTAGGGAACGGGCACTGAGCAGACCCCAGCACTGCCGGCATCACGTCATAGGGGACGGGCACTGAGCAGGCCCCAGCACTGCCGGCATCACCTCATAGGGGACGGGCACCTAACAGGCCCCAGCCGGCATCACCCTGTAGGGACGGGCACTGAGCAGGCCCCAGCACTGCCGGCATCACCCTGTAGGGAATGGGCACTGAGCAGGCCCCAGCACTGCTGGCATCACGTCATAGGGGACGGGCACTGAGCAGGCCCCAGCACTGCCAGCATCTTCTCGCAGAGGACTGGAGCTCTAGTGGGCATTGCTGAGTACTGTGATACTTCATCTGAGTTTTAGATTGTCTTGTTACAAAACCTTGTGCTGTCTGTGTATCACCCGCAGGCAGAGGTTAGTAGATGGCTTCCGTTGTGCGTGTGGACAAGTGGTGCCATTTGTGGGCTGAACATCTGACCTGGTAATTCAGATGGGGCTGTGGATAGCTGTGTGTGTTCCTCCTCTGGTCCCAGCGGGGTGCTGGGGGGAAACCCTGGCAGGCAGCAGGTGATGGTTCAAGTGCTTGGGTCCGTTGCACCCATGTAGAAGACCTAAACTGAGCTCCTGGCTCCCAATGTTGGCCTGGTCAAGCCACAGCTATTTGCAGAAATTTGGGGTGTGGACCCACAAATGGGATCTCTCTCTCCCTCTCTGCGTCTGCCTCTCCTACTCTCCTCCCCTCCCTCATTCCCTCTCCCTCTCTCCTACCTCTCTCCCTGTCCCCCACTCCCTGATCTGCTGTCTCTCTTTGTCTCACTAAAATATTTAAACAACAAAATTTTAAAAGTGGAAAAAAAAAATCTGCTCAATTCTTAATCTCCTGGGAAATCTAAAGTCTTCGCGTATAGGTTTTTTCAAAGTTTTAATACTTTAAAATCTCTTCACCCTAAAGGGTCCTTCCTGATTTGGTGACTATCAAATCCTGCTGACCACAGTCACCCCGCTCAGACTTAAGGACCAGTTTCCTCTCCTAGAAGGTCTGGAAGGGCCAGACTGGAGCAGCTCATTGCACTGGGCTGTGAGTTGCTCGTAACACCAGGTGCTGTGGGTGACTCCTCTGGTCCTCTTTACTCTCTCTGGAAAGGAGCCTAAGGTGGCACCTACGCTCACCCAGCCATGGGCTCCCTTCCTTCAGTGGGATTGTTCCCAGTGATGCTCAGCCTGGCCTGCAAAGCAAACGCCTGTGTTAGAGTTCTGAATCATCCCTACCGCTTCAGGTGAGATGATAAACTGAAGACAAGCAATCTTGAGCTCCTTCTAGCTGGCGGTCAGCAGTGCCCAGCTTTCCAGCAAATGAACGGTGCCGAGGGAAGGGGTGGGGACGGCATGCGGTCTAGCCTTGGCCCCATGTGAGGTGTGGCGTCAGCAGTCTCCGCCTGATTCCCAGCAGCCGCTCTGACTCACGTTGGGCAGATCACATTGTGTTTGCTGTGTGCTTTCTGGCTCAGAAATGTGGCTGTGGCTAGCTTGGCCCAGGCCTTTCTGCCTGAGCTGTTAAATGTGGCATTTCTGCTGCAAATGCACAGAATAGAATAGTGTCTGCCCAGCAAGTGAGGACATACCTTGTACCCAAGACTGTCAAATGCTTGGTGGTCACAAGGAAGAGACATTTATAGTGGAGATGGGTGTGAGTTCTCCAGGTCAAACACAGTCATCACGCACTTCCAGTTTGGGAGGTTCCTTAGGTTCACTGAGAATCTTCTGGAATCCTTGGAGACAGTCTAACACCTCTAGGCTCTGTCAGCTTGAGCTCTCAATAAACAAAGACTAGCTGGAGTGGGAATTGTGGGGGAGAATGGGTTTCCAGGTCTGAGGAAGAAGAAGCCACGTAGTTAAGAATGGGCTCCACATACTCATTGGGCACTGTGGACACTGCACATAGAGCCTGGACGCTCTGGAAGGCCTGTGAGGGTGTTTTTTATTCTGTTTATTTTCAAAAGCAGGAGGAAAAACATCAATACTAACAAACACAAGATCTAGCCAAAGTGGCATTCATGTTTATACCAGTGCAGTTGTAAATGAATGCAGTGTTTTATAGGGCGGAAGAGGTGCTGAGAGCCATGAACGGTGTGACGTGCGCCTCAGGGCGGGCGGGTTCAAGTGCAGGCTGATGGGGTGTTACTGGACAGCCCCAAGTCAGGGGGAGTAGCCTGCTCTGATAGTGTCTACCATGCCCTACCACATGCTGGGAGCATCCCGGGCTGGCATGCCTCCCCAATGCTGTGGGACCCCAAGGGGGAGGCCAGCGGAGGCTCTCAGTTATGGTCTCTGCAGCAAGTCTCAGAGGAAGTCTCCGTGGTCCTCTTGCTCCCAGGAGCAATTGAGCGTTCATTGTCTGTCCCTCCTCTGCCTTGTCAAGGTGGGGACCTTTCTCAGACTGTATTTGTGCTTGGAACACTTACAGATTGAGAGCCTGCCCTTGCTAGGCAGGGTGTTTGATACAAAATAGGCTGTTCAGTGTGTGAATGCCTGGACTCCATTCTTTCTAACATTCACACTGCTTTCCTGCCAAGGGGGGAAATCTTATTGACCAGACATGGTGGAATAAAAACAAATTTTAAAAGCTGTAATTGTTCTGAGCTGGTGGACAAAAAGGATGTCCAGCTGAAAGTACACGGCATAGCACCCTCTGTCGTTGCTTGCTTGACGTTTTTGAGCCTGGCACAGAATAAGCAGTAGATTTTCACATAGTTTGCTGTATCTCTGTGGCAAGGAGAGAGACTCCTTTGTGCTGTAGGGAGCCGTTGGGTTGTATTTATCCTGCAGCCATACCTTCATGTGGCTGCCTCCAGCGGAAGTCAAGAGGCCAAGGGGGCCTGCCAGGAGTAGTGTCACAAGTTCAGATTTTAACGCTGCAGGGCCAGTTACCCTAGATGTTCTGTTAATGACGTGCAAATTGCCAAAGTGCAAAGCGTGACCTTTGCATGCCATGTAAAGATGTCCAGTGTAGGGGATATCTTCTGCCCTTTTGGTAACCCATGGAGAGTTCACTTGCCACGCTCTTGGGCATGAATAACTCAAAGACGATGTGGGAGGGGCGGCTTCTCAGATGGTGCTGTTTCCCTACAGGGGTGTGTTCAGCCTGTGGAAACATCAGGCACATTGCAAATGACACCTCTGCCTTTCTGTGTGTTTACTTTTGGGCAAAAAGCGTGGATCTCATCTTGTATTTCACCAAGAACCCCAGGTCCCGTCTCATCTCCCACCTGCAGTATTTATCTACTCTCGGCCAAACTCCTTCCACAGCTCCCGCTGGACTGAGTGGGAGCCACCCCACTCTCACTCTGTTTCTGCCTGCCAGCCCTACCTGTCTTACAGTCCTTGCCTGTGTCCTTTCCAGGCCACTACATGTACGTGGACTCAGTGTACGCGAAGCACTTCCAGGAGGTGGCGCAGCTCATCTCGCCGATGACCACGGCACCCATGTCCGGTTGCTTGTCCTTTTATTACCAGCTGCAGAAGGGCGACGGCAATGTCTTCTCCCTGTACACTCGGGATGGGTCTGGCCTCTATGAGGAGATCTGGAAAATGGACACTCTGGGGAGTGCGGCCTGGAACCTGGCGGAGGTTGAGTTCAGCGCCCCTTACCCCATGGAGGTAGGTGTGCAGGGGCCCACACGCAGGTATGGGGGGTCAGGACACTGTCTCTCCTCACATTCAATTTCTCTTTTCTGGACTTTGAGCATTTTTTTAAGGTAGGCATATTTAGAATTTTTTAAAAAACGTTTATTTTAAACTAACAAAAATATCGTGTGCAATTATGGGGTGCCATGTAATGTTTTGATGCATGTGTATTTTATGTGATGATTAAATCAAGGTGATTAGCTTATCTGTCACCTCTACATTTATTATTTCTTCATATTGCTAACAATCAAAATTCTTTTACGGCTGTATTGTAAGATATAATGCATTATGTTTTAAATATATATTTGAAAATTAACCAGATACCTACAACAGCCAGAGTTGAGTCAGTCCCAAACCCAGGAACGGGGAACTCAACCCGCGGCTCCCATGTGGGTGCCAGGAAGCCGACTACCTGAGCCACCACCGTGGGCACCTTTCAGGGTGGCATTAGCAGGGACTTGGAGTCAGGCCGAGGAGCCAAGCACTGAACCAGCCACTGTGACACAGGCTGTAGGGGTCTTCATGGCTGGGCTAGAAACCTGCTCCCTGCCGCACGTTTTAACTGTAATCAGGCTACTGTGCAGCAGAACAGCAGATCCAGCTGCTGCTGTCCAGCAGCGATTTGTCCCCATTCAAGGTCTCCCCTTTCCCCTTCCATACCTTCTGTGCCCTCTGCCTTCATGTTTCCTCAATATCTCTTCAGTCTTCCTTCCTGGTCACCTTCATGTTCTTGCAAGAGTAGATTTATGGGAATGAGCATGAAAGAACCCAGTGAGCCAACAAGCATTGTTAGGTAACTCTCCCTCTGAACCTTGCACTGTGCTGGCAGAGATCAGAGCAAAGAGGATTCAAATCCCTGAGCCTCAAATCACCCCTGTTCTCCCAGGCTTGGGGGCAGCTCTGAGGTTACCCCTGGGGGCTCTTCCAGCCCTGGGGCAGCTCTGAGGTTACCCCTGGGGGCTCTTTCAGCCCTGGGGGCAGCTCTGAGGTTACCCCTGGGGACTCTTCCAGGCCTGGGGGCAGCTCTGAGGTTACCCCTGGGGGTTCTTCCAGCCCTGGAGTCAGCTCTGAGGTTACCCCTGGGGGTTCTTCCAGCCCTGGGGGCAGCTCTGAGGTTACCCTTATTCTAGGCCTGGGGGCAGCTCTGAGGTTACCTCTGGGGGTTCTTCCAGGCCTGGGGCAGCTCAGAGGTTACCCCTGGGGGTTCTTCCATGCCTGGGGGCAGCTCTGAGGTTACCCCTCCTTTGGGGAATTATCTAGCTTGAAGGGAAGAAATTGAGCTCATTCTTGTCAAGATAAACATTAGAAAATCAGAGGTAAACTTTTCTATGATGGCCCTAATGTGAGCCAGAGTATACTGCTTTGGTTTTAGAGAATTTAAAGTTAAGTAAGTGATAAATGACCAATGCACGAAGATTTAGAAAAATCAGAGAAATTAATTCAAAGACCGTGGGCCAAGCCCGCAAGGATGAGTACTGAGAACACTTATTTGTGCTTGTAAGCCCTTTGCTGAGCACCTGTACTGACACGCATCTGCATCCATGTATATTTTAGCACTAACCAGTGTGTTTAGCACTGACTATCCAACAATCGTAGGTAAAAATCATCCTCATGTTTACAGATGAGGAAGGAGAAGACGGAGTGTACAAGGAGTTCCACATCTTTTTTTCTAGGTCACACAGCTGGTCCATGTCAGAGAGCTTAGGAAAGTTCCTGGACTGAAATATGACTGCTGCTGGAGGAGGAGATGCAGCTCCGTCTGCAGCCCCTGCAGCCCCTGCAGCCCCTGCAGCCCCTGCAGCCCCTGCAGCCGCGGGAGCCTCAGGGGAGCAGCCCTGTGCTTGCTCTAGGTGCGAGATCACTTCAGGTCCTCGAAGCTGCACGCAGGCTCTCAGTCTCCATGAGTTATTAACACCCCGCTTTCCATGTTGCACTTTTGGCAGCACCTTCCACAGTTCCCTTTCAAAGTGCAAATGAAGCAGAGGGCGTCTCTGGCGGCCTTCCAGTGATGCCACCTGGGGGCCTGATGTAGAGTGGAGAAGACGGAGCTGGGTCTCGGTTTCCCACAGGTCCCATCTACGGATGGTGTGCCTGCCACTTCTTGCACTCCTTCTCTGTTCTCCTCCTCACCCCCTCTGCTCCCCAGCCATCCCAGAAAGAGCAGATTGCCTTGTTACAGAATGTGTGCAATTTCCTATTCCAAAGTCTGGCCTTCATTGGCTCTTTCAGCCCAGTGGAAAGTTTTGCAAGTTTGGGTTGCAAGGAGAAAAAGAAATGCACACACCACTTCAGAAAGTTTTCCTTTTATTAAAGTGAAATGAGTCACACGCACACACCATGAAAGCGTTTCCTTTGCCAATCCCTTTTGGGCAGCCGTAACTTCCTGGGCAGCGTTTATATGAATGCAGCCTCACGAATGTTTTGAAATTGGCTCTTGAGCAGTAATTGTATAGGGAGCCCCGGGATGCGTCTCTTGGGTCCACACAAATGTGGTTTTGCTCTTCTAGTTTGAATCCAGTTGCTGTGTGTTCTTGCGAATCGGTAGGAAAAATACCTTTTTCTGCAAACATCAGTTAATTTACTGTCACCATATTCTGAAATGAATTTTTAAAAAGGGGAACGAACGCTGGAGACTTACCTTCTGAGCAGGAGAGAATACGTGGGCCGTGGGCTGTAATTACCATGTCCCCAGTAGAAGTGCTTGCATTTTTATGCACCTGCCCTGTGTGACTCGAATTCTAGCATTCACGCCTATCCACCAGCATGCTCAGTGTCATGGGCCTGTGTCCACTTGCTGAGTTTAGTAGGACGCCACCTCAAACGCCAGGATTTGATAGCTAGTTATGCAAGTCTTTGTGGCTTAGCATAACCTGGTTTAATTGGCATGCCACTTAAATCATGGTTAAGAAGCTAGTGTTGTATCGCAGTGGGTAAGTCACCACCTGTGCTGCCAGCAAGTTCTGACTTTTCTACTTCCAAGCCAGTTCCCTTCTGATGCACCTGGGACACAGCTCAGCATGACTCTAGTCTTTCAAGCCCTTGCTACCCACATGGGAGACTTGGAATGGAATTCCAGGCTCCTGGTTGGGGCCTGGCTCAGCACTGGTCATTGTGTTCATTTGGAAGATTTCTCTGTAACTCTGCTTTTCAAATCAATCAAATCTCTTTTTTAAAAACAAGAAAGATCAAGACTAGGCACAGAAAATGTTGACTCAGAAGATGTTTTTAAATTGGAAATCATGATTACGATCAGGAGAGCCTGATGGAAATGGCCTTTCCCCTGCAGGTTATTTTTGAAGTGGCTTTCAGTGGTCCCAAGGGAGGGTACGTGGCCCTGGACGACATTGCCTTCTCCCCCGTTCACTGCCAGAATCACACAGGTGGGTCTGCTTTCTGCTTTCCTCCCTTTCAGAACTTCCTTTCTCAGCAGGAATGTGTGGTGAAGCCTCGCTTTCCTCATTCTTCCTCGTAGCATCCTTGAAAAAGTATTTAACCAAGTAGTCATTTGTTTTCCGAAGTAGTTCCCTCCTGGCCCTGCTGCCACAGAGAGAGGCTAGTTTTTGACACCACATGCCAGCTATCATGTGTGAATGTACTTTCATCTTCCCTACCTGCCAGGAAAGGGAAGGGAAATTTACTAAGCTATCTGTTTTCTTTTTTGTGTGTGTGTGTGTGTGTGTGTTTGTTTCTTTTTTTAATTATTTATTATTTAACTTCAGTAATTACATTGTATTATGTGACACAGTTACATAGATACTTGGGTTCTCCCACCCCTCCCCAAACCCTCCCACCATGGTGGATTCCTCCACCTTGTTGCATAACCACAGCTCAAGTTCAGTTGAGATTCCCCCATTGCAAGCGTATACCACAATCTATCTGTTTTCATTCCTTTACAAGATATCTTGGGACTGTAAACAAGAAACCTTATCAATGTGTTAATAAAGTTCTAAAGTCTCCTCCTAACTTTATGTGTTTGGATTTTCTCAATGCTCCTGTTTAAAGGTGTTGGCATTTGGTAGACATCTGAAGGGTAGTATGACTAAATACTACGTGTTCCTAATTTAGTGCTTTGTCTTTCAAAGTGAACCCTGAAATTATTCTACCATAGTCAATTTTGCAATTTTGTAAGTTTGGTGTTTAGAAAGAGGGGAGGTTTTATTTTTTTTTTCTGATCTTTTTCTTTGGTTTTTTACTTTGTAGGAAGATAGACAAGCAAATCGATTCAAAGTAAATAGGAAACAAAATGTTTGCAAATACAGACAACAACATCTTAGTGATAACCCAGATAAATCCAACTGATTTCACTGGTTAATCAGTTTCTTCCTTGAGAATCCCAGGAAGACACTGTGCTCATCCCATCTTTTTTTTTTTTTAAGATTTATTTTATTTTTTGTTACAAAGTCAGATATACAGAGAGGAGGAGAGACAGAGAGGAAGATCCTCCTTCTGATGATTCACTCCCCAAGTGAGCCGCAACGGGCCGGTGCTGCACCGATACGAAGCCGGGAACCAGGAACCTCTTCCGGGTCTCCCACACGGGTGCAGGGTCCCAATACATTGGGCCGTCCTCGACTGCTTTCCCAGGCCACAAGCAGGGAGCTGGATGGGAAGTGGAGCTGCCGGGATTAGAACTGGCGCCCATATGGGATCCTGGCACATTCAAGGCGAGGACTTTAACTGCTAGGCCACGCCACTGGGCCCGCTCATCCCATCTTATTACTGGACCCTCATTCTGGGCTTTGGGTCAGACGGAAGCGAAAGCAGCAGCCGAGGGGATGAGCGTGTCGGCTGGAGGCGGCTTTCTGTCTGGCTGAGCAGCTGTGGGCAGGATTCTGCAAATCTGGAAGCTGAAGCTTTTAGTTTTCATCCTTCGTCTTACGTTTCTCAAATAGCTTCTGTTTCCTAACAGGTGCCAACATTTCTTCTTTATCTTGGTTAGCTCCAGACTTGTTGTCTCCGCTTATCTCATTCGGACCCAGCCTTCTCTTCACTCACCGCCCTGCTGGGCTGAGACAGGAATCGGTTCAGCAGAGGAAGTCTCTCTTTGCAGCATGTGGTGGGGTGTAGGACTAATCCAGTCTTCCCAGACCAGGTCCACCGCACTGTCACGGTGGTAAAACAGCAGTGCCATGTGGCTCCCCAAGCATCCCTTTAGAATGATTTCAGAAAGCAATGAGACCACCAGCCCCATTTCAATTTCATAGCTTCCCTGTAACTCCCTACACACCCTCATGCTTGGCCCAGGGTCTAAACCAGAGGCATACACCTTTCTATTGGTTTTTTACTGAATACTTAACAGGCAGTCACATCCACTTTTATGAATATGCCCCCCTCCACTGAGCGCTCCACTGTTCGCTATACACAGTTCCCCAAGTTCTGTTAGGATCCTGACACTCAGAGGACTACTGTCCAAATTCTACAGCTGGCCGGGCACCACACACAGTACCCAGGCCTCTTGTCCACCTGCTGCCTCGGTGGAAGGCGATGCTTCAGTCCTCCCTCTCCCAGATCCCTCAGCAGATGTCTGCCACCTTGCCAGTGGCCCAGTCCGTTAGCTTATGTCAACATACCAGACTGGTCCCCAAACCAGCGTGGCGGTCTCGGCCCTGCCTTTGCGCTGACTTGTGCTAAAACCAAGCCAGCCTGCAAACTTAGCCCTGCCCGGCCTCCCATGCCCCTCTTGGACAATGGAAGACTTTTGCATCGTTCAGAGCCGTAAGACTGATACTGGCTTTGTCTGCATGAGCTCCATGGAGCAGAGAAGAGGACTAGAATTGATTCCAACCACTTTTTCTCAAACTGTAATGCATTCTGCTAATGGGATTAGCTTCAAAGCCTCTCATTTCAAAAAAAAAAAAAAATTAGAGTCAGAAAGCAAGTGATTAATTACAGTGTTATGATGCTTCTGGGTGACTTGCTTCAAGGGACTCCCTGCTTTTTCCTCTTTTTTGCCTGATTATCAACTGATGCTCAAGGGCTTCCAATGACCCCTGGTTCCACCCCACGCTTCCAGTCTGGCACTTCCAGTCTGGCTGAGTTTGTCAGCCCACCTGACATGCGTGTCTGAAACAAGCTTGAAGCGAAGGCTTTGCCAAGCTTTGCACCCACCCTGGAGCTCTGGCTTCATCTTCAGGAATCTGGCACCGTCTCGAGGTAGAAGCGGCGGTCGAGGCTTGAAGGAAAAGGGTGTTGAGTTATGCCTTTGGGATTTCATTTGTATCAGACAAGCCTAAAATCAGGTTTCAGAACATTTTCTTCTGATTCTATTTTTGTAATGTGCTGTTAGTTGCATTTGTTAAATTTAGCATTTTGAGTATTCTATTTTTGCACAGTTTCAAACTTATACAGGCTTTATAAGATTACTACATAGAAGTCCCTTTTACTGTTCACTGCATCTACAAGTTGTTAACATTTGGGCTTGTTTGCTTTATCCACCACCCTGGAATAAGTTGTTAACTCCATGCCTCTCTACTCCCAAACACTTCAGTGTATGTTTTCCAAGATGCAACACACTCTCAGGCTCAACTGTAGGATGATGAAAATCTTCAGGACATTTAGCATTTATGCAGTGTAACCAACCGCCCCGCAGTACGTGCACCGGTTACCTCCAACTCCCCAGTGTTATTTGGACAGCTGTTTGTTCTCCTGGACCGCGACCGACTCTCGGATGGCTCTGAGCACTTGTGCTCGTCCTCTGTTTCAGCCCTTCTAATCTGGAACAGCTCTGCCCCACACTTGATTGTTTCGTTTCTTTGAAAGTTGACAAGTTGGAGGGTTGCCGTTGCCGCTGCCTGCAGTGCTGGGCTGTCTCACACGCACAGGTGCAGGGTCCAGTTGTCTCACTTCTCATCCAGCTGCCTGCTGATGTACTGGGGAGAGCAGTGCCACACGGGAGGCCTGGGTGAAGATCCTGGCTCTGGCTCCATCTGGCCTGCCCCTGGCCCCTGGGGCCATTTGAGGAGTGACCCAGAACGGATGATTTCTCCCTCTTTGTCGCTTCCTTTCTCTGTGGAATTCATCCTTCCAACCAAGTATATATATTTCAAAAGAAAGAAAGGAAATTGACAAATCGGGAGGATAGTAAATCTTTGCCTGCAGCCTGCTCCCCTCTTCCTCAGCTTCTTGCTCCCAGAATTCAAATGTTTCTCTAGAGATGCCTTTCCCTTATTCAGAACCACGCCCTCTGACCTGGCCTGGAGTGGTAGAGCAGCGCCTGCCAGCCTGCAGAGCACATCACGTTTGGTTACACTGAATGTGTCCTGAACTGCCGCACTCCAATCCCCCGCTACTCAGAGGGCGAGCTTAACAGAGAGGCTGGCAACTCACTTGTTAATAGGACTGAAAGTTATTCTCAAAAGAGCAGAAATGTTTTGTCCCATTCCCTCCAGGAAATTCAGCCTGAAGTGTTATTTATAAATTAGCACAAACGATGGCAGAACTCAGCCAAGCCAGAAATTTCAGCAGGGCCCTAATGAGATTGGTGTGACTTTCAACTGTGTGATTTACAGGATGGCGACCGGTTTGTTCCAGCAGGTCAGTGGCTGCTGCTGCTGTTGACCATAAATAGTCACTGTGGCACAAGATACAGACAGTGCCCAACAAAAGAAAGTTATGCCTGAAAAAAAAACTGTTTCCAAACTATATCTTAGACAGAAGCTGAGTCCCTTGGAATCCTCTCCTTTGGTCTTTTTTCATTTTGCATCTCTGAATTTTTTCAATGACAAAGTAAGTGAATAAGTACTCACAGTCTTTGTATTATGAGAGGAAATATCTTTTCAGAGTCTGGGAGTCATCCTCGTCCTTTTGAAAGGCTGGTTAGACGCTCACCTGTCAGCCTTCATTCCAGTAAAACCATGCTGTGTGTTTTACTTCTGCGGTCTCCCCTGGCACAAATGTGGCCTTGTTTCCATGGCCAGTGGAGGCCGCGGAGGCCCATGTCTGTCCGCTGGCTTATGAAGGCCGGGGAGGCCCATGGGATTGACGGACTGTTTGTTCTCCTTTGCTCAGCCATGCCCTTCAGCACTGCGGAAGCAAGCTGTGACTTTGAGGCAGATCTCTGCAATTTCTACCAGGATAAAGAAGGTCCAGGTTGGACCCGAGTGAAAGTAAGACCCAATATGTATCGGGCTGGAGACCACACCACAGGCTTGGGTAAGTCAGGGTCTGTCTGCGAGGGACCTCCCAGGATCATCTCCATGGCAACGGCCCTTCTTATTCCATACTTGCAAAGGTGTTGACACTGCTAGGAAGCAAAGACTAACAGTCACATTTTGTTTGAGTATTTGTTAGAATTGGGATTCAAGTTGTTGAGCTAGTGAAAGCATTTGCCAATTAACTCCATAGCCAAACCTTTGGAAATTATTCTGCCTCACTTTAAATGAAGCTGCTTTCCAAAAGCTGTTGGACTGCATTTATGTGAACTCTGCAGAGGAGATAAACATGTGGAGATTGAAAACAAAGTAGTGAGTCACCATGGCTGGGGAAGAGGCGACAGAGAGTGACTCTCCAACGGGCTTGGGGTTCTGTGCCCGTTGGCGTCCCCTCATTGTGGGTGAGGCTCATGTTGTGCAACTAGCATTATGAATGTACTAAATGCCATCGTATTGCACTCTTTCAAGTAGTACCTTTTATGTGTATTTCACTGCATTGAAGATATACGCACTGGGGAAAGGAAAGCTCTTAGAAAGTGTTGAGTAGGCACTTGCTGAATTTAAGAGGCTCTTCAAGCCGGGGCTTTGAGTGCTCTTTGTGTAAGGATTATCTGTGAATGTAATGATACCCTTAGAGTGAGAATTGGTGGAAACAACTTGATCACAAGGGATTTAGTCAGAGAGCGTTTATCTCTTTGGGCCCCCAGAGTGAATTTACCTTGAGGCTAAAGGTGATGTTCCAAGGTGTCCAGCTGCATTGTCCCTGGGTGTGGCCTTGAAAGGAACCCTCCCAGTTCTGTATCACTATTCTCCCAGGTTGACTACCTGGGAGAAATGCAGGCAGTGCAAATCCTTTCCTGACCTTGGCTAGGCCAACTCTTGGGGAACACAGTACTGAGTATATCAGATGTGAATCCGCCTCTGTGGCTGGAAAGCTTTTCAAAAGGAAAAGGAAACATCAGATAAATGCATATACGAATAAATGTATAATTGCAAGTTGATATAAATGCCATTGGGAGGAAAATGTGGACTTAAAAGATAAGCTTATTTGGTATAAAAATAGTTTTGAAACTTATGCATAATTTGTGTTTTCCACAAACTTTTTGAAGACATCTCACGTGACCAACAACTCTGCCCAGTTATACAAAAACTTCTGTCCCTCTGTCCCTACTGGTCATCAAAAGGAAGGAGAATGTTGCTGTGGCCTTTCCTGTGCTAGGCCCCTGTAGGGCTGTGGCCTTTCCTGTGCTAGGCCCCTGTAGGGCTGCAACCTGGGCAGCTAGGTGACTCCCAAGATGAGTCGGCTCCTTTGTCTCAGCAAACGTGTAAATCCTAACTGATGATTAGAATCCGGGCATGCACACTAGGAAATCAATACTGTTTGTGAAGTTTACTTTGATTTTGTTTACAACAGAAACAATAGATCTTTTCTGTCACTTGAAGGTATTTAAAAATGCTTTCTGTGATTTAAATACGGAAATAGTGTGTGTTGGCAAATTCTGTTTCTTTGAGCAAGTTTTTTCCCACTTGATAATCCGATTCGATAGCTTTGTGTTCCCTGCGTGCTGACTGCTCCGTCTTGCTTGCAGGATACTACTTGTTGGCCAACACCAGGCTCACCTCCCAGCCTGGCTACATTGGAAGACTGTACGGTCCCTCTCTCCCAGGAAACGTGCAGTATTGCCTGCGTTTCTATTATGCCATCTATGGGTTTTTGAAAATGAGCGATACCTTAGCAGTTTACATCTTTGAAGAGAACCATGTGGTTCAGAAGGTCTGGTCTGTGCTGGAGTCGCCCAGGGGCGTGTGGACGCAGGCTGAGGTCGCCTTTAAGAAGCCCATGCCGACCAAGGTGAGCAGCACCAGCGGTCCTGCCCTCATGTTCAGTTGCCCGACGGGATCCATGCATTATGTTTTAGTCTGCTGCTGATACGTTGTGTTCCTGTTGTTGAGGCTGTCAGCCTTCCTCCCACGCAGTAGCTCCTGCCACCAGCAAATTAATCCTGCAGTTCTTTAGTGGGTCTCTGAGTCATAGCTCCCTGGCGAGTTGGCTTGTTTATCCCTTAGCTTCACTGAGAACAGTGTAGGGATGGACAGTTAGTAAACATTGCAAGTCCACCCGTTAACCTGCCATTGGAAGCTATTTCTTATCTCTCTTCTGCCTGTCTCGCATGTGCATATATACTCAGCAATGGGAATGTTAATCTGAAAAAAGAGGACATCGGTGAGCCTGCTTGTGCGCCGCAGCTCTAAGGTCCACAGCCAGCTGAACATCAGATGAGGAAGCTCCCTGAGGGGAATGGGACCGACCCTGCCCTGGCCAGAGAGAAGTGATGGCAAGAAATTCTCAGGAGCCGGTCTTGATAGCGCGAGAATGCAGAAAGATCGCCAGGGGAGGGACTGTAAAAACCAAACAGCAATTCCTAAACTCAGGAACTCATAGACTCAAGAAAGCTTTACAAATGCAGCAAATTCTGTTGTCCGCTCCTCAAAAACAAAGCTAACATGAGAAAATCCACTCTGCTTTGGGCTTTTGTTCAGTGAGTGTTTCTTGAATGTGCTTTCTGCGCAAGAAAGGGGCTCAAAGAAACCTCAGATTTTGAGAAAGGTAGAACCCCCTTGACAAACAGGCAGGGCCCGAGTTTCTCTTGTTTATAAGCCTCTGCTCACAGCGGAGACATTTTTACCTTGTTCCCATGACAGTATCACCAGGTGCTTTCAGTTCATCGGAACATCTGCCAGGGCATCATTAGACCTTCAGAGTGATTAATTCTTTGAAAATCTCCACAAATTTCTTTACCATTGCTAGGCAACGATGTCGCAGGCTCACTGATTTCTAAGGAGGGCTAACGCAGTCACAGCAGCTCTGACAGGACAGAAATGTACAAGTGTTACCACAACCTCAGAGGCCCTGCAGTTGTTCTTTTGATGCTATTAAAATCCATGGTGTGGTGGTATTCCGTGGTGCAGCCCACAGAAGCACGGGCTCCTCCTGGAGAGGACCAGCCCCGCGGGGATGCCCCAAGCATCTGTGCGCAGCTCAGAAGTAGAACATGCAAGAGGAAATAAGCTCCCAGGAGCATGAGATGGGAAGTGGGAGCTCTCGTGGGGTCCTGCTGAAGTCACGTTCCTCTTCCACCGCCTGGTCTTCTTCCCGGCTGTCTGATTTTGGTCCCTGTGATTCTGACGCGTGTAAGTCTGTGCTCCCACCTGCTTGTTGGCTTCCCCCCTTCAAGGTGCACCATATTTGCAGACTCTCTGATAGGAACCATTAGGAATTTATTTTACACTGTCCCTTCTTTTTCCCCACTTCCTTCTCAACACATTTAGTTAAACATATGAATTTTCCTCTTGGTTCCTGTCATAACTTCAATACACTTAACTATTTTTCCATCTGTAAACTTTAGACGGATTCTTTCGACACCCTGAAAAGGAAGATGGATCAATTTTCACCCCTCCATTCCACTGAGAGCTCTTGCACCCTTCACTTTTCAAATTCTAATACACAGTTGGCGTTGTCATGGCTTGTAAAAATATCTGTTCCTGCAGTTGAGCCTCCTAGGCTCTGTCCGTGGCTAGATTTGTCACCGTCGACTCCAAGGCTGGCTGTGCCTCTGTGTCATTCCTCACACAGCATTCCCAGCCGTTTGCACCCATCTCCAAATGGTGTCAGCCACGAAAAGCCACATCATCGCTGGATGAGACTTGGACATAAGAATAAGGGGATAAGGAGTCCTGTAGGTCGATTCCAAAAGTTGAAATGAAAGACCCATCCCTCCTGCAATTCCTGTTTGCTCCCCGACATCTGCCCTCTGGGAAAACCTGTGGCTACAGAAACCCTTTGGTTTCCTATCGCTCTTGGGGAAAGGCACTGCCCCTCACAGCGGGCACCTCCCCCGCTCTGCTTCTCACAGGAGCACCTCTTCAGCTCTGCCCTCAGCGGGCACCTCCCCAGCTCTGCCCTCAGCGGGCACTTCCCAGCTCTGCTTCTCACAGGAGCACCTCCCCAGCTCTGCCCTCAGCGGGCACCTCCCCAGCTCTACCCTCAGCAGGCACCTCCCCAGCTCTGCCCTCAGTGGGCACCTCCCCAGCTCTGCCCTCAGCGGGCACTTCCCAGCTCTGCTTCTCACAGGAGCACCTCCCCAGCTCTGCCCTCAGCGGGCACCTCCCCAGTTCTACCCTCAGCAGGCACCTCCCCAGTTCTGCCCTCAGCAGGCACCTCTCCACTCTGCGCTCAGTGGGCACCTCCCCAGCTCTGCCCTTGGCAGGCACCTCCCCGCTCTGCTTTCTGCATGCAGAGCAGACTGCTGCCCCTGCCTTGGGTTTCGTGCACCCCTCATTCTCTCTGCCCGGGCTTCTCTTCTTTGCAATTCAGCTTCAGGCTCAGTTCTGGAGTCCTTCTCTGTGCTCCGTAGGGTAGGTTAGAGTTCTCTGGGCATGCTATGCTTCTCCGTTCTCATCTTGAGGCAGGGTGGCCCAGTGGTTATGGACACAGGGTGTCCCTAGTTTCAAATGCTCTCAAGTTTTCTTGATCGCTTTCTTCCTTAATTTTCCACCTGGAAGCAGACATACACTTGACATGTAGTCAGCGCTCAATTGAGCCTCTTTACTGACGCGTGCATTCTGACTTTCAAGTAGAGCTTCTCGATCCTCATTAAAATCACCTGGGAAGGTTTTAGGTCTTAATGCTTGAGTTTTTCCCAGAGTCAGAAAGCAGATATTTAGATAAACCTTGGCATGCTGGACGTTTGTGAAGGCGTGGTCTTGTGTTCAGGAAGGACAGAGGGAGGGAGAAAAGGCGGCACTTGCAGCCCTGGGGCAGTAAGCCCTTGGTCTGTGGGGTGGTGCCTGACAGTGTCTGCTACACCATAGGTCAAGCTCTCCGGGGATGGGGCCAGGAACCCAGTGTGCCCTCAGGGTTCCAGGTGACTCTCACAGGCAGCGCAGACACCTGGGACCGACTAATCACGATTGAAGCAGGAAGGAGAGCACCCCGAGGAAGACTGGGTACTTCAGCCTTGCTTCCGGAGAAGTCCCTCTGAGGCAAGGGCATGCTGGCAGTGTGAGGCCCAGTCCTCCGCTCCCAAGTGCTGGGCTCCTTGGGACTGTTCACTTGGGCCGCTGGTCTTCTTGCCTCTTGGCAGCCTTTCCGTTAAGTGGATCAGAAGACTTAGGCTGCATTCGTAGTCCTTGTGTGCACCCCTTAAGCCGAGACACGCCTTCAAAGCTTCCGGAGATGTGATACCAGAACCCTCTGATTGTTTCCCACATGTGGTTCTGGTCCACCGAGGGCACAGGACTCTGCAAATGTTCTTGCCATTTAGAAAGGATTTAAGTCATGCAGCACCCAAAATAAGCACATGGCAAACAGATGTCAGCTGCTGCAGTCTGTCTGGAAGCTTCCATCGGCGGCTCTCTATGGTTCAGCCCAGTGTTTGTTCTAATTCCAAACTGACGGCAGCATAGTTTGAGCATATGAGCATATGAGCTTTGCGTACATTGGTTAAGAGTTGGAGTTCTTAATTATTGAGATTTTGACATGAACTTGCTGGAACTTGTAGAAAGTTCACAGTTTGACCTCATGGTCACACAGTCCCGGGACCTTCTCTCTGTGTCCCAGGCCTTAAGGCCCTCCTGCCATCAGTGTTCCAAAGGAGGCCCCTGCTTCACAGCTGTTCCCCTGGGAAGCTGGCTGCTTCCTCTCAAACAGGAACTGTCCAGCCACCTAGCTTCGACTCTTTCCCCACCCCCAGATTATTCTTCCATCATACTGTTGAGTTTGTTGTGTGCATAGCATTTATGCCAGTCTTAAAATAATCTCATTTGTTCATTTATTTGCCCATTCCTGTATCTTTTTTTCTTATGAAAATGTAACCTCTTTGGCACCCGTGGGACCCCTGTGGCTCACCAGTCTGCTGCAGGACACAGGCATCTTCTGTTATCTTGTTTCATTCTCACAACACTGCCATAAGGGGCGTAAAGTGTCTCCTTTTGGAACATCTGGCATCAGAGAATGCAGTCAAATTAGCCCAGGATCATCCTCCTGTTTCGGTGGAAAAGAACGGCTGAACTGAGAGCTGTCACACAGGGCCTCACGGGAGGGAAGAGAGCTCCTGCCTGGGCTTTGGTCTTCCCTGCCTCATTCCCAAAGCAGTGCCGCTGAGCAGAACCACACAGCTCAGGGGCGGAACCTGTGTCCCGAATATTCTCTGTGAGCTGGCAGGGAGACCTCAGCTGAGCGGGCTGAGGGGCAGCCTGGACAGAATGGTGGTGAAGCCCCGACGCTCAGTTCCTTCCCTTCCTTTCTCCTCCCTCCATCCTGGTGCCTGCAGGCTGTGTTACCTAGGATTTCCCAACTGGCTTTCCATCGCCCATGTTTCGTTATTTTTCTCTCTCCTGGTGAGTACTTAACCAGCCTGTTTTAGGACCATGTGCTGATTAGATAACAATTGCTTGGTATCACCCCAGAGAGTCTCCTCTTTACCTGAAATGAAAATATATAGCCATGTTTAAGGAATGTTAACAATGACAACAATTTTATATTGTTCTAGCAAACTAGCTGTTTGAGCAGATCCTGTGCAATCATATCTGCCAACATCAACAGGGACTTTTCCTTCACACTTTGTAGTGTTTGCCAAGGCCCTCCGCAGAGGAAAGCTCAGGCAAAAACTCATGGACATTGGTCAGCATCACATCACATCTGCTCCTGGCAGAGCCAAGAGGTAGATCTAGGTGATTTGTGCTCTAGAAAACTTGCTTTCTGTACTTTGCCTAAATGCCTTGCAACCTTCTATCGGCCAACGTCGGAAGTGTAGATGAGGTGAGAAGGGGAGGCCTGGATCCCAAACCTTCTGAAACAAGGTAGGACACTATTAACTTTCAGTTCTACTTTAGAAATGAATCCTTGGAAGGATCAAAATTCAGGATGAGTCAAAGCAGAACTGTAGGTTAGAGGGAAGGAAGGCAACCTTCGGACATGTGGGTTCCCAGCAGCTCAGGGCTTAGTGGCCTGAGCCCTGTGTGTGACCTTGCAGAATCTCCTGGTCTGTGTCCAATGGGTGTGCTTTAATTCCTACCTTGTCCGACGACAGTGAAGGTTAAATGAGGTGCGTCAGGTAAAGCCTTTGGCATAGCGCCTGGCACATATGAAGAGTCTGCAGAAGTTCATGGGAAATAAATACAGTGAAAACATTGTGCATGAATTTCAAAGTTTTCTGCACAAAATTTACATTGAGTTCCTGTTTTCCATGAGTTTTCTGAAGAAATAGCATAATAACATGAGATTTAGCTGAGCAGAGAAAGAGGTTAAAGAGGTTAAAGAGAAAGACATTTAAAGAAAGAAGTTCAAGATGCTTTGTTTTAGCATCTTGATCCTCAAAGGGTTCCATGGACAGCACTTAACATAGTGTGAGAGTGATTTTCCTGTGGTTTTCACCGGAAAGTATTCTCTAAACTAAAAATCAGGTTAGAGTTAAATATTTAAAATATTCAGCACTAGTTTCCTTTTTAAGACTTATTTTATTTCTATTTGAAAGGCAGAGTTACAGAGAAACGTAGAGACAGAGAGAGAAATATTCCATTCACTGTTTCATTTCCCAAGAAGCTGTATGGCCAGAGCTGGCCAGGTCCGAAGCCCAGAGCCAGGAGCATCTTCCTGGTCTCCCACATGGATACAGGGACCCATAGACTTGGGCTGACCTCTGCTGACTTCCCTGGCCATTAGCAGGGAACTTGACCATAAGTAAAGCTGCTGGGACTTGAACCAGCACCCGTATGGAATGCTTGGCACCGCAAATGGAGGCTTAGCCTGCTATGCTAGGTTGCTGCCCCCAACACTAGGCTTTTAAAAACCAATCATGAACAGATTCCTTTTCCTTTTTGACTGAGAAATGGTTTTCAAGCTTTTGTTTATTTGAGAGGCACAAAGAGAGAGTGCAGCTGCATTCACCGATGCACTCCTCAAATGTCCATAACAGCTGAGGCTGGGACTTCCAAACAATGAGCTGAAAACATATGTATGTTGGTGTGTGCAGGCGGCAGGAGCCCAATTGAGCCTTCCCTGCTGCCTCCCACAGTCCACAGTCTGCTCTAGCAGGAAGCTAGAACTCGGAGCCAGCTCCGGGAATAGAACCCAGGTAAGGTACTCCGATGTGGGCTGCTGGTGTCTGAACCGCTGGGCTCAGTGCTGACGTCTTGGAAATATGTTGAGAGAACATGAATCATGCCACACTATTCTGGCTTGAGTTTTGCCTGGTGCTCCATCAAGCAGGAGCAATGAATCAAGGGTTACCTTGAGATTTCCACACACCACAGAACAATTCACTCCAAAAAGCCAAATGCCAGGAGGAACTGCAGAGTGATTGATAGGAATCCCATCATGATCCAAATCTCTGTTAACATTTGCTCAGTCACCACATCACCTAGATTGCGTCCTGTATACCTTCCAGCCTCAAGCTACTTTTCTCTTTAACAAAGAGCTTTCAGTGAACTGTAAATTAGAAGCACTGGGAGGAACTCAATATTGTGTTCATCAAGCATTTCTTTAAAAAAAAAAAAAAGTGTTAAACTGCACATGATGAGAGAATGACCAGGCCTTTGCTTCCTTTGAGGCTAACTGAATGATCAGCTCCGCAGTCATTAAAATCTTCCTGGTGAATCCGCCGAGTCCATGTCTTGACTCTTGCAGAACTGAACAACAAACTTGAAAAATCACGTATGCATTTAGGGGAAAGGCTATGTCTGGCTAGCCTGAAATGACATCGGTTTTCTCCACTATGGGAGAACCTTGGGCAGGCTTCATGTTACGCCCCAGGGAATACATCTCACTGGAGTTATGCCATTGGTGAAGGGTCATGTAGCCAAGTGAGTTTGGACAATTTTGCATACTAAGTGTCTGTGCCTCAACACTGTGTGAGGAGACACAGGGCATAGTAATATGTCAGAAACCCTGGATAACATCCCCAGTCAACCTTGTTGAAAGTAACAATTCCCTCAAAACATTGGACCTAGAATCTTCACAACCAAGTCCCAGGTAGCTCCTGCTAGCATTATTCTACTCACATAACAGATCCTGCGTTATGCTGAGATGGTCTACTGACCTGCCTGTGCAATTAAATCAGACTCTGTGCTTCTAGGGAACAGAGAACGTCCACCTTATTATCTTTGTTTGTTTCTAATGCCAATACAGTTTCTGGAACAGAATGGGCACTCAATGAATAGTGAAACAGAACTGAACTATCAGTACATACAGGTTGGTGGCAAGCAAGAACAGCACCATTCCATCAAGGGCAGAATAAAGATGAAATGTTTTTTCCTGAGAATAAGAGGCCATCTTGACGCATAGCACCTGTTCAGTTCCTCCTGCAAGGAATTCTGGGTGTGAATCCCCAGCAGTGAGAGGATTCTGCAGGGAACGGTAAAACACTTGCATTGTCACATGTACTGAGTCTGCTTTGAGCTTGCTGTGCTATCTGTGAAAACAAAAGCTGTGACTCTGCCCTCAGAAACAGCCTGTCCTCCTAACTGCTCTTGCCAAGGACAGGTCTGACCAGCCCTCCCCAAAATTCTCCCAGACCCTTCCCGCCCCCAGCACGGCTTCCCTAACATCCATGCTACGCCCAGGTCAGTGCTAACGTTGCTCCAGTTCAGACCCTCCCCGCCCCCGGGCCTTTCTGATCCCTAGGAACTCTCAGCACAAATGGAGCACGCATGACTGACGGCCAGCATCCACGCTGTGCTGTTGGGAAAACCTCTCTCTCACTGACTCTCTCCTTCTCCAGCCCAGGTGTCCACAACCACTTTCCATTTCTCTTAGCAAGTTTCCAACATGCGCCTCCCTGTCTCGTTCTCAGGATGTGACCTCCTGGGTCTCTCTTCCAGGAGGTGAGGGCATCCAACATGCGCCTCCCTGCCTCGTTCTCAGGATGTGACCTCCTGGGTCTCTCTTCCAGGAGGTGAGGGCATCCAACATGCTCCTCCCTGCCTCGTTCTCAGGATGTGACCTCCTGGGTCTCTCTTCCAGGAGGTGAGGGCATCCAACATGCGCCTCCCTGCCTCGTTCTCAGGATGTGACCTCCTGGGTCTCTCTTCCAGGAGGTGAGGGCATCCAACATGCGCCTCCCTGCCTCGTTCTCAGGATGTGACCTCCTGGGTCTCTCTTCCAGGAGGTGAGGGCATCCAACATGCGCCTCCCTGCCTCGTTCTCAGGATGTGACCTCCTGGGTCTCTCTTCCAGGAGGTGAGGGCATCCAACATGCGCCTCCCTGCCTCGTTCTCAGGATGTGACCTCCTGGGTCTCTCTTCCAGGAGGTGAGGGCATACAACATGTGCCCTTTCACTTCGGGCTCTCTGACTCTTCACCGGCCTCTCCTTATCTCCTGATCCATCTGACAAAGATGCGTTATCTTTGACTTAATCAAAACGGACCCTTCCACATCTGTTTGATCTTACTCTCCTCCCTCCTCTGAGACCTTATTTCATAAATTATTCCCTCTCTCATAAGTCTTCGATCTCCAATTAGTCCTTTACGCACTGCCAACATATGTTGGTCTCATGCATTCAACACAAATGAGCAACAAACCTCCTTTCATCTCAGTGCCCACTGACTCTGCCAGCCTGTCCCATTCCGCCAGCTTTCAGACTCCTTGAAAGATTCATCTGCAGTTAGTGTTCCGTGTGCTTTCCCATTCCTCCAGTCCCTGCTCTGCCCTCCTGCTCTCCTCCCCCAGCACTCCTCCAAAGGCTTCATCAACAGCCGAGTCGTTCTCAGCGATCTGCTACCAGGAGTTACAAAAATCTTAACCCACTCTCACATTCTGCCTCAAGCACCCCTTCCTCTTTGAACTCTTCATAACTCACTGCCTGGCGTTTTGTGTCTTTGAATGGAATTTGGATAATAAACAGCCCTAGATCATGAATCTGGAAGTTTGGCTTTAAATCTTGTCTCCAATTTTAACTATGTAAATCCAGGGCCTGGCGTGGTGGCCTAGTGGCTAAAGTCCTCGCCTTGAACATGCCAGGATCCCATATGGGGGCCGGTTCTAGTCCCGGCAGCTCTACTTCCCATCTAGCTCCCTGCTTGTGGCCTGGGAAAGCAGTCGAGGACAGCCCAAAGCCTTGGGACCCTGCACCCGCGTGGGAGACCTGGAGGAAATTCCTGGCTCCTGGCTCCAGATTGGCATAGCACCGGCCATTGTGCTCACTTCGGGAGTGAAACATCATATGGAAGATCTTCTTCTCTGTATATCTGACTTGGCAATAAAAATAAAATAACTCTTTTTAAAAAAAAAAACAATGTAAATCCAAAGCTTCTATCATATTTGGATGCAATAAGGCCATGTTTTAAGATGATCCCTAAGCCTCTCCTACCTGCTATTGTATTTTCAGTCATCTGAATAGCAGGAATTGTATCTGAATATCGTGCAACACATTATGGAGAGGCGTGCCTATTTCCTCTTCAAATAATCTTTTCCTTTTAGGGAAAGAAAAAGTAGAAGTTTACGTCTGTGATTCACATTTCTACTTTAAACCTTTCCTTTGGGCCCGGTATGCTGGCTCACTGGCTAAATCCTCACCTTGCAAGCGTTACATCACACACGTTTCTTCCTTCCCAGGAGCCCCTGGAGTCGCTGTCATCGTGTTGTCCATTCGTGGGCATGAGCTGGTCATCCTGTTACATTACAGTGGTCAGGGAAGTGTCTGACTGAGGGTGGACCGGAGGACTGTATTGTTTGTCTACCCCAGCATTGCTGTTTACATACAAGATCTTAGACAGCCTGGAGACCTGTTAGAAGCCACTGAATGGCCAGCAGCCCTCCTTCCCCCAAGAGTGTGATTTCAAGAAGGAAGGCATTCATGCCTCCTTGTGTGTCCGTGAGAGTGAGCGGTTTGTGTAAGTCTGACCTCAGGATTGAGGCATGCAGTAGGAGGATGAAACACTGAGGATGGCAGTATCTTGCTTCGTCTACGGTTCCTTTTTAGAAATTGTTCATGTTTACTTTCATTTGATTCCTCAGCATTAATTGTGTAGGATTAGTTCTCCATGCCGCATGATGAAAAGAACACAAACTTAGTGTCGGATTTTGTTCCCAATACAAAGGCAAGGAAGTGATAAATGGCGCAAATGAAGATGAGAATGTATTTGTGGGCTTGGGGAGGTGCAGGGATTCTTTCCTAAGGGCTTAAATTCTCAGTACGAAGTGGGCACGTAAAACGATCATTTAAGGAGACAAGGGCATTGTGGAGGTGAGAGGAGGTACAGTTCGGAGTGGCTCCGGGTTGGCTGGGTCTGAAAGCCAGCCAGAGCCCACAGCAGCTCCAGGCTCTGGGTGACACTGGGAGGTGGCACTGCTGCAGGAAAAGGTGCATTAGCAAGGCAGAAGTGTGAGCTTGGTTGAAAGAAAGTTTCATATGACACATGAGCCTTCAGAAACAGGGCCCAGAGACCTAAGAAAGCTCTTCATGCTTAGATCCCATGAAGCATGGACAGACGGAGAGAAGTGATTGGACAAAAAAAAAAAAAAAAAGGTGTGTGTGGGGGTGGCTGTAACTGTCCAAGTGAGACAGCCAGCAAGGTCTATCTGTGCGGATTCTCCTTGGGATCCTCATTGTAGTGTTCCTTCCCCCACGGCATGGCAGGCTCCTTCTGGAATGGTGTGTGATGGTCTTCCAGCCCGTCGCCAGCTCTTACACAGACACGTCTGAGTAACATTTCTAGGCCTTGTGGCCTACTCTGAGGTACAGGGGCTCAGCTTTCTATGATACTCGATTGGGGAAGAGAACTTTTTGTTTCTATGCTTACCCTGGTCCGAAAGGGAAACAGACTTGAGACAGGCGGGAGGGCAGAAAATGTTTGCTCGCAGACCCTCTGACATCCTACAGTTCCATGTCCTCGGCCTGCCTGAGTGTCCTGCCTCGGGTAATGTTTTCAGAGCCAAACACTAAAAACATAACAGTTGTAGGACAACATGAGAGGAAGCTGGCTGTGAACAAATATCCAGGGCTGTTCAGTGTAGACTCGCAAGATCATGCTTTTCAGATTCCTTATTGAGAAAGGCGAAAGCCAAAGAAGATGATGAATCGGGTTGCTCAGTGGATTAAGGCCTTCAAGCCTGGCTATGGCAGCTTATATATGACCAACTCCACAGTTGCTTCTGGAAACTCCCTTCCCATCATAGCAGCCCAAAAGATCTGAAAAATAATGCAGGTTTTGAAGTCTATGAGTTGAGTGACTTGGATGTTTACCACCCGATTAACCACGAAAGGATGGGCTGTGGGCATGTGTTCCGTGGTCACGATTCCCCCACCCTCAGAATGAGGGCTTCCCTGAGCAAGGAAGACTTTCGCTCTGGAGAGAGCTGGGAGCTGGGCAGTGTTTGTTCTTCAAAGCCAAAAGTTGAATTAAATCAGATGGCTCTTTCAAAAAAGAAAAGGCAAAACAGATGGGTCTGTTAAGAAAAAACTGTGGGTCAGCTAAAGGCGTATTTAAAAACACATGATCATTTTGTCTTTTGTGTAGTATGCAGACCAAATATAGCATCTGCAGGAGGCGTGCTGTTACACTGGAGCAGCAATTTGCTAAAATATGGCCAGGTCCCAAGAAGGCTCAGTCCCACACTCACTCTGTTAGATAAAGCTCCAGTCAGCCAGCCTCCAGGGATCTGTCAAAATTCCACCCTTCATGCCTAGTTCTTATTATTGGAGTTTTTGGTTTTATTTTGCTTTATGTTTTTGTATTTTTGATTTTTATTAAAACTAGCAGTTAAATAAATAAATCCAGTTACGTTTTCTAGTATATACTGCAGTCGTGCCAGTAGTATCTTAATGAAGGGCTCTGGAATTTCACTGACTTGAATTATAGTGATTTGTGAATAACTATTCCGTCAGCTCTGTAGTCAGCATGTCCAAATTTATCTGTGCAAATGACTTCAGAGGAGTTTAACCTCATCAGAGGCAAAGTTAAATTTAACCCAGAATCATGCTGCCTGGTAAACTGTTGAGGTCCACCGCTCACAAGAACTTAAATAGGTTTGTTTTATGAACATGAGTAATTTATGGTAGTGCTGGCATTGGATTGAAATGTTTCTATCTTAAGACAGAAGGCCATTTATGGAAACTGTCGTTTATATGTTAATTATAGGTCTCAGTTGAGGCAATTCAGTTTTTGTAAGGTACCTGTCTACTATGTCCGCCAAGTAGGTCATGGAAGCTCCTTTAAAAGGCAGTGAAATTCAGCCAACACTTTGTTCTTTCATACAGAGTAGCCTTGTAACTATCCATCGAAGATTTTATTTTCTCATATTCCACAGTTCCTTATGAAGCTAGCTTTCCTTTGAGGCAAATCCTGTTCCCTTGTGTTGAGTAACCCTTAAACTACAGTACATCATAAAGCCGAAGTCGTTAACCCTGACTCTTTCCGAACCCAACCTGATGTGGTTTGAGAGAGTGGGCGCCTGGCCCACCTGCGCCTGCCCTTGTCCTTTTCTGGCTGCTTCAACCAGGAACTTTCCTGGCCCCAGCAACTAACCAACCACTGCAACTGGACCTCCGTGTAGGCTCTCCCTTCATCCTACAGTCCCAAAGGCCTTTAGAGGAGATTTGAAATTATACACCTTGAGAAAATTTGCAGAGTTGTGTTTTGGGTTCTCCTGCTTGTCATTATGTTGTTTCTAGAAAGTTAGCACATTCTTATTTGACAAGGAAGAAGATGGAAATAATGAGAACTGGGTCGCTTGACTACTGCAGTTTGGTAAGCGTGAAGCTTGGTCACCCAGGGGTGAAAGACAGCGCTCGGTCAGTCTAATCTGTTTACAAACTATGAACAAGTCCTGACCATTTGTTTTTAAAAGATGAATTTACATATTCTAAAGGCAGAGTAACACGGAGTGAGGGAGAGACGGAAATCTTCCATCTGCTGATTGACTTCCCAAATGATCAGGGCTGGACCAAGCCTCAGCAAGGAGCCTGGAACTCTGTCAAAATATGACCCATGTGGATGGCAGAGATGCAAGTATTTGAGCCATATTCTGCTGCCTTCCCATCACCTTAGCAGGGAGCTAGGTAGGAAGTGGAGCAGCCCCAGGACTCAAGCGGATGCTCCAATATGGGATGCCAGCATTGGCAGGTGGCATCTGAAATGTGCTGCCCCACCACACCTGCCTGGGCCTAGGCTTTTGACCTACAAGTTAAGAAACTGATTAGAATGTCCCAATTCTACATTCAGGTGACTGAGTGCCTCTGATCCCCAGCTCTGGCTGTTGACTCAGTAGCTTCCCGCGCTGTGGACCTGAGAGGCCCCAGGTAGTGGCTCCGGCAGGTTGGGTTCTCCTCGCTCACTGGCAGATCCATCTCCAGTTCTCAGCTCCTGGCTGCAGCCTGGGCTCAGCCGCAGCTTTTGTGGGCGTTTGAGATGGGAGCTCACTCACTTTGTCTGTCTCAGGTAAACAAACAAGCCTTTTCAGTAATGTAAAGAACTGAATTGCTGTGAGCAGTGAATCCCAGAATGAGGCAGCCGCTCTGAATGTGTTTGACATATTTAGCATTATGAAGGGTTAGCATGTGGGATTGTGGGTCCTCATCTCCATCTCCTACCGCTCTGACTAGTGAGGTTCAGGATGGCGAGCTCTTACCGCTCACTGAGTGCTGGGCAATGTCTGAGACGTTCTTGATGGTCACAATTTGGGAGTAATACTGGCATCTAGTGGGTAAAGGCCAGGCTTGCTCCCAGGAACAAAGCATTCTCCCTCAATCAGGGAGGATCTGGCTCAAAACTGTCCACGATGCTGTGGTTGAAATACCCTGTTGTGGCGAAAAAGCATGTGCAAATCCTGTTTAGAGTTTAATAAAAAGTGAGTTAAGTCTTACATAACTATGCTCCAATTATTACATAGATCTCTAAACATTCAGTGCCTATTTGAGTTGCAAAGATAGCCTAAAGGGGTGTTCTTGACAATTAATATTCTTCATAAAAAAATTCAACGCACTACAAGTTAACCATGGATTGGAACTTTTAGTACAGATTAATTTACACAAACTTAATTTGTTCCTGACTTTTTAGGAATTTGTGTGAAATGAGTAACCCATGTCTAAGAGACATCACTTAAGATGTCATCTTCTCTCTCGTATAGAGATGAATTTAGATTTTAGCTAAGATTCTTTTTCAATCTTTAGACATGTTCAGTGTGCTCTGAAGTAATATCCAAGATGATGTAAGTTCTATTTTTCAGAAAGAACTATAAGATGCACAAGAGATTAATCCCTCTAAGTATATAATCAATGGATGATTCTCGTTTTTGTCACATTGTTTTAATTTTTTCAAAAATTTTGTTTGAAAACCAGTAAGATGGATGCAGAGAAATCCTTCATTGTTGGTTTGCCCCTCAAATGCCCGCCACAACCAAGGTTGGCCCAGGCTGGAGCCGGCAGCAGAGGACTCCAGCCACGTCCCCAACAGAAGTGCCAGGATCCATCTCCTGTCATCTGCTGTCACCCAGGGCCTGTATTAGGAAGAAGCAGGACTCGAACCCAGGCTCTGTGGGCGGAAAATGATCTTGATAGACCACACATGCTCATCTTGTCATGTTTCTTTTGTGTCTTGGGGTGCTGATAGACAACCATCAATTAAATTCCAGGCTTGAAGGCATAGTTTGAATGTAATCAGTAATTGATGGACTATGGGGTCTTTTATCAGGCAGATCATGTGGGCCAACTAGTGGTTCAAGTGTGGGAAAGCTCTAAGAGGGGTACAACTTAACAGCCTGTTGTTATCCCAAACATCTTCAACATCTCATTCCATCCCCCTCAAAAGGAGATGGCAGTTTTGGTGTGCTAGGTCAGCCGGAGTAACCACTTTCTCTAATGCCTGGTGGCAGTTTTAACCTCAAGGATTCTTTTTTATCTTTCAGTCAAAGGGCAAGCCAAATGAGACAGAGTCTCTGAATTAATTGCTTAATCACAAGACGCCAAAAAGCAAACAAGCGAAATGGATGTGTGAGAATGTCAGGGAAAATAGATAAGAGAAGAGTGCTTAGGCATATAACGGTTTAATGAATCAAGCACCATGTACCCTTGGAGGACGCTGGCCAAATGCTCCTGGTGGGCACACCCCTTCAAGCCGATGTGCAATGGGTCTGGCGACTGTTGCTCTCTCAGCAGTGAAACAAATGGTTTTTCCCTCTGAGAGAGCTTCGGCATCTGATGCCTCCTCAGGGTGAATTCTTGCAGGAAGATGGAGTCCTAATTAGGTGGCAGTCGGAGGGCTTAGCCGTTATTGCCTGGAAGGTGTGCTGTTTCAGCTGCCAGGTGTCAACCTTAGCTCAAGTCTCAAATCTGAAGGATGTCGTTTGTGTCTGATGGTGTAGCTGTGTGTCGGCGTGTGGGAATAATGGGCACCTCTCTTTCAGCCAGCCACTGGCTCGAGTGTGTCACAAGGATAAGCTCAAAATAGAGTGAGGGCTGTCAAAACACAGCCGTATGAATCATAACTAAAGTTTACTTCGATCCACAAGAAGATTAATACAGAAAAATGCACACGGAACATAGGTGTATCCAGGAGAACTTTCTTCAGTGTGGAGCTGCTGTGAATCTTATGTGTTCTGTTTATTCAGTAACTGCGAACTACACGTGGTATCGAGCCCTTTCATACACACCTTTAAAAAAATAAAAACTTCAATTTTACTTAATTTCAATGAAATTTCTAAACTCTTTTATTAAAGAAACATTTACATATAAGTATATGTGTGTATTTGTGTGTGTGTGTATAAAAGTAAGATTTACAGAGACAAGAAACAGGGAGGGGATTTTCCATCTGCTGTTTCACTCCCCAAATGGCCACAATGGCCAGGGCTGAGCCAATCTGAAGCCAGGAACCAGGAACCTCCTCCAGGTCTCCCACATGAGTTCAGGGGCCCGTGGTCTCGAGCTGTCCTCCACTGCTTTCCCAGGCCACAGGCAGGGAGCTGGATGGGAAGTGGAGCAGCCGGGACGTGAACCAACGCTCACACGGGATTCCAGGGCTGCAAGGCAGAGGATTCGCTGTGGGTAACCTCCTGGCTCCCAGCTTCAGGTCAGCTCAGCTCTGATTCTGCATCATTTGGGGGAGTGAACCAGCAGATGGAAGACCTTCTCTGTCCCTCATTCTCTCAGTTAAAACTACCCTTCATATAAAAATAAATAAAGCAAAAAAGAAAAAAGGGATCCTATTAATAATGGAAATTTAAGATGTAACATTTTTGAATATTAGAAACTTAAAAAAAGTCAGATGTTTTCATTATTCGTAAGTTGGGTTTTATATTCAGTTTTACCATTCTTTGTCCTTGAATTGAGAGCTATATATGAGGGATTAGATAGGGACAGTAGGAGCTTGTACTAATTCAATATTAAGTTATATACATAAAGCATTTTGAGAACTGCAAATATAAGCAGAACTGTAATATAAGCATTTTAAACTTCTCTTTACTCATACTGTTATGAAAAGTAGCCTCTAAAATTGGCCTAATGAGAAGAAATTCAGAAGTTCTCTCTGGCCCCGTGAATTTCATAATTTACAGGTTGGATTGATTTCTCCCTCACATGCAGCAATTAAAATGTGTGGGCTGATACGGAAGCCGCGGTTGTGGCTTTGGTTGGTGACACCAACGGAGACGTAGGTTTGTGTGTGGAAGTGGAACAAGGCTGGCAGAGGGCAGGTCACGGGGACCGCGCCCGCAGTGTGAATGGAACACACCACCAGAAAGCCAGCAGTGTTTGTCCTGGAAATGTTCGAAGAACACTTGGAAAACCATCCTCTCAGTGTGTGGCTTGTGTGTTCTCTGGGAAGAATATTTAAAATCCAACCAGCTTTTCACCGTCAGCCACTTAACCTCTTGCTTTCCTCGTTTATACTGTCAATTCTTTAAGAAATGCCACTCCTTTAAACACTAGGATAAACAATTTAGCATAACAACATTCAGTGCTTTAAAAATAATGTTCTGGGCCTGGCACGGTAGCCTAGTGGCCAAAGTCCTAACCTTGCACACATATGGAATCCCATATGGGCACCTGTTCTAATCCCGCAGCTTCACTTCCCATCCAGCCCCCTGCTTGTGGCCTGAGAAAGCAGTTGAGGACGGCCCAGAGCCTTGGAACTGCACCCATGTGGGAGACCTGGACGAAGCTCCTGGCTCCTGGCTTCAGATCTGCGCAGCTCTGGCTGCTGCAACCGCTTGGGGAGTGAAATCAGTGGACAGGGGATCTTCTTCTCTGCCTCTCCTCCTCTCTGTATATCTGACTTTCCAATAAAAATAAATAAATCTCCCTTAAAAACTGTCCTTCCAGGGCCGCATAAACATGGTGAGTGCGCTCTTGGCAGCATCGCCTCCTGTTTGTGTGGACAGAGCTGCTTGTAATCGCTCATGGAGTGCTTAGTAACTGGCGCGTTGTAAGAGTTTTCTGTGCTCAGTTCCCACAACTCACAGCTATATTTTTATGAATTGCAGGTGGTTTTCATGAGCCTGTGCAAGAGTTCTTGGGACTGTGGACTTGTAGCCCTGGATGACATTACAATCCAGTTGGGAAGCTGCTGGGCTTCAGGTAAGAAGATCGTCCCGCTTCGCTTTGCCACCCTGGCCTGTATGTGGCACTACTGGTTCACCTGAGAACCACGTACCCCCTTTGCTTTCTTGGCAGAAGAGCTTCGCGGCCACACTGAATAACTGGGTTTAGGTTTTAGAAATGACATCCCAGGGCCCAGCATGGTGGCTTAGTGGTTGAAGACCTTTCCTTGAACGTACCAAGATCCCATATGGGCACCGGTTCTAATCCCAGCAGCCCTGCTTCCCATCCAGCTCCCTGCTTGTGGCCTAGGAAAGCAGTTGAGGACGGCCCAAAGCCTTGGGACCCTGCACCCGGCACTCCCCAGAGAGGGCCAGGGGCCTGAACGACAGGACTGTCTGCCATTACTGCTCCAGCCGCATCAGCGGAGAGCTGGGTCAGAAGCAGGGCCTCCAGGTCACCAAGCTGTAAGAAATGCGGGCTGTCTGGAAGCAGCTCCGCTTGCTGGCCACAAGGGCCCTATATTGATTTCTTCAACAGGAAAATAATAATACCAGTCTGCACCAGAGAATACTCTTCATGTTTATTTAGTTAAAAGGCAGTTTATTTTTGGCTTTTTGTCAGCACTACAAGTATAGTACAATAAAAATTTCCGTACTCAAAGCTTAAGAAGGAATAAGGTTTCATTAGTAGTGCTAGTCAAAATCAAATGTAGCAAAACATTTGTTACGTAAAAGACGTGAAAAGCAGGCTAAGTATTAGAGAAATTTGTTAACAGTTTAGGTAAATAACCAAGCTCAGTGAAAGGAGAAGTCTCCAGTAAATTAGGAAATACAAACATTATGATAACTATTAGGGGCTATGGTATAGCAAGCTAAGCCTCACCCTGTGGTGCCAGTATCTGCATTCCAGCATCCTGCTAATGGCCTGGGGAGGCAGCAGAGGTCCTTGTACCCGCATGGGAGACCCAGACAAGGATCCTGGTGCCTGGCTTTGGACCAGCCCGACTCCAGCCAGCATGGCCACTTGGCGACTGAACCAGCACATAAAGACCTCTCGCTCTCTCTTTGTAGTTCTGCCTTTCAAATAAAAATAAAAGATAAATCTTTAATAATAAGTAAAGTTTTAAAAGCAACAGCCAAAGACATAAATATTTGTATTTGGAAGTGATAGCAACCATCTAGGTAGCAAAAAAAAAAAAATTTTTTTGAATTGATATTTATGAAGCCCTTCATGCCCTGAATGCTTTGCCCATCGTGTCCTGTAATTCTCACCAGCCCCCGGGGCACTGTTAACATTCCCGGGAGCACTGGGCATGCTGGGGTGCGGAGCGCCGGCTCCTGTGTCCCTCGGAGCTGTGCCCCTGCAGGTGCACCTGGCTTCCGCATGGGCTCGCCTTCTGCCAGCACAGCATTAGGGCTGGCCTGGGGGCGCGACTCCACTCATCTGCACCTCTGAAGAACGTTCACGCATTACGTAATCTTATCATCTTCCTTCTTTCCAGTTTCAGAGCTTTGAAAGTTCATGCACATGAAGAAACTTCTTCTTGAAAATAGCGCAGTATTTTCTAATCCTATAGTTGGTGGCGGGCACAGAGAGGGCGGGGAAGCAAGCTCCATTCACTGATTTGCTCCCCAGAAGCCCTTGGTGGCCAGCACTGACCTGGGGTGGTCTTTGTGCAAATGCGGTTACTTGAGCCGTCGCTGCTGTCGCTCAGGGCCTGAATCAGCTGGCAGCAGAAGTCAGCGGCCAGGGCTGGAGTCCAAGCAGGCCTCCAGGGTGAGACACTGGTCAGCCAACCAGTATCCTAACCGCCAGGCCAAGGGCGTGCTGGCTCAGCGCTTCAGATTTGTTTCTGGTTGTTCTCTGCCCCTGTGGCAGGACCGTTGGTCTTCAGCAGACCCCAGCTGGAAGCAGGAGCTGAGGGTGGATGCCGCTCTGCACACCTGGCATATGCCAGCTGATACTCGGGTGCAGTGCTGGCTGCCAGGAAGCCATGTCATGCATATTCATGGCAAGCATCCCGCCCCTGTGACACCTGCTGTTTCCTTTGCAGAGAGACTCCCACCCGCGCCTGGAGAGTGCACTTTCGAACAGGATGAATGTGTGTTTACTCAGGAGGAGAAAAACCGGAGCAGCTGGCACAGGAGGAGGGGCGAGACGCCCACCTCCTATACGGGACCCCAGGGAGACCACACGACTGGGGTAGGTGAGTTACGCCACGTGGTGCTGTGTCTTAAGGAAACCTGCTGAAATTAGCATATTCTGCACTGCCTTTTGAACTGGCAATGCAGGTCCCAAGACTAGGACAAGTTACACACGTGTTCCTACACATCCAGGGTCATTCAGTCGGTACACTGAGAATCCTTTCCACTTACATTGCTTATGGAGACTGCTGCTCACAGGGTGCAGATCACCTTACAAGGGACGTGATGCCACCTGGATGTTGGAGATAACACGCATATATCCCTCAGCATAGAACCTGGACCAAACAATACTTTAAAAACAAATATTGGGGCGTGGCATGATAGCCTAGTGACTAAATCCTCACCTTGCATGTGCCACGATCCCATATGGGCACCAGCTCGTGTCCCAGGTCCCTGCTTGTGGCCTGGGAAAGCAATCAAGGATGGCTCAAAGCCTTGGGTCTCTGCACTCGCCTGGGACACCCAGAAGAAGCTCCTGGCTCCTGGCTTCAGATCGGCTCAGCTTCAGCCGTTGTGTTCACTTGGGGAGTGAAACAACAGACAGAAGATCTTTCTATCTCCTTCTCTCTGTAAATCTGCCTTTTCCATAAAAATAAATAAATCTATAAAAATTAAAAATAAATATTTCTGAAGCTGCAGAGATACATAAAAATAATTTAATTAGCATAGATTTAAAAGTAACACAAGAATACAGAAGTTAAAACGAAATGATGCTGACCCAGACTGGAGTCAGGTCTGGGGCTGCCAAGAAAAGGCACTGTGGGGCAGTGGCCAGGCATGCAAGGTTGACATCCAGCTTTCTAGTAGCTGAAACAAAGATGGAGCACTGCTGTGTAACATGATTCCCAGGGTTTCCAAAAGCAGAGGGAGAGAATGAGAGAGCCCAGGACTAGAAGCAGGTCAGACTAACTCCGCCTCACAGCCCCTGGCCAACACCTTCACAATAAACACAGCAGAAGCATTCTTTCTCTGGCAACCAGGCATTCCAAATGCCTGGGTTTTCTCCAAATGGCCAGGGGCAAGTCTTTTCTCATTTCCCTATTTACCCCTTTGTTCTGCTGTCAGGTGTTAGGGCAACTGTTCTGGCTTCTTCAAGCTGAGTAGGGTCATAGTAGGGACTCATGGTCAAGGCAGAGTTCCAGCAGAAGGTAGCCGCAAGGAGGTCATAGCTCCAGCTAGCACAATCTGTTTCCATCTGAGGTCTTATGTGCTTATCCATCTAGGATTTCATTGGTTTAAGTCTGGGGGAGACAGAGATCCCACAAGCAGATTAAGTACACAGAGTCCAAAGGACAGTGTCATTAGAGCACTTCAGAAAGGACTGTCCAAACCCAGAGGGGGTGTTCCCATTGAAAGGCAAACGGAAGTTGACAGAGGGTGTTCAGGCCTGGCCAGGTACGTGTGAGGCTGAGACCAACCTATCTGTTCACATGGGTTACTGGAACAGACGTAATGGACATATGAAACTTCCTAGGGACAATACTCTGTTGACTCCGCTTACCTGGCTGGACTGGGAGGGGAGCTAGGCTGAATGGGAGGCTAGTACAGGCTTGGCAGGATGCCTAAATGGAAATTTACAGTTTCACCTTTAGTATCGCTGACCCTGGACCGTCACCTGCTTCTGCTGTTTTCTGAGTGTTCTACCCAAGGCTCTCTGGGTCTGAGCTTATTGTATAGTGTCCATTTGTTGTCTTGGGGTATTAGTATTAAAAGGTACATTTGCAAGATCCTGGGCTGGGGGTGAGCCTCATGGAGGGACTAAGGGAGCCACCCCTTCTGGGCCACTGCTCGCACTGGAGAGCATGAGAGATATGCAGTACTGAAATGCCCACTGGCCTGCGCGTGAGCTGGGTTTAGGGAGAGCCAGGCTGTGCTAGGTCACTGCATTTGCTGGCACATGCATGGTCTGGTCTGTCTCACATTTCATCTGGTGCTTCAAGGAGGAGGATTAACCAATTGAGTCAGTGCATCAGGACTAACAGGTGAAATATTCTAAAATAAAATAGAAGGCATGGCGTGGAAGCCTAGCTAAAGTCCTTGTGCTGCACGTGCCAGGATCCCATATGGGTGCTGGTTCTAATCCCAGCAGCCCTGCTTCCCATCCAGCTCCCTGCTTGTGGCCTGGGAAAGCAGTCGAGGATGGCCCAAAGCCTTGGAATCCTGCACCCACGTGGGAGACACAGAAGAAGCTCCTGGCTCCTGGCTTCTGATCGGCTCAGCTCCAGCCGTTGCAGCCACTTGGGGAGTGAATCAACAGACAGAACATTTTCCTCTCTATCTCTCCTCCTCTCTGTATATCTGGCTTCCCAATGAAAAATTAAGAAAAGAAAGAAACTTTTCTGGGTCCTGGTGTTATGGCTCAGTGGCTAAATCCTCACCTTGCATCCACCAGGATCCCACATGGGTGCCAATTCGTGCCCTGGCTGCTCCATTTCCCTTCGGGCTCCCTACTTGTGACAAGCATTTGAAAGAGCAGTCTTAAGGAGACACCTTGCATAGCTTTTCTTCTCAAGCTGTTGTTTCTTTCCTTCGCCCCCACCCCACAAGGCTGGGAATCTTCTGAGCTGACTGAAGGCAGTTAACTATGGATGTCGCACAGCCTGTTCCCGTAAGCCCCTGGGGCTGCTTCCCAGCCCTGGAAAAAGGGTCACAGACTGGGCGAACAGCTGCTTCCCAGTCCAGAATGGGGGCTGCACTGTGTGGGTGGGTCTCAGTGCACCCCAGGCGCTCTGTAAAGACCAGTCGGGACTCTGATCTCCCAGAAGATCCAGTGGAGCCCCCATGCTCAGGGCTAAGGCAGTGACCCACACAGAGAACGCCATTTATTTTGTCTGGCTAATCATCTCTTCGTGTGCAGGAACTCATGAGCCAGTGGAACCGTCCTTGCTGCGCTTCCTGGCTCCATCCAGAGTTTCTGTTTGTTGACAGAGACAGCGCTTGATGCTGTAATGGGCGACGCTCGCCATGGGTTTTGTAACCACCCATGGGGCAGGCTTGTGCACGCACCTCTGAGCTCTTCCCGGAACAGAGGTCCTGTGAAGAATCTGTGGGACCAAGGGAAACAATGTGTGCAGCAGAGGCCCAGTGCTGATCAGTGGCAAGCCTGCTAACATCATGTTAGTTATGCAAGTTGGTCTAATAACTCTATATTGATATTGAACTTGCTGGATGTCCCATGTATGCTCCTTCAAGGCATTTCTCCTTTTCCCTATTTACACAAACGCAGATGAACCCGAGAAGTCCCACTAGCTCATCACAAGGGCGGAAGGAAATGTCTTGCACAGGTTGGTCTTGTCACCGTGAGTGCGCTTGCGTAGGCCCTCGCCTCATGTTTCATTCGGGCCCACCCCAGCCAGGCGGTGTGGTCAGGCACCTGCAGTGTGGCCTGCTGCCCGTACATGTCCTGTCGAGTGATGCGTCCGCTCAGATGTGCTCGGGGCACGGGTCCACAGCTGTCACCCCAGACCAAGCCTTGGTGCCACAAAGGCGCCGTGGCTGCAAATCCTCCCGAAGGGAGCAAAGGGAGGTCAGAGTACTTAAAGACGACGGGCATTTAACGTTTGGCTCAAAAGTAAATTTCATGTTGAATGCACTTGGCTTGAGTACAAAACTGAAATTGTTCGGTTTTCCTCCTCAGTGACAGTGGTTGGCGCCAGGTGCGTATCAAAGGGAAATGACACGGCTGCCGCCTGCCGATGATTCACTCTGAAATGGTAGGACACAGAGCAGTGATGTTGCCCTGCCAGTTCCAACAGCCAGTTTCCAGGCCTTAGCATGTTGTGCCATCAGCTCTTTGTCTGTAACATAGTAGATCACTCCTGAAGACTGCAAACTACAAAAAGATGTGCTTACAGTGATTGCATTTGTGGGCATTATTTGGGATCTCTTTATTTTCTCCTTAGTTTGTCCATAAGGTTCTGCGTGAAGTAATGAGACATGTTAATTTTTGAAATTTGTTTTTATAACCTTTTTTTAAGTTGATATTGCCAAACAGTTTAATATAGTCAGGCTATCATACAAAATATCATAGACTGTAGGTGGCCCAATTGGCTAATCCTTTCCTTGCAAGCAGTAGGAACCCATATGGATGCCAGTTTGTGTCCCGGCTGCTCCACTTCCCCTTCAGCTCCCTGCTTGTGGTCTGAAAAGCCACAGAGGATGGGCCAAAGCCTGAGGACCCTGTTCCAACATGGGGGACTTCGGGAAACACTTCAATGGTGGAATGATGGACCTGTGACTGTTCATGAAGTAGTACCCACTGTAGCACTAGAGCGGAAATCAGCAGGGAGGAGACTTGTGGAGGGGAACGGAAATCCCAGAGCCTATGGAACTGTAATATGTAATAATACAATAATAAAAATAAAAAGGAATGTTGTAAAGGCCATTTTTAAAAACTGAAGCATAGATTTTCAAGACTGAAAAGGTGGCATCCAAGCCTTCAGGACATGGGCAGAACAGGAAGCTGAGGTGTGAGTGTGCTGCTCATGCAGGTGCGTATCACACACTAGAGCCCTTCCCGCCCTGCGGCACAGGCATGAGCAATCCTTATTCCCAACAAGGAATACTGGCCCATAGAGGATCATCGTGCTCCCAGGATCATACAGACAGCGAATGTTACGGTCGAAACTTAAACCCAGACCCGCAAACTCAACCATGATCTCCCCTAAGCCAGCGTCTGTAGCTTCTGACTCTGTCCATGAATTGCTAGGAAAACTTCTGAGGTGTGAGTCAGCAAATCAGCGGTCTCATACCATTTAGTACGTAAAACTACCTTTACCGTATGAAATTACATGCCATTAAATTAAAAACATTTTGATAATGTGATTTTTTGTTTTTCTCTTTGGGGTATACAATATTCTCCAAAATTATGAAGTTCATTCTCAGAGTGTAAAGAGCAAAATAGCATTTGCCTTTTTAAAAATCACCTGCTTTTTAATTCCTCTGAAGGCTACTACATGTACATCGAAGCCTCCCACATGGTATACGGACAAAAAGCCCTCCTTTCGTCCAAGCCTCTGCGTGGAGTCCCCGGAACACACTGCTTGACCTTCTTCTACCACATGTACGGAGCAGGCACCGGCCTGCTGAGTGTTTATCTGAGAGAAGAAGGAGGCCGTGGAGAGGCCCTGCTGTGGAGGAAAAGGGGTGAGCAGAGCATCTCCTGGCTGCGGGCACAGGTGCAGTACAGCGGCCCCAGGCGGCACCAGGTAAGAAGGAGATTAGCATCAAGTAGAGGCAGCCAGGCACCTCTGCCTCTCATGTGCTTTGTTCTGCTGGCTTCGGTCAAAGAGAATGCTTTGTTCTTTTTCAGGGTCATGGCCAAAGGCAGGATTCATTTAAGAGCAAGGTCATTGGTTTAAATATTGATGAAATCTAAGCCATGAATGAGAGATGGGAAGAGAGAGAGCTTTGAGCATGTAGGCATCAACTGATGGGCACTCGTAATCTCAATCTGCTTTTATCTTGATCCATGGTGAACGTAAGCATATTTCCCAGTATCCTGCAGGCTCTCCTCCCTCTGAATAGGAGATGGTAGCAGCCTCATCAGTTGTTGCAGCTACAGCTTTTTTAAAAGGTCTGTTTTATTTTTATTGGAAAGGCAGAGTGACAGCCAGGAGCAGCAGAGAGATTTTTCATCTGCTGGTTTACGTCTCCGATCGCTTCGGCTGCCAGAGCCGAGCCACTGCACAGCCAGGAGCCCTGTGAGTCCAGGTGCCAAGAATGTGAGCCATCCTGCTTTCCCAGACATGAGCAGCTGGGAAATGAACCAGCACCTGTATGGATTGCTGGTGTCGCAGCCAGCGGCTTACCTCACTACACCACGGTGCTGGCCCCAGAGCAGCAATTTTTACTCATCATTGCTTGCATATATGGATGGCTTTTGTTTTCAGCCACATTTAGCAGCGTGAGTGCTTCGAGTGGGAGAAAGGTTAACGATGAGTGAGTTGCAAATCCTCTTCTTTTTTTTTATTTTAGAAACAGAAAGAGAATTAGAAAGACAGGGTGCTCCGATCCATCTGTTGATTCCCTCCCCAAGTGCTGCCGCTGCTAGCACTGGGCCTGTGTGTGAGCCAGAAGCAGGAACCGCAGCTGACAGCACGGGGCTGTGCGTGAGCCATTTCCCCCAACCTAAAGTAATCTCCCACAGATCGAAGTGAGCAGGGACTGCAGGAACCTTGGACGTTGGAATGCTGTTCCACCCAGGGTGTGGCCTTACTGAAGCAGGCAAGAAGTACCACGATCCGGAAAGGGACCGTTGCCTTAGCACATGTAAAATGTTGAGAAATTTAGTGAATCCTAACAGAGAGCCCCAGCAATGATTTTGACGGTGATTTAATGTCTGTTTGCAGAAAATAAGTGAATCACTCAGTAATTTGGAAAAGATTGATCAATGTTACTAAGTTATTGGGATACTCTATTCACGTATCTAAGTACAGACTAGGTACTGGCATGCCAACAGCGGCTACAATGGAGATTCGTAGGTTCTGCCTGGAACTGCCCTGGAGCCCCAGAAGTCTGTTTCAATAATCTCTCTGGGTGATTTTTTGGTCTGCTAATGACAGTCCTTGCTGCTAACATACACGAATCTGGCCCTTTGGGAATGGTGCCTCAACACAGGGGTGGCTGTGTTGGGTCCAAGTGAGTTCTTATCACCTAAACCCTGGGGATGAGGCCCAGCGCCTTTCTCATTTGAAACTTGCCAGGTAGCTGGTCATTAGAAATGTTTTTGAGTGCACAGTGTTGAGGTATAGAGTGTGGCATGGAGACAGGTGGTCGTTGAAATCAAAAGTTACACAGAAAGGCCTTGTGGATTTCAGCACAGTCTGGAAGGAAGACTCTAGCTGGTTGCCTTTGACTTAGAACAACACGAGAGACTAAGCATGAGCAGAGTTCTGCCTTCTTGCCCGCTCGGCCTGGGTTCTTGTTTGGAGCTGTGTGATCCATTAGGATTCTTCAGTTTAGACAGGCAGATGGATAAGAGGGTATTTACTGTGTAAACTGTCTCCTGTGACCATGGAGGCTGGAGAATCAAAGAAGCTGGAAATGTCAAGTCAGTCCAAGTTCAAAGCCTGAGAACTCCTAGATGTTCTGTTCAGTCCTTCGACTGACCGAGAGGTTTCTATGCCCGCTGGCCAGGGCCTTAGTGCACTGCTTCAAGTGCCAGCCACTCTGGAAGCACCAGAGGTGATGCTAGCCCGAAGGACACCTCATATTAGTCTTCACAATTTGTATACTTGGAATTTTTATTAATGTTATTTTCCGACTCTTTGAATCATTATTTTCAAAGCGATTTCATAAACTTGTTAATTATTGAATTGGCATTTTGTATTTAATATGCCGGTAAATGAAATTGGCATACAGCTTTCTTTTTTGTTTAATTTAAATTATAAACTAGTCCAATGGAGATCTCTTTGCTCATGAAATGAGTACAGTGAATGTGTCTTTGGAACGGTTTCCATTACCCACAAGCCTCCCCGGCGTATCAGTAGCTTATTAAGCACTGTTGGGGCAGCTTTAGAGCTTACCTTAGTCTGTTATTTTCTTCTTAAATCATAAAACCAATTGCTGCCTATCTGTCTTTGTTGTTGTGAGTTTAACATGACAGGAGAACCATTATCTCTGCACTTGCTTTGCGGTCCTGTCTGCACCTGAGTGCGGTCAGGGACATTCAATTGCACATCTCAGTCTGTGGAGAGGCGCTTTGGGCCAGCGCTGGAGAATGTTCCTAATGGGCAGGGGAACCAGGCCGCCCCCAGGAAGCACTGCTAGGCGTGCTGCCGGGAGACCCTGAAGGAGCCGTCACAGGAAAGGGACTGACTCTCTGAGGCCTCAGTGACTTACTGATTGTGAGCTTCCTGACACTCCACAGACTCTCTTCCCAATGTGAACTTCACTCTTTCACTGCAGGTCCTTTAACTGAAGAGAACGCCTCCATCCACCTGAGCGCCATGGTTTTACCAGACGACTCTGTTTCTAAATTCTAACTTCAGATTTCATTCTTTTTCAGATAATTTTCGAAGCCATTCGAGGAATGTCCATAAGAAGCGATATTGCCATTGATGATGTTAAATTTCAGGCAGGACCCTGCACAGGTAATAATATATATGCATATGGATATGGATGAAAATTTATTTTTGGTCTCTAATATGCAAATTAGACATTTTTCTATAGGCAAAATTGAGAAAGCTGTTGTCTCTTTGTCTCCTCCTTCCAGAAATGGAGGATGCAGCTCAGCAGTCATCAGGGTACTCTGAGGACCTGAATGAAATTGAATATTAAGAAATCATCGGAACAAGATTGACTATGCAAATAAATCATACCTCTCTTCAGTGAAAATGAAAACAAAGCAAATGAATCTTGGACAGTCGGAACCATTTCACAGCTTGTGAAACGCCATTTAAGGCACCCTTCTTCGTTACTTTTGCCAACAAAATCCTGACTCAGGGATTTTTTTTCTTTTTCTTTTTGCATTTGACAACTGTTACTAGACATGCAGGCTGCTGGTTTTGTATACATCTTTCACGATAATTTTGGTACCAGGTAAAAGCATAAATGCACTATGCTATTATCATTTTAAGTATATAAACAAAGGGCACAATCAAAATTATAAGTGCTCACTTCAATCTGCATTCAATGAATGTACTGGAAGAGAATGGGGCTTATGGATTGCCTTTTGAATTTCAACTGTCAAAAGTATTTTTTAAGTAGTGTGGAGTGTCAGTAAGATCTGCAGAATGAATGCTGTATTCACTAACAAGTTTTGGAAAATAAAGTCTTATTTCCTGTTTTATTCATAGAAATGGAAGGTTAATTTTTCACCAGATGATATAACAAAAGCTGTGTTATAAACATCCGGGGTAAGTGAATGTTGGTCCACACTGCATTCCAAGGGAATGCGGCCCTTTGAGTTTTGGCTTTGAACTACCTTTGAAAGTCACTATGAGCACATGGCTACAGATTGCACTCCTTTTTTGTAAAGTAAGCTTGAAGATGTGTATGTGCACACACAGATAGTTTTTATAAGCTTTAAAGATTTTACTTTTTTATAATAAATGATTTGGTAAGTTTTTGAATAATATAAATTTAAACAGATATACTAAACTACTGCTTTTTATTTACATGTTTAGAAAATTGTATATATGTGCATCAGATAACTGTCTATGGAACTGTAAGATTAGCTAATAAGTCATTTGAAATGAATCCTACACTGGGTAACTGCGTCATCTAATTTGAATCTCTGCCACAATGAAATGCTTCTTTGCCCCTTTTCTGTGCAGACATTGGCACAATAAATACGCTTTAAAAACTACTTCATTTCACATGCACTGGCTCAGATTTGCTCCCGAGTTTATTTCATTGGGACATCAACTCTCTGAGGACAAGGACTCGTACTGTTTTATTCTCCACATCCAGACAAGGCCTGGTGTGTAGTAGAGACTCAATAAGAAAACATGGGCGAACCAATTCATGTCAGCTTCCCAACTCCCTTGAGATAAGGACCTTTCTAGTCCTGTTCACAGAGTGCAGATTAGGATTGCACAGCTGCTTGGGACTGAGCTTTCCTCACCCGGAACGCCTCTCCCAAGGAAGGCCTGGCTGGCCCCAAGTCCACGCTTCTCATCAAGTTGGAAGCTTTCCCATCAGAGTGGAAAACAAAAACAAAAATCCTCTAAGTGAACCTGTTGAGGGCATTCCACCTCTCCGAAATACTACTTTAAAAACAAAAGTATTCAACTACCCAAGTCAATGTCCTGAGGTTTATGGAACAAATAAATTTTGCAATGAAATGAAAAGATGTGAATCAAATATTTTTATTCATCATGTCTCATTTTGCAGAGAAGATCACTTCCTAAACAGAGTTGGGACAAGAGGGAAGGAGGATTTCAGGATGTTGGCCAATCCAGCAGCATACCAGCTACCATCATTCCTTCAAGGCGTTATTCCTCTTAGATACAGCTGCATTTTCTGATTCGAAAATGAAGACATGTCTCTAGGACTCAAGTCGGTGACTCACGTTGATATAATCAGCAAGTTATGTGGCGAATGAGTCTTACAATATAAACTGAGTGATTTGGGGTCCCTAAGACGGAAGTGCTTGTATTATTCTCATGTAATTTTCCCAGCAACCTTAAGAAACAGGGCCAGTTTTGCCTCATTTTGTGCATGAGGGAAAGGAGGTGGGACAATGCCAGTGGAAGTGTTAAGTGTTGAAAGGAGGCACTATAATGACTGCCCTCGGTTGCTAAGCAACAACCTGATGTTCATATAAAAGACAAAAGTGAACTCATTAACTCGCCTTCCCTCGGGGATGCGTGATCCATTTTTCTGAAGCTCATCTTCCCTTTCCGGTTGCCTTTGGCATTCATTTCCATGATTTCACCTGGATGAAAATGTGGGTGGAGGTAAAGACAGCACAGGATTTGGGGTTCCAAGTGCCAGAGGGGAGGCACAGAAGCTCACAGAGACTGCTTGCCAATCCCAGCCCAGAGCTTGCGTTTCTGTAATTCTCAGCAGCACTGAATACACACGCGCTTCAAACAGAATCTTGATTCTCACACATCTTGCTCTCTCTCCTCTAATTTGCTGTCCAGAAAGAGCTGACTCAGGTTCAGTAGCGAGGAAAGGAGTAGCTATGGGGAAAGCGTGCATCAGATACGGGCTCTTTTTGAATATGCAAGTAGAAACAGTTTGGCAAGGAGTTCTTAACAATTCTGTGCTCCGGTGTCAGTCTATGCATAAAGATTGCAAAGCAGCTCACAGATTTGTAAGGAAAATAGAGGTAGAAATCGGCCCACCCAGTTCAGACTGCTAAGCACACCTATGTCCAGGATGTTATACGGAGACCTCAGAGGGGGAGGCGACTCTCTCACTACAGCCTGGGGACAGCAGGGACAGCAGGGACAGCCAACAACCCTTTATCCCAGCGTCCTGGTGCTTTGGGTGTGTGAAGGCCTGGGCTCTGGGACTCCTGGTTCTTGTGCAGGGGACTTGTTTCTCTGTACAGTTGACCCATGACTGCAGGGGAGGAGTGGGCTCGTCATGCTGATTGCAGTGACGCTGTGTTTCCAACATGTGCAGGACTATCCAGAGGTGCTGCAGCAAAGCAATGAAGTCCACATTCAGGCCATCTCAGTGACGTCTGGCTGTGCCACTTACAAGATGTGTGGGGAGAGCCAGCCACTTGCCCCTCACTCCTTTCCCTCATGCACAAAATGAGCAAAGGAAAATTACACGAGAATAATACAACCACTTCCGTCTTAGGGACCCCAAATCACTCAGTGACATTTCAGATGGATCTTGGTTATTTTTATGTATTCTGCTACAAGTGAGTTATGAGTTAAGAGTGCCATCTTAAGGATGGTGCGGCCCCATGATCTTGTCAAGTTGTCATCTTTTCACCTTTAGCAGCAAGGGACCTGTCGACCTCTTGCTGGACATTGCATCCCCCATGGTCCCTCTGAGCTGTGCACCCCGCATGCGCATTCACACGCGCAGCCAATTCCACACCCCCAAGTCCTGGTTTGCATTTCATCTCAAGAATGACCACTTGTTTGGTGTTCCACCACCTCTCACACAACTGCCCAACACACAGTTTCTGGGTAAAATAAATGCTATGAGATAATTTCATTAGTACAAACATGGACTAAAAATTCCCCAAATCATAAAGCTTATAAAGGTGAAGTTCACTGAAGTGTGGCAGGACCTGGCTCTCCCTAATCACTTCCGCTCACATAAGCTAACAGGGCACACGGATGTATTATAAACAATGCAATGAAATCCAAACCCTGACCCAAATCTTCCAAAAACTGAAAAATGATGGCAAGGAAAAATGAAAACAGGATTGGGGCAGATGAGAAAGGAATATGAGGGAGACTTTACAATTTATTCCTGTAGATATCATATCAGCACATCACACCATATCATAACGACATTTAAAATTGAAGCAATTGTCTGCTGGGAATGTCGAGGAATTGTGTCTGGATCCGACACAAGTCATCGTGTTGGTGAGGAAGAGAGGAACCGCCCAGCCCCCCTGCCCGTACGCACTCCTGAGCGACAGCGCGTGCACACGTGAGAACTGACAGGAACTGACAAGCCGGTGGCCCTGCGTGGGACTGGCCCTCTAGGGAAGCCGGAGGCTTTGGTTCTTACCCTAAGGAGCCCACCAGGGACAGGAGGGAAGGACTAGATGCTCACATAAAACTCAGACTTCAGAATCGGTTGTAGATAAAAAAAATGTTCAAAATTATAAAGTCAATGAATCTGAGCGACTTTCGTAAACTAAATCCATATCTGTAGGAAATGATGTAATACGCAAACCAGAAAAATTTTAAATTTATCATAATGACAAGTCAGATGAACTACAAAGGAATGCATATTAAAGTTATTAATAATGAAGGTAATGAGAGAACAGCAGAATAATATATTTAAAATGCTGAAAGGGGCCTGCGGTGATAGCCTAAGTGGCTAAATCCTCACCTTGGATGCACCGGGATCCCAGATGGGCGCCAGTTGATATCCAGTTGCTCCACTTCCCATCCAGCTCCCTGCTTGTGGCCTGGGAAAGCAGTTGAGGACGGCCCAAAGCCTCGGGACCCTGCACCCGTGTAGGAGAGACCTGGAAGAAGCTCCTGGCTCCTGGCTTTGGATGGACTCAGCTCTGACCGTTACAGCCACTTGGGGAATAAACCATCGGATGGAAGATCTTTCTCTTTGTCTCTCCTTCTCTCTATAAATCTGCCTTTCCAGTAAAAAGAAATAAAACTTAAAAAAAAAGTAGATGTATTTGTTCATTTTAAAAGCAGCGTGCTGCAGCGGAGGTAGAAGGCCAGAGCCAGGAAGGAGAGGGACAGGCAGAAGACAAAAAGAGAGATTGTCCTACTGTTACTTCACTTGCCGTGTGGCTACAACCACTGAGACCCGGCTGGGCTCAAGAGCCAAGCACTTCCTCCTGCTCGCCTACATGATGGGGCCCGAGGATCTGAGCCATCCGCCTGCCTTCCCAGGCACATCAGCAGGGAGCTGACTGGAACACAGCAGCCAGGCTCAACTGGCATCGCTATGGGGAAGCCTGTCCAAGTGGTATCTTAACCTGCTGGCCCACAGTGTCTGCGCCTACTGTTCTGTTTGAAAACGAAGTTCTTTATGGAGTCGGAAGTTAGAGTTCTGGAGAGTGGAGGAGACACCCAGAGGCGGAGCTCTTCCATCCGCTGGTTCTTCCCCAAATGGCCGCACTGGCCAAAGCTGAGCCCATTCCAAGCCAGGAGCCAGGAGCTTCCTCTGGGTCTCCCACATGGGTGCAGGGGCCCAAGGCCGTGAGCCATCTTCCGCTGCTTTCCCAGGCCACAAGCAGGGAGCTGGATCACAAGTGGAGCAGGCCGGGTTCCCCCACAGGATGCTGGTGCTGAGATGGCCGACATACCATGCCGTGGGGCCCCAACTGTTTTGATTTTTATGAAGCGAACATAGTCATATGTTTGACGAGTAACTTTTAAAAAGTAACTACTAGGAAAAAAGGTAGAAGAAACATCAGATGGTTAACTTTATGTTATGAGTCACACAGAGAGGGGAGGCCTACAATGCTGGCTCACTCAAGTGCCTGTTGTAGGACAAAGTGTGGGCTCAGGAGTGCAACCTCATGGGGTGGCGTGGGCCTCGGGAGGGCGCTGGGGTCCTGGCCAGGCGCGGCGCCAAGTACCCTAGGAAAATACAGGAGTGGCTCTTGTCTCTGCTTTGTGATTCTTCTATTTTCAAACTTCTTAAAAACGGTCATGAAAACGCAAAATGCGGAGACGCTGTAGCCAGCGAGGCAGATGTGTGTGCCATCACGCTGGGACACGGAGGGGCTCCTTTATCATCCAAAGAGCCCATCAGGTGTCTTCTTTTATAAATTAGGCGGTGAGAGAGAGGCGAGGAGGCCGCGCAGTGGCCGCCCCGCCTGGGCCCAGCGCGAAGCCCTGACTGACACACACACGGAGTCCCGCGGCAGGCCTGCTTTCCCGTGAGCCGGGCCACAGCGGCCACGCGGGAGCGAAGGCCGGAAGCGCCTCTGCGGCCTTCTGGAACCAAGTCTCCAGCCCTCCCTGGACAAGGTGGCCCCTCAGCCCTTCCGGGGGGCGCAGAACGTTCTCCGCCCTCAGGCCCGCCCACCGGCCCTCTGCTCCCCGCCCTCACCCCTCCCTCAGGCCCGCCCTCCGGCCCGCCCTCAGCCCGCCGTTCCCCGCCCTCAGCCCGCCCTCAGCCCGCCGTTCCCCGCCCTCCGGCCCGCCCTAGGCCCGCCCTCCGGCCCGCCATTCCCCGCCCTCAGCCCGCCCTAGGCCCGCCCTCAGCCCGCCCTCAGCCCGCCGTTCCCCGCCCTCAGGCCCTCGGATCCCCGCCCTAGGCCCGCCCTCAGGCCCGCCATTCCCCGCCCTCAGCCCGCCCTCAGCCCGCCCTCAGGCCCGGGGCCTCCGGGGCGGGGCCGGCCGTGCGCAGGCGCTGTGCGGGCTGTCGGCGGCGTCGCGCGTCGGGCCGTTCGCGCGGGAGCGTGGCGCGGCGGCGCGGGCGCTGCGGCTCGCTGGGAACGGAAGGCGCGGCTGGGCGCCCCGGGAGCCGGGATGGCGAGCTCCGGCAGCAAGGCGCCCACCGCGGGCGCGCCGGCCTCCAAGAGGGCTCTGCCCAGGGAGCCGGCGTCCGAGGTGCCGAGCAAGAGAAGGGGCGCCGCTCCTCAGGCGCCGCTGCCTCCGGCGGCCGGGCGTTTCGTGGAAGGCTCCATCGTCCGCATCTCCATGGAGAACTTCCTGTGAGTGGCCGGGCGGCCTGGGGGCGCGGCTGGGCCGTGCGTGGGCCGTGGCGGGCAGGGCAGGGACCTGGGGCGGCTGGGCGACGCGGGCCACCCGGGCCTGGCCTGCAGCGGGGACAGACCCCTGGACCCGTCCGAGGCCAGCTGCCCCTGCAGGCCCGCGAGCTGGCGTTTGGGGATGGGGTGAGTCGGAGTGCGGCCGGCGTGTCTCGGACGCCGGCTGGCCTGCTCCGCAGCCCCGGGCCGTGCAGGTGCCGAGGCGGGGGTGCCATGCACGCGGTTCCGCGCAGATGAGCTCGGGGAGTTGTGCGTGGGGACGCGGCGGGAGTCAGGAGGGGCGTGTAGCCTCTGGGCGCGTCTCGTCCCTGGCCGGACAGAGCTTTGGGAAGCAGGAGTAGAAGTCTTCGGGGAAGAAGGGTGTCGCAGGTCCGGGTTGAGTTCGTGTCGGGCGTTCAGAATGGCTGCATGGTGGCTGTCGCTGCGTGTGTGGACGCACTGTGCGCGAGCCCTGAGCCCAGGACCTGCAGGGGGAGTGGCGCGGGGTTCCTGATCCCTTGGGAGCAGGGCGGAGGACCGTCCTTCAAGCACGCAGGCTGTTTGAAGATGCATTCTAGTACTAGCTGTAAGGTGCTGTGCTGAAGGCGGAGGGCTCTCGGCAGAAGAATAACACATACCTTGTAGGTCCTGTGACTTGAGAGTTACAAGGGGCGGAGCTCGGAAGAAATGTCAGTCGGTGAGAGGTTTGGCAGTGGTGCACACGTAGGGTGATTGTTGACACTGCAGAGGTGGGGCTGCCCGGAAAGAGATTTCAGTAGGGGATGGGAGGTGGTGTACAGTCCCCGGGGAATGTCCACGGTCAGTGGGGGGGGTGGGAGGTGGTGTACAGTCCTCAGGAGGTGTCCATGGTCAGTGGGGGATGGGAGGTGGTGTACAATCCTCAGGAAGTGTCCACGGTCATTGGGGGGTGGGAGGTGGTGTACAGTCCCCGGGGGATGTCCACGGTCAGTGGGGGTGGGAGGTGGTGTACAGTCCCCCGGGGATGTCCACGGTCAGTGGGGGGGGGGTGGGAGGTGGTGTACAGTCCTCAGGAGGTGTCCATGGTCAGTGGGGGATGGGAGGTGGTGTACAGTCCTCAGGAGGTGTCCATGGTCAGTGGGGGATGGGAGGTGGTGTACAATCCTCAGGAAGTGTCCACGGTCAGTGGGGGTGGGAGGTGGTGTACAGTGCCCGGGGGATGTCCACGGTCAGTGGGGATGGGAGGTGGTGTACAGTCTTCAGGAGATGTCCACGGTCAGTGGGGGTGGGAGGTGGTGTACAGTCCCCGGGGGATGTCCACGGTCAGTGGGGGATGGGAGGTGGTGTACAATCCTCAGGAAGTGTCCACGGTCAGTGGGGGTGGGAGGTGGTGTACAGTCCCCCGGGGATGTCCACGGTCAGTGGGGGGGGGGTGGGAGGTGGTGTACAGTCCTCAGGAGGTGTCCATGGTCAGTGGGGGATGGGAGGTGGTGTAAAGTCCTCAGGAGGTGTCCATGGTCAGTGCGGGTGGGAGGTGGTGTACAGTCCCCGGGGGATGTCCATGGTCAGTGGGGATGGGAGGTGGTGTACAATCCTCAGGAAGTGTCCACGGTCAGTGGGGGTGGGAGGTGGTGTACAGTCCCCGGGGGATGTCCACGGTCAGTGGGAGGTGGGAGGTGGTGTACAGTCCCCGGGGGATGTCCATGGTCAGTGGGGGGGGTGGGAGGTGGTGTACAGTCCCGGGGGATGTCCACGGTCAGTGGGGATGGGAGGTGGTGTACAGTCCCGGGGGATGTCCATGGTCAGTGGGGGGGTGGGAGGTGGTGTACAGTCCTCAGGAGGTGTCCACAGTCATTGGGGGGTGGGAGGTGGTGTACAGTCCCCGGGGATGTCCAGGGTCAGTGGGGGTGAGTGGTTCGCCAACACCAGCTTCTAGGTTGATGTCACATACAGGACGCCCCGCTGCCTTGGGGTGCCAGCTGCTGAGCTGCTGAGCAGGATCTTTGAAGGCTGGGAGGGTGGAGAAGGTGTGAGGAGTGAAGGTCAGCCATCCCGTGGAGAAAAAGGCAGAGCCTTGATGCTTGGTATGTTTATGACGGGGCGTCAGGAGCTTGAGGAGAGAAGTAGGGCAGGGGTGGGCTTAGAGAGAATTAGCAAGGAAGTAGAAAGAGCAGGTGGGCTGGGGAAGAGTCCAGTGAGGGCAGGGTTGCTGGCAGTGAGCCAGGGCAGGTGGCGGCGCAGCTGGAAGAGGACAGACCACAGGGAGAGGCCAGAAGCACGGTGACACCTGGGCCGAAAGTGACAGGAGAGCACTGAACACAGACAAAGCAGGACAAGACCCTCCGGGGCAGCATTACCAAGGATCCTTGTTCTAACTCGGCATCTTTTGTTACCGAGTGATACCAGATTCGCATTTGTGCCAACCTGAGTTAGTGTGATGAGATGGTGTCATTGATTGGACAGTGGGTGAATGGTCTGATTTGAGGCAAAAGATGATGAGGCCTGCCTAGGATTCTGATCGGCGTGATGGGGCTGTCAGTGAGCCCAGACACTGAGAAGCCGGGGCCGTTGCTTGGGCTGGGAGGGTAGAGATGGTGGATTTAGTTTTGAATGTGCTAGGATGACTGCTGCGTCACATCCAGGAGAGGTGTTGAGGCGGAGTGGCACTGACTGAGGAGGTCGTCTGGCTCCTTTTCAATGTGTGGGTACTGCGGAGCCGTGGGGAGCACCCGGGGCCCCGCAGGGTGTGTGCTGTGAGAAGGAGCACTCCTGGGGAGCTCAGGGAGGTGGGGATGTGGCACTCAGAATTCCTGGGAAAGGGATGGTTGAGTCAGGAGTTGTCAGGTCATCTCACAAAGTTGTAGTCATTGCAATAAAGGATTCTTTGTGACTGAGCGCCTAACGGAACAAGTGTCTGAAAGGGGGTAGTTGCTGTGTAGACAGTGGGACTAGAGGACCTTCCCCTGGAGTTCTTACGCTTGATCATTTCAGAATGGTCACCGTTTAGAAGTGTGGTTGATGCGTGGCAGCTCGATTGTCTGGGCATTAGTCCGTGTGCCACCCGAGCGCCTGCTGAAGTACCACGGTCACACTGCGTTAGTCCGTGTGCCACCCGAGCGCCTGCTGAAGTACCACGGGCACACTGCGTTAGTCTGTGTGCCACCTGAGCGCCTGCTGAAGTACCACGGGCACACTGCGTTAGTCCGTGTGCCACCCGAGCGCCTGCTGAAGTACCACGGGCACACTGCGTTAGTTCGGGTTCCAACTTGGGGTATTTAGACCTACGTCAGAGAGCTTCCTTCACATTCTGCGAACATCCCTGGCAGCTGGTCAGGGTTCCGTGTGATGTGCCGGGCAGCGGGCACCTGCAGGCCCCGGGCTGCTTCAGAGTGCTCGCTGGGGGAAAGTCCTTCTCACTCCTGAGAGTAAAATCGGGGTCACTGTGGGCCAGCAGCAGGTTCTCTGGTGACACTATTGGCAGCGTGAAATCTTCATGTCGCCTTGAGTTGATACGTAGCTTCCTTTTTCTGTTTGAAATTAAGGTAAAGTGGTTGGATTGTTTCAACTGTTGGAATATGTAAGTAGCCGATAAGCATTCTAATGGAAAAATCCACAGATGTCAGATAAGCCATAACTGCTCGTATGAAGAGTTGTTTTAAAATTGTCTTATTTGTGTAGTGATAACTTGATAAGTGTCATATATTGTAGTTGTTATAGAAAATGCATCTTCGGGCCCGGCGGCGTGGCCTAGCGGCTAAAGTCCTCGCCTTGAAAGCCCCGGGATCCCATATGGGCGCCAGTTCTAATCCCGGCAGCTCCACTTCCCATCCAGCTCCCTGCTTGTGGCCTGGGAAAGCAGTCAAGGATGGCCCAAAGCTTTGGGACCCTGCACCCGCGTGGGAGACCCGGAAGAGGTTCCTGGTTCCTGGCATCGGATCGGCGCGCACCGGCCTGTTGCGGCTCACTTGGGGAGTGAATCATCGGTCGGAAGATCTTCCTCTCTGTCTCTCCTCCTCTGTATATCTGACTTTGTAATAAAAATAAATCTTTAAAAAAAAAATTATAAAAAGAAAATGCATCTTCACTGACTGCAGTTTATATTTTTGATATTTCATAATCACTTTCTCATTTCTTTCACTGATTTTCTCACTGTAGATTGTAAGCACCCTTGAGCTGGATTTGGAAGGAATTTGGGAAGCTGTAGATGATGAAGAGAGCTTGATAAGAGGATAAGATGTAAAGGACATACTCTCATCTCTGTTTAATAATTTCACGTCTTTATAATTTAGAACATACGATGTCTGCGAAGTGTCTCCGGGACCCCACTTAAACATGATCATTGGAGCGAATGGAACAGGAAAGTCGAGCATTGTCTGTGCCATTTGCCTGGGATTAGCAGGCAAACCTGCTTTCATGGGACGGGCAGATAAGGTGAGTTAACTGAAGTACTTAAAAAAGAAGCAGCTAAAGCTGTTCCTTGTCTTTAGTAGCACACACATTTCTATTTCTCAGTTACTGGCTTACAGTGAGGTTGTAGTGGTTGTGTAGAAGGAGTTTGACAGAGGAGGAGCTGAAAGCAGATTTTCATTCCTGGAATTATTCTGGACTATATTCCTTGAGAATCTTTATAAGGATAATTTGTTGGGCCACCTCTGTGGTGTAGCGGGTAACTCCACTGCCTGCAATGCTGGCGTCCCAGATAGACACCGGTTCGTGTCCTGGCTACTCCACTTCTGATTGAGCTCCCACTGATGGCCTGGGAAAGCAGCAGAGGACGGCCCACGGCCGCGGCCCGTGTCCACTGGGAGCTCTGGAGGAAGCTCCCGTATCGCCTCGGCTGCTGCCGCCGGGCCGTTTGGAGAGGGAAACAGCGGGTGGAGGACCTTTCACTCTCTCTTCTTTTTAAGATTTGTTTTTATTGGAAAGTCAGACATTACAGAGAGGAGAGACAGGAAGATCTTCTGTCTGCTGATTCACTCCCCAAGCAGCTGCAGTGGCCGAAGCTGAGCCGATCTGAAGCAAGAACCAGGAGCTTCTTCCGGGTCTCCCACACAGGTGCAGGTTTCCAAGGCTTTGGGTCATCCTCAACTGCTTTCCCAGGCCATAAGCAGGGAGCTGGATGGGAAGTGGAGTATGTGGGTCACGAACCAGTGCCCAAATGGGATCCCAGCGCATGCAAGGTGAGAAATGTAGCCCACCGCGCCAGCCCAGTGTCACTCCCTTTCAAGTTACTTGATGACAGTTTGTTGGTTGCTAACAGGATAGTGACACTAGAGTCGCTGTTAATGTCCAATGTGTGCGTCTAGAAGTGTCTGTGAGAAGGCTTGGTGTGTACTCGGTGATGTGTGCGACAGAGGACTGCCCATAGGGTTTTGTTCCTAGAGTTCCTTTAGCGTGTTGGGTGAGTACACTGACTTGAGCCAGCTCCCTTGGACTTCGATTCTTTTTCTGCCGTCTGTTGGCTTGACCTTGTACAACAGGTTACCTGAACACATTGAAGTTTCCGGGATTTTGACGAGTACTGGTTTTGTTATGTGTGAGAGGGAAAATGGACGGACCACGTTTGAAAAGGGTATTTTTCAGATGTGACAGGGAACCTAGGGAAAGCTGTTGGGGGCTGCCCTGGTTTGGCAGATAGCGACCGGGAAGTGCCATCACACTGCTTGCTCACTTTCCCTTTGTCCCTCAGGTCGGGTTTTTTGTGAAGAGAGGATGTCTCAAAGGCATGGTGGAAATTGAATTGTAAGTGGTAAAAGTTCCAAGACACTTTTCAGTATAATGCTGAATTTAGAAATGAATGTTAGTGCAGTATTGTTATAAATATTGGAAATAATGTTTGAACACTTTTTCTAAATAAGCAAGTTCTTTCGTATATCTTCAAATATTATTTAAATTGGTAAGAATTCTTTGGAAAAATTATCAAGCAAATTACAATTATGAAAAGTAATGAAATAGAAATATACCACTGTTTAGTATTTGTTAAGTTACAATATTTTTCACAAATTTGAGATTTTTTTTTTCTGCCCGTTCTTGTGAAGTGTAGTGTACGTGTGCATGCGTGGGACGGAGGCTGCCTGGGTGTGACTCTGCTTGTACTGATGGTCTGGGGACTCGTGTGTAAAAGGACTTGTTGCTATTTCCTGTCCCGAGTAACACCTCTGGTGACTGCTGGCGGTGGCTTTTTCAGAGCCTGCGTGGGCTCCGTGGGACCGCCCTTGAAAGCTCTTTCAGGGATCCCAGGGTAACATGTCTGATGAAACCAGTGGACCGTCCTTGGTAATGCACATGGGAATATATTCAGGCTGTTGCATGAATTTTAGGCAGAGTTACACTCTCTGGATAGTTTATAGGGAGCTGTAGGGTTTTTGAGCTGAAAAAGTTTTTAAAGATTGTTTGAGAGCCCTTATTGTATGGGATGTGAGGAAATAGTTTTTATTTTACTATTTTTTAAAAGATTTATTTATTTCTACTGCAAAGTCAGATATACAGAGAGAAGGAAAGACAGAAAGGAACCCTCCAGTGGTTCACTTCTCAAATGGCTGCAATGGTTGAAGCTGAGCCAATCCGAAGCCAGGAGCTCGGAGCTGCTTCTGGGTGTCCCACGCAGGTGCAGGGTCCCAAAGCTTTGGGCCGTCCTCAACTGCTTTCCCAGGCCACAAGCAGGGAGCTGGATGGGAAGTCGAGCTGTCAGGATTAGAACTGGCGCCCAAACAGGATCCCGGGGCATTCAAGGCGAGGACTTTAGCCGCTAGGCCACGCCGCCGGGCCCTAAACCTTTTTTTAAAAAGAAAAAAGATACATCTCTGAGGCTGACTTGTAGCTGTCACGGGAAGCGTTCACTTTGCTTTACAGTTAAGTGATCCTTCGTGACTTTTCCTTGATGGTGATGATGATGGTGGGTAGTCAGACTGTCCACGCGGAGCAGCTCTGGGCTTGGCCGTCTTCTCCCGTGTGAATCCTTGGAGTCACCTGTTTGGACAGGCATCCTCAACGGGACCGTCACTCTGGGTCCCACCTGCCAAAAGTCCTCACTTCCATGATTGTTCATACAAGGATTTATGAAGGTATTTTATTTACAGCAAGAGGATGATAAAGGTTGTTCATCGTTAGTTGTTCTGGGAGTAAAGTTTAAAAGTATTTGGAAGTCCTGACCTCTGAGTGTGATGTGTTCTGAGCACAGTGGAGTCTGTTGGTACAGCATTGCCATGATTGCCGTGTAGCCATTGGGTGTGAGTGGTTTCTCTCTCACTGTATGCTGCTGATTCCCACTAGGAAGATGGGGGAGTAGATGGGAGGTGTGGAGCACTAGTACTTCTAAAAGCAAGAAATAAATAAATACCCTTCTTTCAGATTCTATTTTGTGTAATATTCTATTGGCCATGGATGAATTTCCTTCTGAATTTGAGGTGGGATGCCTAGGCAGCCATGGGGCTGCTTGTGTATTCAGTTTTTTGGAAATGTTGATGCAGGAGTCAAATGCTATTCACATGGTTTCCCACTAGTGGGTGTTTAAAATTATACATCATATTTTTTTTGAATTGCAGTCAACATATCTGATTGGGTAACAGTGTGGCGATAAAGTTACTTTAGCTATGTGACTCCTCTGCTCATGGTTTGGGAATTAGTGCTGGCATTTGTTTGAGTTTACCAATTTAATTTTAAAGGTTGAATAGTAACTGACATGTAGTCAGTTAAAGTATTATTACTAATAAAATGTCCAGGTTTCCTTCTTGAGAGAGACCAAAATAGGAAAAGTAAAAGCAAACAAACAAATCCCTACGATAATTCTGTCTGGCATTTTGGTACAAGAGGATTTGGGGAAAATTCTGTGCCTAAACTAGCATGTTTTATGAACATAAATTTTTTTTTAATTTCTTTTCAATTAGGTTCAGGGCTTCTGGAAATCTTGTAATCACCCGTGAGATTGATGTGACGAAAAATCAGTCCTGTTGGTTCATCAACAAAAAACCTACAACCCAAAAAGTAGTAGAAGAGCAGGTCGCAGCCTTAAATATTCAAGTGGGCAATCTCTGCCAGTTCCTACCTCAGGTATGGTCGACAGAAATATGAAGATGAGAAAATTGTGTATATAGTATGTTTTTAAAATACTGTAAAAGAGTGTAAATTGTAATGCTATATAATATAAAAGATCTCCTCTTTGGGAAAAAAAAAAAAGTATGTATTTTTATTTGAAAAGCAGTCAGAGAGAAACAGAGACTGCCGTCCGTGTGTTGACTCCCTACACTCCCTGAAGGACTGATGGAGGAGGAGAAGCTGGGATGTGGGAGCTCCGTGCAGGCCCAGAAGGACTGATGGAGGAGAAGCTGGGATGTGGGAGCTCCGTGCAGGCCCTGAAGGACTGATGGAGGAGGAGAAGCTGGGATGTTGGAGCTCCGTGCAGGCCCAGAAGGAGTGATGGAGGAGAAGCTGGGATGTGGGAGCTCCGTGCAGGCCCAGAAGGAGTGATGGAGGAGAAGCTGGGATGTGGGAGCTCCGTGCAGGCCCAGAAGGACTGATGGAGGAGGAGAAGCTGGGATGTTGGAGCTCCGTGCAGACCCAGAAGGAGTGATGGAGGAGAAGCTGGGATGTGGGAGCTCCGTGCAGGCCCAGAAGGAGTGATGGAGGAGGAGAAGCTGGGATGTGGGAGCTCCGTGCAGGCCCTGAAGGACTGATGGAGGAGGAGAAGCTGGGATGTTGGAGCTCCGTGCAGACCCAGAAGGAGTGATGGAGGAGAAGCTGGGATGTGGGAGCTCCGTGCAGGCCTTCCCCACAGGTGCGAGTGACTCAGCCACCGGGCCGCGGCTGCCTCCCAGGGTTTGCCTTTCAGAAGGCTGAAGCTGGGACTGTGTGACTGAGTATGTGCTGCTGAGCCTGTATCCTTGAAATGGCCTCACCTAACGGTTATTTGCAAACTGCAGCAAGTCTCTCACAGTGGTATGTTACTGACTGGGAGCAATACAGAAGACTCTAATAGAGTCCAGGTTAAACACTGTATTATTGTTAGAGAGTTTCTCACATAATCATGTCCTTCCATTTGTAAACTCTTACAGTTTTGTTACTAGCTTTTTAGTTAATGTATTTGAATAAGATATTTGATACGTAAAATTTGTAATTATACATGTACTTTCAAAAATTGTCTTTTAACACTGTTTACTAAAAATGAAAAATCCTGATAATGAATGTTAAGTGATACGCCAAAGATTGCTAACGTGTCTTTGAGTGCTTCCGTTAATTACATTATAGCTTGATTTAGAAGCAGAATAGTGACTTGATTAAATGTCTAAATTGAATACAAATATAAAACTTGATAGTGCTTCTGGAAGTAGAAGTTTGAACTGACTTTTTTGCTTAAAAAGCTTCAAACAGCCAGTCTGATGTGTGGTGATGTTCATTTCCGTCCCGGTAATTGTATCTTCCTGTATGCTAAAACTGTTTATTATATTATTCTGTGTATATAACCATTTCAACGTGTAAATGTTGATGTAGAGCATTTTAATGTGTTTCACAGAAGTGGTAGTTTTTACCCTATTTATAAAACATTTATGTGAAAATTGACATCTCATGTCTTTTGGGAGAAGAGTTCCATGCCTGTAAGTGTATAATTATTGAGTGAAATACCATTTATACATATAGATGATAATAGTTACTGGTACTAATTTTTGCTGTAGGACAAAGTTGGAGAATTTGCTAAACTTAGCAAAATTGAGCTCCTTGAAGCCACTGAGAAGTCCATCGGCCCTCCGGAAATGCACATGTACCACTGCGAGCTCAAGAACTTCCGGGAGAAGGAGAAGCAGCTGGAGGTATGTGTACGCGGCTCGGGCTGTCAGCGCGGCGAATGGGGGCAGTTCTAATCACTGACACCGTTTGTGCTGCTGATTCTGTTTCTACTCAGGGTTGTATTGCCTACTGTCAGTTCTTTCTCTTGGAAAGGCAGATTTACAGAGAGAAGGAGAAAGATCTTCCATCCACTGGTTCACTCCAAAGTTACTGCATCAGCCAGAGCTGAGCCAATCCAAGGCCAGGCCAGGAGCTTTTTCTGGGTCTCCCACGTGGGTTGAGGGTTCCAAGGTCCTGGGTCATCCTCTGCTGCTTTCCCAGGCCACAAGCAGGGAAGTGGAACAGCTGGGACACGAATCGGTACCCATATGTTATCCTGGCACATACAAGGCATGGGTTAGCCATTAGAACATTGCATAGGGTTTCATTAATTGAATTTTTGAAGAGTCAATAACAGGGCCTGGTGCGGTAGCCTAGTGGCTAAAGTCCTTGAGTCCTCGTCTCGCCCGAGCCGGGATCCCATTTGGGTGCCAGTTCTAATCCTGGCGGCCCAGCTGTCCATCTAGCTCCCTGCTTATGGTCTAGGATAGCAGTCGAGGACAGCCTGAATGAAGCCTTGGGACCCTGCACTCGCATGGGGGATCTGAAAGAGGCTCCTGGCTCCTGGGTTTGGATCGGTGCAGCTCCAGCCATTGCAGCTGCTTGGGGAGTGAATCAACGGATGGAATATCTTCCTCTCTGTCTATCTGGCTTTCTGATAAAAATAAATAAATCTTAAAGCCAATTACAGTGGAAGTTTTTTGTATCAGAAAGTTATAGGATTCTTAGTCATTGATTTACTGTTTGCCACCTTTAGTGATCATACATAGATACCACCCATTTCTTTTCATAGAATGCTGTTTGTAAAAAATTCATTTTTGTGGATCTTGTTTTTGTTTGTCCTAGCAACTGAAATAAACTCAAAAAATCTTCATAACAAATCCCTTGTTGAAGTATAAACAGTTATACTTTTATTATACAGGATATAATGGGCAGTTTATTACACAGGTTATGCTATTAATTATGCAAGATGTAGTTGCAGTTTATTATTGTACTTACTCAGGTTGGTGACCAGAGCAACTGCTCGAGACCTTCACGAAGATCTGGTCCTACATCTGATGTTCGTCCTGTGTCAGCCTGTGACCCCTGCCTGTCCACTCCGTCATCTGCAGATCCTCCTGTGTCAGCCTGTGACCCCTGCCTGTCCACTGTGTCATCTGCAGATCCTCCTGTGTCAGCCTATGACCCCTGCCTGTCCACTCCGTCATCTGATGCTCGTCCTGTGTCAGCCTGTGACCCCTGCCTGTCCACTGTGTCATCTGCAGGTCCTCCTGTGTCAGCCTGTGACCCCTGCCCTGTCCACTGTGTCATCTGCAGGTCCTCCTGTGTCAGCCTGTGACCCCTGCCTGTCCACTGTGTCATCTGATGCTCGTCCTGTGTCAGCCTGTGACCCCTGCCCTGTCCACTGTGTCATCTGATGCTCGTCCTGTGTCAGCCTGTGACCCCTGCCCTGTCCACTGTGTCATCTGCAGGTCCTCCTGTGTCAGCCTGTGACCCCTGCCCTGTCCACTCTGTCATCTGATGCTCGTCCTGTGTCAGCCTGTGACCCCTGCCTGTCCACTCCGTCATCTGCAGGTCCTGCGTTTGTATGCTGATGCACAGGAGGAAGCCTGTGGACTTTAGCCTTGTCGTCTCACTTCTAAGTCCTCCGGTCCGAGGTCTTTGTAATGTCTTTGCTTTGACCGGATGACTTGATTTGCTTTTCCCGGAAGTGCGTGGACAGAAACCTTGTTCATCAGGGAGAGTTAGGGCTCTTCTGTCGTAGGGTCTCCTCACAGTCATGTGACTGGAAATACATGAGAAAGCCGGACCCATGACTCGGGGGTGACGCTTTTAAACAGTTCCTTACAACCCAAGGGAATCCTTTGCTGGGGATTTTTTCTTTTTTGAGAAGATTTTATTTGTTTTACTTGAAAGTCAGAGTTACACAGAGAGAGAGAGAAGTGCTGTAGCTGCTGATTCACTTCCTGAATTGCTGTGGCTGCTGCGCCTGGGCTGGTCGGGAAGGCAGGGATCAGGAGCTTTTTCTGCGTATGCCATGTGGGTGCAGGTGCCCAGGGCCGTGGGCCAGAAGCAGGAGCTGGTTCAGAAGTAGGGCAGCCGGGACTGAACCGCCTCCCGTCAGGGAGGATTAGTGTGCTGTGCCACCACGCTGGCCCTGTTTGAAGATTTTACCAACATTGCTCACTTTTCATTGTTAAAAGGGTTTGACATGTCTTCTTTAAACTAATGTCATCAAATATTCATTTTAGACGACATGCAAAGAGAAAACTGAGTATCTAGAGAAGATGATCCAAAGGAATGAAAGGTACAAACAGGATGTGGAAAGGTTTTATGAACGGAAACGACATTTAGACTTAATTGAGATGCTTGAAGCAAAAAGGCCCTGGGTGGTAAGTATTGAATTATTAGAAACAGAAATGGGTGATTCTTTCAAGCCATGGAATATTGTAAAGAGTGCACTGATTACTACCTATATTGAAGTTCAGTGTCTTTGCATTTTTTCTGAATATGTTGCAGCAGTTAAGTTTGTATTTCTCTTACTCTGTTTGATTACATAGCTGTGTGCTCGTTATGTCCTCTAACAGATCATAGGTCGGTCACTGCAGATTCTGCCAGGTTTAATCAGCTCTTTGTTTTCTAAAATGCTAATGGTCCAGAAGTTGGATGTAGCAGCAGGTTGGGTTGTTGGGCATCCTGTCCCGTCAGGAGGGCTCCGCAGGCTTTCCTGCAGGCGCAGTGGCTCTGCGCCTCTTGCCCGGCTGCTGAGCTCTTTCCAAACAGCATGCATATTTTATTATTTAAGAGCACGATTAAGACTAAAGATTCAGTTCTCTAATGCGTTCCTTTCTGTAGTAGGTGAAATGTAATAGATTAGGACGTTTTATAGTTATGGATTGCAAAGTTAAAGTGGAAGTCATTATTAGATTGAAAAGCCATGTGGCTGTCACATTCTAACCTTTTTCCTCTTTATCCTGTTCCATATTTTGTAATTCTGTTTTTGAAAGTCTTTCCTTTCTTTAGATCTTTTTGTTTGTATTTCTGCTGTGTTCAATATTCTTTATTCTTTTACCTGTTCTTTGTGTTTTGAAGTCTTTTGGTTACCATTTCTTCTACCAAACTGGATTTCACTTTTGATTGAATTTTTCAGAAATGCAATGCTCATTCGTGTTATTTTCTCTTCTTCCTTCATCTCATTCAGTGTTATATGGTGTATTACTGCTGCAGTTATGTTCAGTCAGGTTTTATTTGAAAGGCAAAGTGACAATGAGAGAGACAAAGAGCTCTTTGCCCCACTGGTTCACTCACAGCTGGCCTGACTGGCCAGGGCTCGGTCAAGGCCACACCTGGAGCCGAGGAACTGCTTGAGGGTCTCTCGGGAGAGGCAGGGACTCCAACGCTGTGGTCGTCCCCGGCCGCTCGGAGTGTTGGCAGAGCAGCGTGCCTGCGGCCTCTGGCCTCTCACGCGGGCTCCGAGGAGTTGGGCCGGGACTCTTGCCTCTCCGTTTAGTTTTGTTGAGCGTATGCTTGTTAGTTTCTGTGGTGTGACAAAGAACGCTTTCTTTTTCCTTTTCTCATATGTTTTTTATTCAGTTTTACCTTTCATCACTAGTTTTTATATTTCTTTCTTTGTCCTTGTATCCTTTTCTTTACTGATAAATTAGGAGAAAATGTAAGATTAATAGTCATTCGGATTCAAGTTTCGGGTAGAAAGCGCTGGAAGCCCAAAGGTCTGGCTCATTGTGAAGGCTTACTAAGACATGTTGGAATTTATAATTTCCAGAGTTGCTACCAAGGATGAATTTTACACTTAATTTCCTGTCAGAGATACAAGTCTTACCTAAATTGGTTTCGTGTGAGTATTGGTACATCTTGTTTCTGATTGTTTGGCAGGAATATGAAAATGTCCGTCAGGAGTACGAAGAGGTGAAGCAGGCCCGGGATCGCGTGAAGGACGAGGTGAAACGCCTGAAGGAGGGCCAGATGCCCATGGCGCGGCGGATGGAGGAGATTGAAGCGCAGCGCCACGGCCTGGAGGCGCAGATCAAGGACAAGGTGCTTCCAGGGCCAGTCTAAACATTTGACAGATGTTTCAGATGCTTACAGCTGTTGCTAAATTTGTTAACTAGCTTAAGGTTTTTAACATCTGCTGTGGGTTTCAGAGACCTAATCCAGGAAGGTTGCTACTTTGTAGAAATTCCAAGGTGCAAATTAAGAAAAAGGAAATTGGATTTTTTGGCTTTTTTTTCTTTGGATTGTTTGTTTTATTTTTTGTTTGGCAGTGGGTGTATAGAGATAAGGAGAGGCTGAGTGATCTTCTGTCTGTTGGTTCACTTCCCAGATGGCTGGAGCAGAGTTTGGCTGAAGGCAGGAGCTTCTGGGTCTCACACAGGGCGCAGGGGCCAAGGACTTATAGGATTTTCCATTGTTTTCTCAGGCCGGAAGCAGGGAGCTGGACTGGGAGGAGAGCAGGTGGAGCTCAAGCCAGTGCCCTCATGAGATGCCCGTTTGCAGGCTGGGGTCTAGCGTGCAGTGTCTGTGCTGCCAGTAGGCTGTGCTTACTGCAGGTGTGGTCAGTGCTGTCCCTGAGACTGCTCCGACCTGCTGTTGTCAGTTACACCATCTGTGCACGAGAGTTGAGCCATTGTGCCTGTCCAGTAGCTTTTCTTCTGCTACTGTCATGTTAGAAAAGCCCTGCGGTATTTTAAGTTGAAAGGTTGACCGTGGACACAGTGCAATGGCCCAGTGGCTAGATCCTTGTCTTGCATGCACCTGCATCCCATATGGACGCGGTTCATGTCCTGGCTGCTCCACTTCCCATTCAGCTCCCACCTTGTGGCCTGGGGAAGCGCTTGAGGGGTGGCCCAAAGCTTGGGGACCCTGCACCCGTGTGGGAGACCGGGAGAAGCTCCTGGCTCCTGGCTTTGGGTCGGCACAGCTCTGGCGTTGTGGCCACTTGGGGAGTGAACCAGAGGACGGAAAATCTTCCTCTCTGTTTTTCCTCTCTCTGTAAATCTGTCTTTCCAATAAAAAAAAGTTTAGTCATTAAGAACAAGTGAGGGTTTGGGATTTCATTAGATCTTATCTATGAATTACTGTTGGTCATTTTAAATATTAGAACAAGAAGTGATTATTGATACTATTTAGGTATGTCCTCTTTTAATAGTAAAAAATTCTGTTTTTTATAGAGATCCCCAAGCAAAAGAGATTAAAAAAAGATAGTTTTCAGTCATTACTAGTTGTGGTGGTTTGTAGCTGCATTGTTCATTTTACACACACACTTTAGTCCCTGTCTTTCCTGTTACGGCTAAGCTGCTGCTTGTGGAGTCGGGGGCAGGTCTACAGTGAATTCCGGGTTAGTTCATGAAGCCTGTAGTTTTGCTCGGGTGCTTCTAATGGGACTGACTCTGGAGAAGTTGCCCAGCGTCTCTGTCGTTTGTTTAAAGTCTAGTACCCTGGCCTATTTTGTAATCGTTTTTCTGAGAAAATGAGTGTACTCTCTGTGCTGCCCACCACCCGCTCACTGCTGTTCCCAGCAGAATACGCTTTCCAACTTGTGTAATTTGTTTAAACTTTCCTGTCAGGGACATGATCCAGTGTTCTTAATTATGCCTGAGTTTTACATCACATGGACCAGCCTTTGAATTCCCACTGTACTGTTTACTGACGGCCTGGCTCTGAGCAACTTACTAAATCTCCTGAGCTTTTGTCTCTTTAGTAAGGTGAGGACAGTGGTTGTGACGTTCATCTTAAAGGCTTAGTGTTTATTATTGAAGACATTATACCCATCATTAGTGCTCAGCTTAAAGTCAGTAAATGCTAGCTTAGCTTCCTGGGAAGGAGAGGCATCCCATTGCCTGGATCCCTTGGGGCTTGGCAGCTCACGTAGGGCAGGTCACCAAGCCGACTCAGTGAGGACCAAGCACATATGTGGTTTCCTCCGCCGTGGAACTCTTACAGTGCCGCCCCGCGAGGCGTCCACGGAGAGTGGCCCACATAGATTGTGGTTTCCTCCGCCGTGGAACTCTTACAGTGCCGCCCCGCGAGGCGTCCACGGAGAGTGGCCCACACACATTCCACCAGGTATACTTCAGGTACCTTGCTTGTACCAGGGATGATGAGCTTCTCAGGTAAGAAATGAGGCAGACATTGACACAGTGCGAATTGCTAGCCGACAGGCAAGGCCCAGCCCCAGGCCAGCCTTCCCAGAGCCCCAAGCCTGAGTGTCACTGTGCTCTGAGGCCCTGTCCTCCACAGTGTAGACTGCACAGTTTATGTTTTACTCTTTCTGGTGTAACGTGTTAAAATACGAGGTAGAGAAAACCTTGTGGTTGAAATGAGACCTGGTTTTTGGTCTTGGGTTTTGTTTTGTCGAGCCGTGCATGCAGGCTGCTTGTTCCCTCTGAGCCTAATTCCTCTGAGTATGAAAAGCAATAATTGTTTTGACAGTCATATATGACTATTTTCTGGGTCAGATAAAATGGGAAGGTACATACAAGAAAATAAGCATACATATGCATAATACTATTGGCTTTTAATATCAATAGGAATAACGTAGGTATCATAATTATGAATTTGGTTCGAAATAAATCATGGGGAAGTATTGCTGTGGATTAATTTGTAACTGTTTGACTGCTTGAGTGTTTTACTGATGTGTCCTCCTTTCTGGTTCTGTGTTACAGGCAGCACATATTAAGGAAACATCTCAACTAATGTGTCCTCCTTTCTGGTTCTGTGTTACAGGCAGCAGATATTAAGGAAACATCTCAGAAATGTAAACAGAAGCAAGACCTTATTGAAAGGAGGGATAAGCAGGTGAGACTCTGCACTGAAACACTGAGTTCATTTACCCGCACTGTTTGCAGGTCGGGACTCGGGACCAGTGCTCGTTCCTGAATTGTTGAAGATCCTCTTCCTTTCACTTCTTACCTTCATCTCTGAGGCAGACTGCCGTTGGAAAGTGTGGTACTAGCACAGAGAAACTGTCTTCAAAACTGCTCAAAAATGTGTATGCAGTGGTCTTTGTAGTGCATGGGGAGGGTGCTTAGTAGGGTAGCGGTGGGCTTATTTGTTTAACTGGAGAAATTCTAGGGCACTCCCTCTGTTACGCGGGTTTATTCTGTTATGTTACAAGAAATTTATGTAGGAATCCATGTGTACTTGGAACTGAGACAAAATATACATACATAAACTAAAGCTTTTCATGTTGAATACATTTTTATTATTCAATTGATATGTTATAATTTCAGCTTACAGTTTTAGTGTCTAGAAATAAGCAGTTAAATGAGAAAACTTGAGCTTATTGTAAGCAGTGTATTGCTAGCTAAGGTAAATCTTGCTTCCTTTAGATTTTAGGCACTGTTTAGCGTAGTCTAACATTTAAGTAATGTGGGCTTTTCTTGGGTTAGGCGAACTGCAGCAGACGCCTGTGTGATAACAGATTGTCAGGAGCTCAGCGGGTCCTGGTGTTGCGTTCGCTTTATCTCGGAATGCCAGAGCTGAACGTTGAGTCTGTCATGTTATTTATTTGCAGTAACAGTTTCTTGATCTTTATTACTGTAGTATCCTGCTGTTTTTGATGTATGTAGTGTCTTCTCCATTTCTTCCTGAAGTTTTTCCTCATTTGGGGAGCTTTGCTTTTCTGTGTGTGGTTCAGTGGAAGATGGTAAAAGGTGTTATAAACTGCGTGGTTGGGGCTTAATGGCAGTTGCCTTGGGCTCTTCTTTTAAGGAGGCAAGAAGTTGGAGAGTTCCATGCTTTACCATTCCTGATGAAACTCGTATCTTTTCTGTATGTACAGAAAAATGTTACTGTTCTTTTAGTAGGAATTGCGTTGAACCCTTGGGGAGCACTGCATCTTGACTGCCATCCTGGGATCTGTGAGCATGGTGCGTCTGCATCTACGTAGACATTTGATTTGTTTTCACCAGGATTGTGTGGCTCTCAGTATTTAAGTCTTCTGTGTCTTAGAGCTCACATCTTATCTGTCCCCTCGTCAGCAGCCTCTCACTGACTAGTCTGTCCTCACTGACTAGTCTGTCCCCTCACTGACTAGTCTGTCCTCTCACTGACTAGTCTGTCCCCTTACTGACTAGTCTGTCCTCTCACTGACTTGTCTGTCCTCTCACTGACTAGTCTGTCCCCTCACTGACTAGTCTGTCCTCTCACTGAGTTGTCTGTCCTCTCACTGACTAGTCTGTCCTCTCACTGACTAGTCTGTCCCCTCACTGAGTTGTCTGTCCCCTCACTGACTAGTCTGTCCTCTCACTGACTAGTCTGTCCTCTCACTGAGTTGTCTGTCCTCTGATTGAGTTGTCTGTCCTCTCACTGACTAGTCTGTCCTCTCACTGAGTTGTCTGTCCTCTCATTGAGTTGTCTGTCCTCTCACTGACTAGTCTGTTGCCTCACTGAGTTGTCTGTCCCCTCACTGACTAGTCTGTCCTCTCACTGACTAGTCTGTCCCCTCACTGACTAGTCTGTCCCCTCACTGACTAGTCTGTCGCCTCACTGACTAGTCTGTCCCCTCACTGACTAGTCTGTCCTCTCACTGACTAGTCTGTCCTCTCACTGATGCACCACAGCTTGCTGGAGATTCTCAGTGTAATCACGTCCTCTACAAATAATGACACTTTTTGTTCTTTTTACTTATATTCCTGTAGTTTCTTTTCCCTGCCTTTAATGTGCTGGCCAGGGTTACTGTTACGTGAGGAAGAATTGTCAACGTGAATTTCTTTGCTCTGTCTTGGTCTTTGGAGGAAATGCTCCAGTTTTTCACTATCAAGTATATCAATTGTAGGCATTTTATAGTTGCTTTTATCAGATTTTAAATGTTGCTACATATTCCTATGTTTCTGATCATTTTTATCTTGAATGGGTAATTTGGTCAACTGATTTTCTATGTCTATTGTATGAATGTTTTCTTTTAGCCTGCTAATATGGGGGAAGTATTGGTTGTTTTTTGAGTGTTGAATTAACTTTGCATCCTTGATATAAATCCCAGTTAGCTGTACATTTTTGTTTGTTTTTAAATATTTATTTTTATTGGACAGTCAGATATACAGAGAGGAGGAGAGACAGAGGAAGATATTCTGTCCAATGATTCACTCTCCAAGTGGCCACAATGGCTGGAGCTGAGCCAACCAGGAGCCTCCTTGGGGTCTCCCACGCGGTTGCAGGGTCCCAAGGCTTTGGGCCGTCCTCGACTGCTTTCCCAGGCCACAGGCAGGGAGCTGGATGGGAAGGAGGGCCGCCAGGATTAGAACTGGTGCCCATATGGGATCCCAGTGTGTTCAAGACAAGGACTTTAGCCTCTAAGCTACTGTGCCAGGCTCAGCATTTGTAAAACTATTACTCTGAAAACCAAACATGGAGTAAAAAAAGACTCTAAGGTCCTAATGTACTTTTGTTTTATTAGATTGAGGAGCTTCAGCAGGCTTTAATAGTAAAACAAAATGAAGAGCATGACCGACAACGAAGAATAAGTAATACCCGCAAAATGATAGAAGATCTGCAGAATGAGCTGAAGTCGGCTGAGAACTGTGAAAACCTTCAGCCCCAGATTGAGGCCGTCACGAATGATCTGAGGCAAGTTCAGGACGAGAAGGCCTTGTGTGAGGGCGAGATCATCGACAGGCGGAGAGAAAAGCAGACGCTAGAGAAGGAAAGAAAGAGTAAGTGTGCTGAAGAAGTGCTTCCAAAATGGAGGTGTCTTGGTGTGCCTGCTGTCCACGGGGCCGTGTGTTCAGGCCGAGCGGGAGTTGTTGCTCAGGTTCTGCTCGTTCTGGCTCTGTTGCTGAGGTGCCTGTCGTCACTGTGTGTCAGCTGTTGACTGTAACTGTGGGTCTGATTTCTCGGACAGTGCTTATTCGCTGCCAGTCCTGTCAGGTTTGTTACTCGTTCACACTCGCTGGCTGTGCTCTTCCAGTCCTGTGCAGTTTGTCTTTTCTCTCCTCTAGATAGGGGATCAAGCCTCGCATCTTCAGCACGTTCTGCGGAGAGAGCCTGTGGTCTATCTGAGTCAGTACGTATGACAGATGAATTAGAACAAAAGCCGTTCTATGTTTATCCAAGCATAGCACTTGTGTTTGTGTAGAGGACAGCTCCAGTCCTGCCTTTACACCCTGTCAGGAGTGAGCTCTTTCAATGAACTCCGACTTGAGATATTCTGACAGTCACTCCAACATACATTTTAGCTTAGAACAACTTTTTTTTCTGATTCTCATTCCTGTGATGAGACTGTTAGATTATATTAGAATTGATTTGGGTGTAGGTTACTGGGCGCAGTGCATAGCACACTGCTTGGAATGCTTGTATCACATATCGGACCTTGATTGAATCCTGGATCTGCTTCCCAGCACTGTTTTTCGTTGCAGCTTTTTGCTGCTGCGTACCTGGAAGGCATCCAGTGAGGGCGCAGGTGGACTGGCTCCTGCAGCCCCTTGAGCTCCAGGTTCCTGGTTCTAACGTGGTCAGACCTGAGCTGTTGCGGGCATTTAGAGAATAGACCAGCAGACGGAAGGCTGCATCTCTTTCCAGTAACATCAGTTTTTTAAAGGTTAATTCTTGGGTCAGCAAGCTAAGCCTTCATCTGCAGTGCTGGCATCCCTTGTGGGCGCTGGTTCAAGTCCTGGCAGCTCCACTTCCCATCCAGCTCCCTGCGTGTGGCCTGGGAAGGCAGCGGCGGATCAGCCACGCGCTTGGGCAAGCTTCTGGCTTCAGTCCAGCCCAGCCCTGGCCAGCAGGTGGCTCTGCCTTTCACATAAAATAAATAGATCTTTAAAATAAAATAAAAGTTTAAAAAAAGATGAATGCGATTATATTCCTGTCTTATTGTTCCTTGAGTTACTAATATTGCTGCGTGTGTACTTGGCAGTGTAAAGTACCAGGCCTCATCCTTGCTTTCACTCCTCGCGCTTGCTGGTTTCCCTTCTGCCAGCTGGACTATTTGTTTGCTCAAGCTTGAAAACACTTTGATATTCTGTTGAGAAGTATTACTAATTCTTGTGTTTTCTACTTACATGGGTTAATTCTACAAGCTCAGAAATAATATTTATTGTAACAATGAAATCTGACACACCCGAGCCAAGTATTATTTTATGATTAAATTTCCTTTTGTTAATAGTTTTTAAATGTTTTATTCTAGTTTTTAAAATATATGGCACTTGCTTGTTTGTTTCTTTAAACTGAAGAAACTATGAAGTGTTCAGTTCTGTGGCTCTGTGCCTCTTGCTGCTGGACTGGTTGTTGTCAGGAACTCGTCTGTGGCTGCGTTCTTTATCTGTGCTGCGTAAGCAGAGTCCATCCTGCGCAGTGGCGTTTGGAATGAGTTTCATAGTCTTTGTATTCATCCTGGTAGTGTCTTGTTGCTCTCCTTTACTCAATTTTGTGTGTATACTTTTAGATTGAAAATAAATTTTCTCAGAATTTTGGAGGTCTGTTGTTACTGTCTTCTGATATGAAACCTAATTTTCTTTCTCTTTTAAATTCTGTATTTCTTTCAGAGGCAGAAAGACAGGTCTTGCATCCATTGGTCTTCTTCCTAAATGACCACAGCGTCCAGGCTAAGGGCCCTGAAGCCCCCTGGGTCTCTCATGTACTTGGGACATCTTTCCCTGCCTCCCGGGCCATTAGCAGGAAGTTGGATTGAACATCCAGTATTCCAGTATGGCATACCAGGGTTGCGAGCAGTGCCACAGCACTGTCCTCTCCTGTTCCTGCTTAGGCTACCTGCTTAACATTTTTTATAGCTTCAAGATTGTCTTTCATCTTGGGTGTTAGAACACTTCAGGTTGACTTGTCCAGGCCAGTTCTTTTCCTCTATGCAGAGTACTTGCAGAATAATATTTGTAAGCTTTACGTCTGGTATATTCTGTAACATTATTAGAGGGTTATCTTACTGACTAAGGCCTTCAGAGGAACGTGTCTTTCTCACTGCAGATGTGAGCGATCATATTGTGCGTTTTGATAATCTTATGAACCAGAAGGAGGATAAACTGAGACAGAGGTACCGTGACACCTACGACGCCGTCTTATGGCTGAGAAGCAACAGAGACAAGTTTAAGCAGAGGGTTTGTGAGCCCATCATGCTCACGGTAAGAAAAATCTGTTGTCATCATTACAGATTGTATTGTTTTAAGAATTCTTGGTCCTTTTGATACCCTGGTTTTCTGTTAGCAGACATCACAGCATCTGGCACAGTGCTTAGTCTGTATGTGAGCTTGTGAGGGCAGCACCTTGCTGTGAATCCGTGAACTCTTGGAGAAAGAGGTGTGAAGCTGGCGTGTGCCAACAGTCAGCTCAGTCCCACTCGGTGCTGTGGAAGGTCTTCAGCAGAACCTGCCATCAATAAGTGTTGATAAGGGATGTGTGTACAATAGAAAGACAACCTTCTGCCCACCAGAAAATATGAGGATTTTTAAAATGAAATCAGTGATTTATTAACATCATTAAACATTTGTTAGCTTTCAGTGATAAAGTGAATCATCGATAATAGAATAAACTGCATTTGGGGAATCAGCTGAGGAGTGTAACCATTTCTTAGTAAGATGATTTCCATCTAAACGATGAAAAATAAGTTTGTCCAAATAAAGAGATGAAAAAGTGGAAAACCACATTCTTTTGAAACTGATATTAGATAAAACTTACCCTGAAATGATTTAAGAATTATTTTTGCAGCATGGTTTTTTTCTTTAGAAAACAATTCATGAAGAATTTATGAAAAGATGCATTTTCTATAATACATTTATTGTATGCTTTATAAAAAATAATTTTACTAAGTTTTATTATGTTAAATCATATCAGTAAAATTGTTATCTATTGTATATTGTGTTACACAGTGTGCACTGTTAGAATATTCTTGCCAGATTAAAAAGAAAGTTTCTCTTTTATATGTAGGCATTGTTTATGATTGATCTGATACGGATTAGAAGAAAATATCTTTAAAAATACTGTAATCAGTATAAGTCATACAAAGGTAGTTGTGAAGAGATATTTACCAGTATGACAACCAGAAGATAATAATTCAAAGCTTCATTTTGTTGGTTGTCGTTTGTTGGATCTCCTAACAGTGGCCTATCATTGGGTCAGATTGGTAGCTGACATATATACATTTTAAACTTCACTTGAATCTTTGAGATGAAGAGAGGTACTCTGCTTTTCAGTGGGCTGCTCCTTGATTGTTCCATCCACTCCCTTCCTTCCCTACCACTTCTTCCCCCTACGCCTGTAACCCCCATCTCCCTTCCACCCCTACCCCTGTAACCCCCATCTCCCTTCCACCCCTACCCCTGTAACCCCCATCTCCCTTCCACCCCTACCCCTGTAACCCCATCTCCCTTCCACCCCTACCCCTGTAACCCCCATCTCCCTTCCACCCCTACCCCTGTAACCCCCATCTCCCTTCCACCCCTACCCCTGTAACCCCCATCTCCCTTCCACCCCTACCCCTGTAACCCCATCTCCCTTCCACCCCTACCCCTGTAACCCCATCTCCCTTCCACCCCTACCCCTGTAACCCCATCTCCCTTCCACCCCTACCCCTGTAACCCCCATCTCCCTTCCACCCCTACCCCTGTAACCCCCATCTCCCTCCCTTCCCTCCCCCTGTAACCCTCGTCTCTCTCCCTTCCCTCCCCCTGTAACCCTCATCTCCCTTCCTTCCCCCACCCCTGTAACCCTCATCTCCCTTCCTTCCCCCACCCCTGTAACCCTCATCTCCCTTCCTTCCTCCCCTACCCCTGTAATCCTCATCTCCCTCCCCCACCCCTGTAACCCCATCTCCCTTCCTTCCCCCTGTAACGCTCATCTCCCTCCCTCCCTTCCCCCTGTAACCCCCATCTCCCTTCCTTCCCCCTGTAACCCTCATCTCCCTCCACCCCTGTAACCCTCATCTCCCTCCCTTCCTTCCCCCTGTAACCCCCATCTCCCTTCCTTCCCCCTGTAACCCTCATCTCCCTCCCCCACCCCTGTAACCCTCATCTCCCTCCCTCACCCACCCCCTGTAACCCCCATCTCCCTTCCTTCCCCCTGTAACCCTCATCTCCCTCCCTCCCCCACCCCTGTAACCCCCATCTCCCTTCCTTCCCCCTGTAACCCCCATCTCCCTCCCTCCCCCACCCCTGTAACCCCCATCTCCCTTCCTTCCCCCTGTAACCCTCATCTCCCTCCCTCCCCCACCCCTGTAACCCCCATCTCCTCACTGCCTGCTTGAGATGCTGCTGTCTCCATGGGCAGTTGGTAATATGCCAAGTTAGAATGTTACTTTATAACTTGTCAGCTATCTGTTTCTAATAGTTATTTCTACCAGTTCTACTCTAGAATTGGAAAGATATGCAGATATATTTACATGTAGACTCCTCATGGTGTTTATAAAAATAGAACAGAGCAGAAGATCATTTACAAAGATATTGGTTAGTTGAAAAAGTTATTCTGTATGCTTATAATAAAATATCATGCAAGCACTGAAAATGTTGGTATTGGTCTCCACTGATGCAAAGTCATGTATGACGTTACGAAACATAAAACATCGCAGAATCAGATGTATACAACATTTTCATTTAAAAAATTGTGAAATATCAGCTACCAGATGATCTTGAGTGATGTTCTTATGATAAATCAATAGGTACACACACTAATTGTGTGAACCTAGGGTTTCTCTTGAAGGCACTATAGTGAGAATTAAAAGTAATGAGTTCATCCCCATTAGTTCTGTAAAGTTTCTTTGGTAACTAGTAACTGTTTCCAAGCTTTGGCCCTGGGAGTACCATTTGCAGTCCCAGATACTGCACTCTGCAGCACTAGGACTTGACAGATGATGGCTCCAAGTGCGCAGGCCTCCGTCCCAGTGGGGCAGGCTGACTTCCTGGGTAGAGCTTCTGTCCAGCCCAGTCCCGCCCTGCTCGTTGGCTTGGGAAGCGTGCCTGCAAATGGTAGCTGTCTGTTTCTGCCTCTCACCTTCTCCCTCTCTATGCATGGATCTCACTCTGGCTTTTAAGTAAAAAGAAAAAAACATTTTGTAAAACCTAAAGTTATCTTAGAGATTAAGAAGAAAAATGTTAAAAATTTGGCGGAAGATGAAAAGTGCTTATACTCTTGTGTCATCGTTTGGAATGCTTTTGGTGTTCAGTGAGCTGAGCAGGAAGGAGCTCAAGTTATGTCTGAGAAAGTATCAGAGCCCCGTGGATCAGATGCTGGTCCAGCCGCAGCGTCTGTTCACGTGTGCGGGCACTCCTTCGGATGGCGTGTGCTCCAGGGACCCTTAGGTACACCGGGTTGGCTTTTTTGGTTTTTTTTTTGCTTTCCCTTTCATTATGCGTTAATCTAATTCATTACGTCTGACTTACAGGGGAGCATGGTTGATTGATTTGGTTTCTTGCAGATAACTCATCTTTTTTATTTTTGTAGATCAATATGAAAGATAATAAAAATGCCAAGTATATTGAGAATCATATTCCATCAAATGACTTGAGAGCCTTTGTATTTGAGAGTCAAGAAGATATGGAAGTTTTCCTCAAAGAGGCAAGTTCACCAACCTAACGCTATTCACCTGGCACTTCTCAGGGTGCGGATCTGTGACTTGAGTAGAGCAAACAGAGATGAATGCATCACTGCCTAACCGCTGTGTACAAATCACTCAGTTCTCCTCTTTTCTTTCCTATTTGCCATGATGTGAGTATGGACTTATTTTGTAAAAGCAGACTAGCCCAGCAGCATCTGTAACATGTTAAAATAATCATTTGAAGTTAGTATGGAAAATAATTCTGGCACGTTGTTTTAAGAGAAGGAAACACTGCAGTGATGTGCTTTTGGTTTTGCACATCTCTTTGGAAGTTATTAAATTGAGCTCATTTTTTTTGTTAAAGGAGCAGTCCATTTGCTGTTATTTTACAGTAATGTAAGTGGAACTTCCTTTCAAAGAATGAGCATCTTGTATCTGTGTGGCAGGTACCGCTGGTAGCTGAAGGCTGCTGCAGCCGGCAGGGCGGTCTGTGTGCTGCCAGACACTGCAGGCCTGCAGTGCAACTTCTGTGACCCCAGGGGAAGGGTCACAGCAGTGTCATTACAGACGTAGAGTTAGGTCTTCTTAAATGGGCTTTAAACTTTTGATTTGAGATGCAGAGCAACCAGAAGAAAAGGAAGGAAAGAATGAAAGATCAGCAAAGAAGAAACAGATGTTCTCTCAGCAGTTCTGTCCCCAAAGGCTGCAGCAGCCACAACTGGGCAAGTCTGGTGCCAGGAGCTTCTCCCAAAGTCTTGGGCCGTTTTCCGCTGCTTGCTTACAGCATTGGCGTGGAGCTGGGTTGGAAGTGGGGCAGCTGGAACTGTTGCTCCCCTGGGGTACCAGTGCTACAGGGCAAGATGGACCTACTTTGCCATATCACTGGCCCCTTTCCTTTAGTATTGTCAAATTTGGCAAATAGGAGAAAAGTTTTCAGTGTGTCTCACTTTTCCAGTAAAATTTTTTCCCCTAACTGATCTTTCCTCAGTCTCTTGGATCTCTTGGTATTGTTTCTCATACTGGATGTTTCTCTTTAATTCTCTTTTGTTCCTTCCCACCGAAGTTCCCAAACGTATAACCGTTTTTTGTTTGTTTGTTTTGTTTCCTTATTTTTAAATTTGTTTCATTTAATGATACGGTTCCATAGGCTCTGGGATTTCCCTTTTTCCTCCCCCACTCCCTCGCCCTCGCTGGTTCCGCTGTATTATTAAAGTCGTGTAGTCCTTCATGAACAGCCCGAGTCTGTCATTCTGCTCTCCACGGTTCTCCTGCTGTGGCGCATGGACTCAGATCTCAGCCTTGCACGGTTCTCTTCCGGGTGGCGCATGGACTCAGATCTCAGCCTCGCGCGGTCCTCTTCCGGGTGGCGCATGGACTCAGATCTCAGCCTCGCGCGGTTCTCTTCCGGGTGGCGCATGGGCTCAGATCTCAGCCTCGCGCGGGTCTCTTGCGCGTGGCGCCTCTCTCCACCCTCAGTGTGCGTTTCTTGCATGTCTAATGACTTCAGATGATGTCTTTAAAGATTTGTCCAGGCTTGGCTGTTGGCCCAGCACTTCGGATGCCTCCCGGGATTCCATATCAGAATGCTTGGGTTCAAGTCCCAGTTTGGCTCCCATTTCCAAGTTCTTGACTAAATTTCACGCTGGGAGTGTGCGGACACTGGCTCACGGACGTGGGTCCCTGCCACCCGTGTGTGAGGTCAGGTTGAATTTGGACTCAGACGTGGCCCTTCCTGGGGAGTAAAACCAGCAGTGAACTGTCTCTTTTCTCTGGGTGTCTCCTTCAATCTTGTTACCTTTCACATAAATAAAATTAGAACTTTTCTTAAGTCTAGAATTTGTTACTATTATTTGTAAAAGGTTTAGCTCAGTGCAAGATGAGCTGCCATTATTTGGACTGTTTCTGTTCTGTATCATTTTGAAGTAAGTCTCATTCTGCTTAATCTGAAAGTATTTTAGTATATACCTCTGAAAGAAGTGAACTTTAAAAAAATGTAGTTACAGTATCATATCACAGTAAGTTTCTTAACATTACCATCAAATATCTGATGGTCCAGTTTCTGATTGTGCCATAGGTAGCAGTAGGAATATAGTAACTTTGGAAATCGTCTTCCTTTCTCTCTCAGTTTCTTTCTTTATTTGAAAGCCTGAGAGATATAGACAAACTTTGATCTCCCAACTGCTGGTTCGCTTCTCAAGTGCCCACAATAGCTGGGACCTCAGCGACCAAAGCCAGGACCAGGGGTTCAGTCCAGCTTGCCCCAGGGGAACAGCGACTGAGATACTTGAACCAGCACGCGCTGCCTGCCAGGGTATACGTTAGCAGAGAACTGGATTTGGAACTGGATCAGAGCCAGGACTTGAACCCAAGCGCTCCCAGAGGGCTACAGGTCTCACTGGTGGGATCATAACTGCTGCCCAGACCTCCTGCCTCTGGAGGGTGTGTGTTGAGGGGGTGTGTTCCTCAGTGTGTGCCTTTCTCCTTACTCAGGTCCGTGACAACAAAAAACTAAGAGTGAATGCTGTCATTGCTCCGAAGAGCTCACACGCAGCCAGAGCGCCCTCAAGACCGCTAAACGAACTCAGGTAAGCTTTAAAAACTGTACTAGAATTGATTTGAGTATTAAATAATTTGGTCTTTTAAATATGTCTGAATTAATTCTTTCTCTCATATGTTTATTATAAGCTGTAGTGCTTTTTTAAAAAAGGAAAACTTTGTACCCAAGAGCACACTCTCCTGGTGTGTAGTGTCCGTGTATGATGGAGGTAGTTGAGCAAAACTATATTGAACCATTTAATAAATAGCAGAAAAATAGTTGGTAAGTCAATGGGAAGATGAAATGATAAATCATTGCTTTCTAAAGCTAAGTAATTTCTAAAGGACCAACTAAAAATTGTAAGTAAATATCTTAACTCCATGTCTAAGTAGGCATTCAAAATATACAAGCAACAGAAGAAGTTAAAAAAAGCAGTTTACTATTTGGTAATCACAAATGTTCTAGGCATCTCTGGTAAGAAGGTAGATAATATGAAATGTATTTAAATATTTAAAAAGCTGTTGGCCACAGCTGTTTTGTTTTTTGTTTTTTTGGTTTTTTTTCTGTTTTCTCGATAACTGAAGACAAACTTGAGTCTCACTTTTCGTTTCAGACAATACGGGTTTTTCTCTTACCTGCGAGAGTTGTTCGATGCACCAGACCCGGTCATGAGCTACCTTTGTTGCCAGTATCACATCCATGAAGTCCCCGTGGGAACCGAAAGGACGAGGGAAAGAATCGAGCGGGTAGGAAGGCACTGGATCACTGGCACAAGTCTGTTTTATTGAAACTTCTTATCTTACTTAATGTTCAGCCTGAAGTGGCCAGAAATGTTAAAAACTATATTATCCTGTTATTTTTAATAAGACACCAATAGTGAGTCTTGGCTGACATTTGACGAAAGGAGGGATATGGAGATTAGAATGGGTACTTAATGTCTTTTAAGATAACTGAGTACTGTTTAGATTCTGCTTGCTTAATAATCCTGTGTAAACCTATGTCAGATTCATGCATTCCAGGTTATCTTGCAGAAAAACTATAGAATGGAAGGCACTGGGGCCTGGTGTGGTAGCCTGGTGGCTCAAAGTCTCGTTTTGTTTGTGCTGAATCGCATATGGGCACTGACTCGTTTCCCAGCTGCCCCGCTTCCCATCCAGCTCCCTGCCTGTGGCCTGGGAAAGCAGTCAAGGACGGTCAAAAGCCTTGGGGCCCTGTACGCGTGTGGGAGACCTGGAAGAGGCTCCAGGCACCTGGCTTTGGATCAACGCAGCTCAGCTCTGGCTGTTGCAGCCACTTGAGGAGTGAACCAGCTATGGAAGATCTTTCTGTCTCTCCTTCTCTCTGTAAATCTGCCTTTCCAATAAAAGTCTTTAAAAAAAAAGTGACATTATTTTCTTGCACTTCATATTCTCAATTGTTTTTCCTTATCTTAAAAATACCTCCCTTGTTTTTTTGTGTGTGTGTTTGTTTGTTTGTTTCCTCCTAGGAAATTTGCTTATTTATGTGAAAGGCAGAGTTGCAAAGAGAGTGAGTGGAAGGGAGACAGATCCTCTGTCCACTGGTTCACTAAACGGCCACCATGGCCAGAGCTGGACCAGATGGCAGCCAGGAGCCAGGGGCTTCCTCCGGGTCTCTCATGTGGCTGCAGCAGCCCAAGTACTTGAGCCATGCTCTGCTGCTTTGCCAGGCACGTTGGCAAGGAGCTGGAGCCGCGGTGGAGCAGCCGGAACTCACACACGTGTCCCTCTGGGCAGGCGGTGACTTGAGCCGCACTTCACAGCGCCGGCCCAGGGATGAGTTTTGAGAATCCGTAAGCACACTGGATGTTTCTTGTACTTTCCTGCTCCAAGTCCCCACTTTAAGTTATGAATTACTTTTAAGGCAAAGTAGACATATTTCAAGCACCTGGTAAAGTTATTTGAACTGGTTTTTAGAAGATACAAATTTTTATTTATTTCCTCTGTTAGTTGAAATCTAAAATATGACAGAAATACCCGTGTTAGTGTTTCTTCCTTTGAATAAGAATGTATTTCTTAGTGAATGTTTTGCTGCTTATCTAGTCTTTAGCATTTTAAATTTTGTCACAGAATTGCACTGTATTTATGGAATTGTTTTGTTAATTTCTAAGATAGTATTCGGGTGAAATTATCCTTAGTTAGGGAAGTCCTTTCTGCTGTGACTGTCTCTCCCTAACTGGCCTGCTGCTTCCGATTCTATGGAACACTCCCCTTAGGCAGCCGGGAGGGCTCACCGCATCTGCTCTTTGGTTACCCAGGATTTAATGTGCCAGGTTAGGCCATATTGATTAAGTATACTTTAGATGTATTTTATTTCTCTTCACTTACACAATTGCAGAAGGAAAGATGCTGGTGCTAGTGTTAATTATAAATGTGGGGAGGCTGGAAGAGCTGTAGCAAACATCCTGTTCTTTATAAGTACATGGAAACAGTCTTCAAGTGGTAGGATTATATTTTACGTTACAAAACTCATAAAAGATTTGAAAAAAATTCAAACAATTTTAAATCTCCTTCGCATGAAAAATGTTTCTGTTAAGTAGTTAACAAACTATATGGGAAATGATTGCGAAGCTGTGTGTTTGAGCCGTAGAAATGAAGACAGTCAGAGGAGTGGGTGAGTTCCCCCTTCGCTTAGTTCCCTGGTGGGTCACCTGGCCCCATCTGTTTCTTAAACACTAAAACTCCAAAATGCGCTTTGTTTGGCAGGTGTGGTAAATGAAGCCCAGGCAGCTTCTCTGTTGTTTTGGTTTTTGCCTACTTCTCCTTGGTGCTGCTGGCCACTGCTCTGATCCGAACTGAACCTGCCGTTGTGTTAGTGATGGCGTTAGATGTGCTTAAAAGCCTAAAGTGTAGCTGGTGTGCTTCGTGGTAATTTAGACTCTGAAATAAACTTGCTTTGTGTTTGTAATTCTTTAGTCCTTTAAAACATATTTTAATCATTATTACATGTACTTTAATGTCAGTACTTGTTTCGCATTGTAGGTAATAGAAGAAACTCGACTGAAACAAATTTATACAGCAGAAGAAAAATATGTGGTGAAAACATCTGTTTATTCAAACAAACTTATTTCTAGTAATACATCTCTGAAAGTGGCCCAGTTTCTCACTGTGACTGTGGACCTGGAGCAGAGAAGACATTTGGAAGAACAGCTAAAGGTTGGTTAGTTTGACTTGGGTTGTTACAGATGTGAATTGTGTCTTAGATGTATTAACAATTTTGAATTTCCATAGGAAATTACTATAAAGTTACAGTCTGTGGAGTCAGAATTGACTGGCTTGTGTGAGAAAAGCAAGCTCCTGGAACGCAGAGATAATGACCTGAGACAGAAGAAGAAGGAGCTGCTTGAGAGAAAAACCAAGAAGAGGCAGCTGGAGCAGAAGATCAGCTCCAAGCTGGGAAGGTATTTGCAGACTGTGTGGGGAGCGTGTGAGACCCTGGCTGTGGCGGCGTCTGGTGGCCTGACAGCTTCCACACTCATCTTGAAGTAGTTTTTCATTGGACCAAGCTCGTCCTGCCCATGGTTGTAAACGTGATCCTGGTCAGTATGGCGAAGCGAGATGAGTGTCAGGTGGTGCTGTCTGCTGTCGGCTCTTCCAGCCCTTGGGCACCTTTACGTGCCTGAAAGAACAGAGAGCTCAAATCCTGCTTCCGTGGATTCAATCTCTTGCTGTTTACCACATGAGAAATTTAAACGATGTCCAAGGTAGTGCTCATTTATCAGAACATAATAAATTTATTGTGTTTAACAGAAACTAGTTATGAAAAATAACTGTACCAAAAAGTATTGTCAGAAGGATGGAACTGTCTCACATGTTTGCAGCTCTCCTCAGGCGGAAGTTGGGAGGTTTTCCGTAGCTGCCCTTCCGTTCAGTGTGCGGTGAGATGTTGGAGTTGAGCACTAATAAAGAACAGCTGCCTTCACACACAGCTGCCATTATTAAAAGGAGGAACACTGTATAGACTTTTTAGATAGTTGTACTTATTCTTTTACCAGCACATCAAAACTTGTGAAAATATAGTTTGTTAAAGTTTAATTACAATATGGAATCTTAAATCATGTCACTGGGCTTATATGTTAGCATCCATTGTGCTTTACCTTTTTTGAAAAGATTTATTAATTTATCTGAAAAGCATGGTGACAGAGGCAGGGACAGAGAGCATATAGTTCTTCAGTATGCTCATTCACCCCCAAGATGGTTGCAACATCCAAGTCTGGGCCATGGATGCCAGGGTCGCAGTGACCTGGACCATCTTCACGGCCCCCGAGGTACGTCAGGTGGGAGCTGGAGCAGAGGCAGGTAGCCCAGGCTCAGGCTGGTTCTCCAGTGTGGCATGAGCACCACAATCAGCAGCTGCATCTGCTGTGCCACAGTGGTGGCTTCCATTCGACGTGAATGGACATCTGTGGGTTTTTTTTTCTTTAACATGTATTTTAATTTTTACTGGAAGGACAGATTTACAAAGAGAAGGAGAGAAAGATCTCCCATCTGCTGGATTACTCCCCATGTGGCTGTAAGGGTCAAAGCTGAGCCGATATGAACTAGGGCCCAGGATTCTACTGGGTCTCCCATATGAGTGCAGAGTCCTAAGGCTTTGGGCCATCGAGTTTCTTAGACCACGAGCTGGGAGCCGGAAGGGAAGTGGAGCAACTGGGACACGAGCTGGCACCCTTATGGTGTGAAGGAAAGAAGCATACCACTTAGGAGGTGCTAAGCCAACAGAAGCCCCGAAGTGAATGTTTACCCATAATGCTTTTGTTACATCCTGCATTATAATATTATTTAAAGCATGCTGATAAATGATTTCATCAAAAATTGTTGAGTTGGAAAGTTGTTGAGCTTACTGTGTCAGATAACAAATTTTGTAGAATCCTGGTTTTATCTAAAAGCTTGAATTAATCAGTGGTAATAAATACCAGCAGCTCTGTTCCTTGAAGTGACAGGCTCACTTCATCTCCTCTTGGAAAAAGAAAAATGACCAAATGCTCCGACTTACCTGGTTGTCATTTTCTCAAGTAGAGATAGTGTTCCAGAAGCTTCCACTGCAGCTTCCAACTCGCTCAGCCCAGCACTTGTCCTGGAGAGCAGTCTGTGCCCTTGGCAGCACAGCTGCTTCCCTGGCGTTACCGACTTGCTGTCTCACCACACAGGGTTAGAAAGAAGCACTCAAGATGCTTCTCCCAGTGCGTGCTGATGAAGGGTTCAGTGGCTGCTGGTGCACTGTGATCCTGCTCTGTCAGTTTGCTTTGCCTTGCGCCGTTACCAGCAAGAACACAGAGCACAGTGAGAGGGGAGCCTGAGGAGAGGCCTGGCCTCACGGATCGCCTTGAAATGACAGTGGACATCCTAGGGCTTTGTGCACTGTGCTTGCGTGTCCGTGCGCCGTGTGCCTGACATGGTAGGAAGCAGATGAAGACAAAGCCAGCAGCTCTGGAGGAAAGCAGTAAGGAGTAGAAGGTTTTGCTGATTTTGTACACTAGGGTTTTGAATTTAGCTGTGTTACAGAAACTGGAATGTATGTGATAGAGTAAAAGCTAGTGGAGTTTGTCGTTAGGGAAAAGTGCTATGACTTTTTTTCAATGCCTTTCCCATATCCTGTCATGACACAGCTCAGTCCTTTTGGTTGTCACTGCTTCGCAACTGCTTCTCTGTTCTATAAAGATGGAGATGAGGACACATGCCTTTAGTCACAGGTGGCGGTTCATTGAGTGGAATGCGCACACGTGCACTTTGTTCTAACTGTCCGTGAACTCTTACTCAGAACATGAATTATGCACTTGGGTTGCATAGCAAATCTAACTTTCTAGAATTCCAACTTTACACCTTTTTCTTTAGTTTGAACTAATCATTTACTTCTCTTCAGCATTGTACAAAGCACAAAGCCTTTCTGGAGAACCACTGCATATTTTTGCAGGAAAGCTGTTTAAAACACCTGCTCTCAGCACACTGCTTCTTTTCCTGCCTTCTGATCACTTTGGTCTCTGGCAGGACTTCTTAGCATTACTCACTAAAGACTAGTTCAAGAGATTTTTTAGACTATCTTTTATGATTAGATTCTTGTCTTGTTCTGTGCATTCCAGCTCTCCCCTTGCTCAGTCCTCACGCGTTTCCTGCATTGTGCATTCATGTTTATCACTGCTTCCACACCAGCTTCCTGTACTAGCCGACAGTGTCGTTAGCTGACTAGCACGGGCATTGCCCCACCTCACATCTGTGTGCCTTGGTTCAGTGTGGAGCCCAGCCTTCTGCTGATGCAGACTCGGGAAGGCACAGGATAGCTGGCTTCTTACCACTTAGGTCTCAGCTCCTGGTGAACACTCGGTCGGCTGTATTCTTGGCCTTTGCAGGTGTTTGGCCAGTGAACTTGGGGATGAGTTTGTCCTCAATCATTCCATCTCTCTCTCTCTCTCTCTCTCTCTCTCTCTCTCTCTTTCTCTCTGTCCCTTCCCTCCCCCAAGTCCCTTCTGCTTCTGTGTAAATTAATGTTTTGCAAAAGGAACCTAATATTTTAAAATTATTGTGTTGTGCTTTATTTTCATTTTTTACCTAGTTGATCAGGGCTGTGTTTCATACAGCAGAGAAGGCTTACATTGGTTAGTTATGGGCTAGGCGTTGTACTGAGTATGTTGTTGTCTTCACAGCCCCACAGGGAAGTACTCTTACTTTTTTTTTTAAAGATTTATTTATTTTTTAAAATTGTTATTGGAAAGTCATATACAGAGAGGAGGAGATACTGAGAGAAAGATCTTCCGTCTGTTGGTCCACTCCCCAAGTGACTGCAATGGCTGGAGCTGAGCCAGTCAGGAGCCAGGAGATTCCTCCAGGTCTCCCACATGGGTGCAGGTCCCAGGGCTTTGGGCCGTCCTCAGTTGCTTTCTCAGGCCACAGGCAGGGGGCTGGATGGGAAGTGGGGCTGCCGGGACACGAACCAGTGCCCATACGGGATCTCGGCACTTGCAAGGTGTGGGTGTTAGCCACTAGACTAGCACTTCAGGCCCAGTACTCGTACTTTGTGCAGTCCACAGATGAGGAAACCGAAGCATGGGAGACTGCTGTTAGTGTCTGACCCCAGAACGTGTAACATTAGCACCGCCGTTAGTTGGAGCAGGCTGGAACACTGTCTAATCCTGCCTGATTGCTGTGTCTGGTAGCATTGCGGGTGTGTCCCTGAGAACTGCAGGGCCCTGAGGGTTCTGTCCTCGCGTCTGATTCTGACCCTTCAACATTGTGTCTGTCACACAGCTTAAAGCTGATGGAGCAGGATACCTGCAACCTGGAAGAGGAAGAAAGAAAAGCGGCTACCAAAATCAAAGAAATAAATATTCAAAAGGCAAAACTTGTTACTGAATTAACAAACCTAGTAAAGGTAAGGCACATTTTCTTGATTTTACCAATTACTTTTTTATTGCAGGTAATTCAGATACTCAAATCTGGGGTTTTTTGTTGTTGTTGTTGTTGGTCTTTTTTTTTTTTAAGTTAACTTTAGTTATTTATTTGAAAAGTGGTGAGAGAGAGCGGCAGAGACAGGATGAGAAGCACTCTGTCGGCAGATTTACTCCCTGAATGGCTGCATGACCTGCCTGTGGACTGGCCTTGCCTGAGCCAGGAGCCCAGAACTTCTCCCAGGTCTACTGCGTGTGTGTGTGGGGGGGGGGGCCAGCCCTTGGGCCATCCTCAGCTGCCTTCCCAGGAGAGTTAGCACAAAGCTGGGACACCAACTGCTGCCCACAAGGGGTGGTGGGCAGCGGCTTTCCTTACTCTGACACAGTGGGTAGTCCCTGAGAGATGTTTTAATTGGTTATCGGAGGGAAGATTGTGATGAATAAATTTGGTGTTTTAGTTATATAGGTGAGAAATTTTTGTCATCAGTTTTAGTTTGCTCAGTTACTGAAATTTTCTCATTAGATTAAAAGCGCTGATTGATTATTTTATTCCAGAGGAATTTTAAAAAGCAGGAAAATTCTGTCAGTTGCCTTTGTGGCACTGCAGGTTAAGCTGCCTCTTGTGGCACCTGCATCCCCAAACGGAGTGCTGGCTCCTCTGCTTCCGATCTGTGTTCCTGCTGCAAGGCAACAGCTGGTGACTCGAGGGCTGGGCCCCTGGCCCTTGCTGGGATTGGCTGCTGACTCCAGGGCTGAGCCCCTGGCTGGGAGTGAAGAAGCCCTCTCTTTCAAGTAGAGGAGAATCAACATTTTGCTTTCAATTCTGTTTTAATGCTGTATGAGAGAATTTCATTCACAAGAGGAAATGTCATTTTTGTGGATTACATGATTTATAATTTAACTTATTTTAGAAGTTTCTCTTAACTCTTAAACATGGACAACTTAAACACTAACCTATTAAGGATTTTCCCCCTAGATTTGTACTTCGTTGCACATACAAAAAGTTAATTTAATTCTTCAAAATACTACAATGATCTCTGAGAAGAATAAATTAGAATCGGATTATATGGCTGTGTCATCACAACTACGTGTCACTGAGGTAAGAGATGTGCTTTTGTTTCTGGTGTTGAGATTCAAGCTTCCGGTCAGTTTGAAAACATGTCATATATCCCCACTTGCAATACGCAGTTTGTTGTATACAATTGAATTTACAAACTTAATGCATACAGCTACTGAGAACGTAAACTTGAGGTCACATTAGAGCAACTCTATAATCTTGACAATTTAATCTGTTAATATCTGATTGTGAATTGATAAATATCAGATAGCGTGTAGCGGGAAGAAAGTATGAGAGACCGGATTAATTTAGAACCCAGGAAAGAACTGGTAATGAGATCCTTTGGATTTCCCAAATGATTTCCATAAAATAAAAATACAATTAGCATTATTGACATCCATAAACTAACCGACAGCATATACCAAAAAGTAACTTTTAAGGCCTCCTTATCATAGTCTTACATTACTGCTACGCTGTTGAGCATTTGAAGTTAATTGGTGAACTTGACTAGTTAAGATCTTAGACTGCTCTAATGAGGGAGGAGCTGCAAATCCAGAGGGCCACAGAAACTTCTTGCACTTCTGACCAGCTGGCTGTGAATTCAGAGGCCCATGACATTCTCAGAAAAACACTGAATGTAGGACTGTAGCTTTGTTGTAAAGGGTACAGATCAGAACTATTCAGATGCAAAGGAGCCTGGAAAAAGGAAGCACAGAGTCTGCCCCTTCCCCGTGGAACAAAGTGTAGCCCTCCTGACCCGTCTGTGTGTCCAACAAGGATGCTCTACCAAGTTGTGTTGCCCAGGGGTTCTGTTGCAGCCCTACTGCACAGGCTGCTTGATTGGATCATTGTCCGTGTGGTTGAGGTCTGGTTCCAGTTCTTTCCCAGACTGTTATCAGTCAAAGACCCAGCACTTTAATCATAGCGTTTTCTTTGTCACCATTGCCCACTGGTATGTTGATTCATAGTCTTAGCATCAACTCAGATGTGATCCAAGGGACTGTGAATGACAAAGGCTCTGCTATCACTCAATTTCATGAGATTTAGAATAAAAGTCAACTGAATTCCTTTTTGTGTGGCAGCTGGAAACTCTAAAACAGCAGTGGGTGAGTTAAAGCAGCCCCAGCAGCAAGACTATGGTGATATCACCAAGGAGGAGGTTAGAGAACCCGGGATCAGGTTGCACGGGTGTTCTTATCTGCAGTGGGAGGAGGCCTTGGTTAAGTGTAGAAAGCTCAGCACACCGATTGGAGAGCGCCCAACACCAGCAGGCAACCTGTGGACTCCAGAGAATTGGGACAGTGCTGGAGTGGTCCAGCACTGTAAATTGGCAGATCCATTGAACCTTCTTTGTGGAACAAAGCTAATTCTTGAGAAGTAGAGCCAAATGGTAGTTAATGGAGACACTAAAATGTGTACTGTGTGGTACTGTGCCTGACTGTAACTAAAGCAGAACTCTGAATTGTGCAACAAGGGGGCCAAGCAAAGTAAAATAGATTGTTTGCTGACTTGCCGTGTATATGTATTATGGATAAATAAAAGAATATTGCTTCATGTTAGGTGCTTTGGGAGAAGGAAATACAGGAGAATTTGAATAATCTTTACAATAGGGACCCAGTAGATACTACCTCTTACAGAGCTGGTAAGGACATAACAATATTCTACGTATAATACCTCATGTAATATTATTATGTCAAGGATAACTTTTAGAATAAAAAATAAAATCCTTATTATATACCCCACCATAAACATAGCAGGTGGCAGAGCAGTAAAATGCCTCACATTAAGTAAATTCAGCGCCTTGGTGCCCATGTCCATCTGAGTTCATCCAGGTAAATGGATTCAGCGCCTTGGTGCCCATGTCCATCTGAGGGCTGGAGTGCAAGTCCCAGCTCTGCTCGCGACTGCAGCTCCCGCTAAGGTGCAATCTGGGAGGCGTGAGGTGGTGACTAAGCTAGTGAAAGTCCTGCCACAGCAGCGGAATGAATCTCTGGCTCCAGCTGCTGCCTGTCCAAGCCAGAGGGAAGCCGTGGATAAATAGTTTACATCTGTCGTTCAAATGAGGTTTTCTGAGAAGATCACACAACTAAAGAAAAGATATTTTATTTACAAATATGAAAGCATATGAGACATACAAATTAATAAAATATAATATAGTGACAAAATTAATGTCGACCATCAATTATACTGTTAAATGTAACTGAATATAATTCCTCTTTTATAAAGATCCTTTTTTTTTTTCTTTTAAGTAAATTCCAACACTATATAGTGTGTCATTGAGTATGAGAGGTATGCCTAAAAGATATATCCAGAAAGATGTAAAATAAAGTGTTGATGGATACAAGGCGTATATTCTGTGGTGGAAATACAAATTTTTTATGATTTGTTTTTATTTTTATTGCAAAGTCAAATATACGGAGAGGAGGAGAGACAGAGAGGAAGATCTTGGAAATATAAAATTTTGCTGGTCATGAATACATAGCGCTGCAAGTTTGCCAACAGTTGTTGAACTGTACAATTAAAATGAGTAAATTTATTGTCAAGTTAGACTACGTGGAAGCTTTACAAAAAGGGGATAAACGTATACAGGGTAAGCAAATACAAAGAGAACTTGGTTATCTTAGTACCCTACTGTAAAGCAGTGTGTGTGTGAGAGAGGAGTGAGTGGTGCTGTAAGAGAGAGGAGTGAGTGGTGCTGTGTGAGAGAGAGGAGTGAGTGGTGCTGTGAGAGAGGAGTGAGTGGTGCTGTGAGAGAGGAGTGAGTGGTGCTGTGAGAGAGAGAGGAGTGAGTGGTGCTGTGAGAGAGGAGTGAGTGGTGCTGTGAGAGAGGAGTGAGTGGTGCTGTGAGAGAGGAGTGAGTGGTGCTGTGAGAGAGAGGAGTGAGTGGTGCTGTGAGAGAGGAGTGAGTGGTGCTGTGAGAGAGAGGAGTGAGTGGTGCTGTGTGAGAGAGAGGAGTGAGTGGTGCTGTGAGAGAGGAGTGAGTGGTGCTGTGAGAGAGGAGTGAGTGGTGCTGTGAGAGAGAGAGGAGTGAGTGGTGCTGTGAGAGAGGAGTGAGTGGTGCTGTGAGAGAGGAGTGAGTGGTGCTGTGAGAGAGAGAGGAGTGAGTGGTGCTGTGAGAGAGGAGTGAGTGGTGCTGTGAGAGAGGAGTGAGTGGTGCTGTGAGAGAGGAGTGAGTGGTGCTGTGAGAGAGAGGAGTGAGTGGTGCTGTGAGAGAGAGGAGTGAGTGGTGCTGTGTGAGAGAGAGGAGTGAGTGGTGCTGTGAGAGAGGAGTGAGTGGTGCTGTGAGAGAGAGAGGAGTGAGTGGTGCTGTGAGAGAGGAGTGAGTGGTGCTGTGAGAGAGGAGTGAGTGGTGCTGTGAGAGAGAGAGGAGTGAGTGGTGCTGTGAGAGAGGAGTGAGTGGTGCTGTGAGAGAGAGAGGAGTGAGTGGTGCTGTGAGAGAGGAGTGAGTGGTGCTGTGAGAGAGGAGTGAGTGGTGCTGTGTGAGAGAGGAGTGAGTGGTGCTGTGTGAGAGAGGAGTGAGTGGTGCTGTGAGAGAGAGAGGAGTGAGTGGTGCTGTGAGAGAGGAGTGAGTGGTGCTGTGAGAGAGAGGAGTGAGTGGTGCTGTGTGAGAGAGAGGAGTGAGTGGTGCTGTGAGAGAGGAGTGAGTGGTGCTGTGAGAGAGAGAGGAGTGAGTGGTGCTGTGAGAGAGAGAGGAGTGAGTGGTGCTGTGAGAGAGGAGTGAGTGGTGCTGTGAGAGAGGAGTGAGTGGTGCTGTGAGAGAGGAGTGAGTGGTGCTGTGAGAGAGAGAGGAGTGAGTGGTGCTGTGAGAGAGAGAGGAGTGAGTGGTGCTGTGAGAGAGAGAGGAGTGAGTGGTGCTGTGAGAGAGGAGTGAGTGGTGCTGTGAGAGAGAGGAGTGAGTGGTGCTGTGAGAGAGGAGTGAGTGGTGCTGTGAGAGAGAGGAGTGAGTGGTGCTGTGAGAGAGGAGTGAGTGGTGCTGTGAGAGAGAGGAGTGAGTGGTGCTGTGAGAGAGAGAGGAGTGAGTGGTGCTGTGAGAGAGGAGTGAGTGGTGCTGTGAGAGAGGAGTGAGTGGTGCTGTGTGAGAGGAGTGAGTGGTGCTGTGAGAGAGGAGTGAGTGGTGCTGTGAGAGAGGAGTGAGTGGTGCTGTGAGAGAGGAGTGAGTGGTGCTGTGAGAGAGGAGTGAGTGGTGCTGTGAGAGAGGAGTGAGTGGTGCTGTGAGAGAGGAGTGAGTGGTGCTGTGAGAGAGAGAGGAGTGAGTGGTGCTGTGAGAGAGGAGTGAGTGGTGCTGTGAGAGGAGTGAGTGGTGCTGTGAGAGAGAGAGGAGTGAGTGGTGCTGTGAGAGAGAGGAGTGAGTGGTGCTGTGAGAGAGGAGTGAGTGGTGCTGTGTGAGAGAGGAGTGAGTGGTGCTGTGAGAGAGGAGTGAGTGGTGCTGTGAGAGAGAGGAGTGAGTGGTGCTGTGTGAGAGAGGAGTGAGTGGTGCTGTGAGAGAGAGAGGAGTGAGTGGTGCTGTGTGAGAGAGGAGTGAGTGGTGCTGTGAGAGAGAGGAGTGAGTGGTGCTGTGAGAGAGAGGAGTGAGTGGTGCTGTGAGAGAGAGAGGAGTGAGTGGTGCTGTGAGAGAGGAGTGAGTGGTGCTGTGAGAGAGAGGAGTGAGTGGTGCTGTGTGAGAGAGGAGTGAGTGGTGCTGTGAGAGAGGAGTGAGTGGTGCTGTGAGAGAGGAGTGAGTGGTGCTGTGAGAGAGGAGTGAGTGGTGCTGTGAGAGAGAGGAGTGAGTGGTGCTGTGTGAGAGAGAGGAGTGAGTGGTGCTGTGAGAGAGGAGTGAGTGGTGCTGTGTGAGAGAGAGGAGTGAGTGGTGCTGTGAGAGAGGAGTGAGTGGTGCTGTGAGAGAGAGGAGTGAGTGGTGCTGTGAGAGAGAGAGGAGTGAGTGGTGCTGTGAGAGAGGAGTGAGTGGTGCTGTGAGAGAGAGGAGTGAGTGGTGCTGTGAGAGAGAGGAGTGAGTGGTGCTGTGAGAGAGAGGAGTGAGTGGTGCTGTGAGAGAGAGAGGAGTGAGTGGTGCTGTGAGAGAGGAGTGAGTGGTGCTGTGAGAGAGGAGTGAGTGGTGCTGTGAGAGAGAGAGGAGTGAGTGGTGCTGTGTGAGAGAGAGGAGTGAGTGGTGCTGTGAGAGAGAGAGGAGTGAGTGGTGCTGTGAGAGAGAGGAGTGAGTGGTGCTGTGAGAGAGGAGTGAGTGGTGCTGTGAGAGAGGAGTGAGTGGTGCTGTGAGAGAGGAGTGAGTGGTGCTGTGAGAGAGGAGTGAGTGGTGCTGTGAGAGAGGAGTGAGTGGTGCTGTGAGAGAGAGGAGTGAGTGGTGCTGTGAGAGAGAGAGGAGTGAGTGGTGCTGTGAGAGAGGAGTGAGTGGTGCTGTGAGAGAGGAGTGAGTGGTGCTGTGAGAGAGAGAGGAGTGAGTGGTGCTGTGAGAGAGGAGTGAGTGGTGCTGTGAGAGAGAGAGGAGTGAGTGGTGCTGTGAGAGAGAGGAGTGAGTGGTGCTGTGAGAGAGAGAGGAGTGAGTGGTGCTGAGAGAGAGGAGTGAGTGGTGCTGTGAGAGAGAGAGGAGTGAGTGGTGCTGTGAGAGAGGAGTGAGTGAGTGGTGCTGTGTGTGAGAGAGGAGTGAGTGGTGCTGTGAGAGAGAGAGGAGTGAGTGGTGCTGTGAGAGAGGAGTGAGTGGTGCTGTGTGAGAGAGGAGTGAGTGGTGCTGTGAGAGAGGAGTGAGTGGTGCTGTGAGAGAGGAGTGAGTGGTGCTGTGAGAGAGAGGAGTGAGTGGTGCTGTGAGAGAGAGAGGAGTGAGTGGTGCTGTGAGAGAGAGGAGTGAGTGGTGCTGTGAGAGAGAGAGGAGTGAGTGGTGCTGTGAGAGAGGAGTGAGTGGTGCTGTGAGAGAGGAGTGAGTGGTGCTGTGTGAGAGAGGAGTGAGTGGTGCTGTGAGAGAGGAGTGAGTGGTGCTGTGAGAGAGAGGAGTGAGTGGTGCTGTGAGAGAGGAGTGAGTGGTGCTGTGAGAGAGGAGTGAGTGGTGCTGTGAGAGAGAGAGGAGTGAGTGGTGCTGTGTGAGAGAGGAGTGAGTGGTGCTGTGTGAGAGAGGAGTGAGTGGTGCTGTGAGAGAGGAGTGAGTGGTGCTGTGAGAGAGAGGAGTGAGTGGTGCTGTGAGAGAGAGAGGAGTGAGTGGTGCTGTGAGAGAGAGGAGTGAGTGGTGCTGTGAGAGAGGAGTGAGTGGTGCTGTGAGAGAGGAGTGAGTGGTGCTGTGAGAGAGAGAGGAGTGAGTGGTGCTGTGAGAGAGGAGTGAGTGGTGCTGTGAGAGAGAGAGGAGTGAGTGGTGCTGTGAGAGAGAGGAGTGAGTGGTGCTGTGAGAGAGAGAGGAGTGAGTGGTGCTGTGAGAGAGAGAGGAGTGAGTGGTGCTGTGAGAGAGAGAGGAGTGAGTGGTGCTGTGAGAGAGGAGTGAGTGGTGCTGTGAGAGAGGAGTGAGTGAGTGGTGCTGTGTGTGAGAGAGGAGTGAGTGGTGCTGTGAGAGAGGAGTGAGTGAGTGGTGCTGTGTGTGAGAGAGGAGTGAGTGGTGCTGTGAGAGAGAGAGGAGTGAGTGGTGCTGTGAGAGAGGAGTGAGTGGTGCTGTGAGAGAGGAGTGAGTGGTGCTGTGTGAGAGAGGAGTGAGTGGTGCTGTGAGAGAGGAGTGAGTGGTGCTGTGTGAGAGAGGAGTGAGTGGTGCTGTGAGAGAGGAGTGAGTGGTGCTGTGAGAGAGAGGAGTGAGTGGTGCTGTGAGAGAGAGGAGTGAGTGGTGCTGTGTGAGAGAGGAGTGAGTGGTGCTGTGAGAGAGGAGTGAGTGGTGCTGTGAGAGAGAGAGGAGTGAGTGGTGCTGTGAGAGAGGAGTGAGTGGTGCTGTGTGAGAGAGGAGTGAGTGGTGCTGTGAGAGAGGAGTGAGTGGTGCTGTGAGAGAGGAGTGAGTGGTGCTGTGAGAGAGGAGTGAGTGGTGCTGTGTGAGAGAGGAGTGAGTGGTGCTGTGTGAGAGGAGGGAGTGGTGCTGTGAGAGAGGAGTGAGTGGTGCTGTGAGAGAGGAGTGAGTGGTGCTGTGTGAGAGGAGTGAGTGGTGCTGTGAGAGAGGAGTGAGTGGTGCTGTGAGAGAGGAGTGAGTGGTGCTGTGAGAGAGGAGTGAGTGGTGCTGTGAGAGAGAGGAGTGAGTGGTGCTGTGAGAGAGAGAGGAGTGAGTGGTGCTGTGAGAGAGGAGTGAGTGGTGCTGTGAGAGAGAGAGGAGTGAGTGGTGCTGTGAGAGAGGAGTGAGTGGTGCTGTGAGAGAGAGAGGAGTGAGTGGTGCTGTGAGAGAGGAGTGAGTGGTGCTGTGAGAGAGAGAGGAGTGAGTGGTGCTGTGAGAGAGGAGTGAGTGGTGCTGTGAGAGAGAGAGGAGTGAGTGGTGCTGTGAGAGAGAGGAGTGAGTGGTGCTGTGAGAGAGGAGTGAGTGGTGCTGTGAGAGAGGAGTGAGTGGTGCTGTGAGAGAGAGAGGAGTGAGTGGTGCTGTGAGAGAGGAGTGAGTGGTGCTGTGAGAGAGAGAGGAGTGAGTGGTGCTGTGAGAGAGAGGAGTGAGTGGTGCTGTGAGAGAGAGAGGAGTGAGTGGTGCTGAGAGAGAGGAGTGAGTGGTGCTGTGAGAGAGAGAGGAGTGAGTGGTGCTGTGAGAGAGGAGTGAGTGAGTGGTGCTGTGTGTGAGAGAGGAGTGAGTGGTGCTGTGAGAGAGGAGTGAGTGAGTGGTGCTGTGAGAGAGAGAGGAGTGAGTGGTGCTGTGAGAGAGGAGTGAGTGGTGCTGTGAGAGAGGAGTGAGTGGTGCTGTGTGAGAGAGGAGTGAGTGGTGCTGTGAGAGAGGAGTGAGTGGTGCTGTGTGAGAGAGGAGTGAGTGGTGCTGTGAGAGAGGAGTGAGTGGTGCTGTGAGAGAGAGGAGTGAGTGGTGCTGTGAGAGAGAGGAGTGAGTGGTGCTGTGAGAGAGGAGTGAGTGGTGCTGTGAGAGAGGAGTGAGTGGTGCTGTGAGAGAGAGAGGAGTGAGTGGTGCTGTGAGAGAGAGGAGTGAGTGGTGCTGTGAGAGAGAGGAGTGAGTGGTGCTGTGAGAGAGAGAGGAGTGAGTGGTGCTGTGAGAGAGGAGTGAGTGGTGCTGTGAGAGAGGAGTGAGTGGTGCTGTGAGAGAGAGAGGAGTGAGTGGTGCTGTGAGAGAGAGGAGTGAGTGGTGCTGTGAGAGAGAGAGGAGTGAGTGGTGCTGTGAGAGAGGAGTGAGTGGTGCTGTGTGAGAGAGGAGTGAGTGGTGCTGTGAGAGAGAGGAGTGAGTGGTGCTGTGAGAGAGGAGTGAGTGGTGCTGTGAGAGAGAGGAGTGAGTGGTGCTGTGAGAGAGAGGAGTGAGTGGTGCTGTGAGAGAGGAGTGAGTGGTGCTGTGAGAGAGGAGTGAGTGGTGCTGTGAGAGAGAGGAGTGAGTGGTGCTGTGAGAGAGAGAGGAGTGAGTGGTGCTGTGTGAGAGAGGAGTGAGTGGTGCTGTGAGAGAGAGGAGTGAGTGGTGCTGTGAGAGAGAGGAGTGAGTGGTGCTGTGAGAGAGGAGTGAGTGGTGCTGTGAGAGAGAGAGGAGTGAGTGGTGCTGTGTGAGAGAGGAGTGAGTGGTGCTGTGAGAGAGAGGAGTGAGTGGTGCTGTGAGAGAGGAGTGAGTGGTGCTGTGAGAGAGAGGAGTGAGTGGTGCTGTGAGAGAGAGAGGAGTGAGTGGTGCTGTGAGAGAGAGGAGTGAGTGGTGCTGTGAGAGAGGAGTGAGTGGTGCTGTGAGAGAGAGGAGTGAGTGGTGCTGTGAGAGAGAGAGGAGTGAGTGGTGCTGTGAGAGAGGAGTGAGTGGTGCTGTGAGAGAGAGAGGAGTGAGTGGTGCTGAGAGAGAGGAGTGAGTGGTGCTGTGAGAGAGAGAGGAGTGAGTGGTGCTGTGAGAGAGAGAGGAGTGAGTGGTGCTGTGAGAGAGGAGTGAGTGGTGCTGTGAGAGAGGAGTGAGTGAGTGGTGCTGTGAGAGAGAGAGGAGTGAGTGGTGCTGTGAGAGAGAGGAGTGAGTGGTGCTGTGAGAGAGGAGTGAGTGGTGCTGTGAGAGAGGAGTGAGTGGTGCTGTGAGAGAGGAGTGAGTGGTGCTGTGAGAGAGGAGTGAGTGGTGCTGTGAGAGAGGAGTGAGTGGTGCTGTGAGAGAGAGGAGTGAGTGGTGCTGTGAGAGAGAGAGGAGTGAGTGGTGCTGTGAGAGAGGAGTGAGTGGTGCTGTGAGAGAGGAGTGAGTGGTGCTGTGTGAGAGAGAGGAGTGAGTGGTGCTGTGAGAGAGGAGTGAGTGAGTGGTGCTGTGTGTGAGAGAGGAGTGAGTGGTGCTGTGAGAGAGGAGTGAGTGGTGCTGTGAGAGAGGAGTGAGTGGTGCTGTGTGAGAGAGGAGTGAGTGGTGCTGTGAGAGAGGAGTGAGTGGTGCTGTGAGAGAGGAGTGAGTGGTGCTGTGAGAGAGGAGTGAGTGGTGCTGTGAGAGAGAGGAGTGAGTGGTGCTGTGAGAGAGAGAGGAGTGAGTGGTGCTGTGAGAGAGGAGTGAGTGGTGCTGTGAGAGAGGAGTGAGTGGTGCTGTGAGAGAGAGAGGAGTGAGTGGTGCTGTGAGAGAGGAGTGAGTGGTGCTGTGAGAGAGAGAGGAGTGAGTGGTGCTGTGAGAGAGAGAGGAGTGAGTGGTGCTGTGAGAGAGGAGTGAGTGGTGCTGTGAGAGAGGAGTGAGTGGTGCTGTGTGAGAGAGGAGTGAGTGGTGCTGTGAGAGAGGAGTGAGTGGTGCTGTGAGAGAGAGAGGAGTGAGTGGTGCTGTGAGAGAGGAGTGAGTGGTGCTGTGTGAGAGAGGAGTGAGTGGTGCTGTGAGAGAGGAGTGAGTGGTGCTGTGAGAGAGGAGTGAGTGGTGCTGTGAGAGAGGAGTGAGTGGTGCTGTGTGAGAGAGGAGTGAGTGGTGCTGTGAGAGAGAGGAGTGAGTGGTGCTGTGAGAGAGAGAGGAGTGAGTGGTGCTGTGAGAGAGGAGTGAGTGGTGCTGTGAGAGAGGAGTGAGTGGTGCTGTGAGAGAGAGGAGTGAGTGGTGCTGTGAGAGAGAGGAGTGAGTGGTGCTGTGAGAGAGGAGTGAGTGGTGCTGTGAGAGAGAGGAGTGAGTGGTGCTGTGAGAGAGGAGTGAGTGGTGCTGTGAGAGAGGAGTGAGTGGTGCTGTGAGAGAGAGAGGAGTGAGTGGTGCTTGTGAGAGAGGAGTGAGTGGTGCTGTGAGAGAGAGGAGTGAGTGGTGCTGTGAGAGAGGAGTGAGTGGTGCTGTGAGAGAGAGGAGTGAGTGGTGCTGTGAGAGAGGAGTGAGTGGTGCTGTGAGAGAGAGGAGTGAGTGGTGCTGTGAGAGAGAGAGGAGTGAGTGGTGCTGTGAGAGAGAGGAGTGAGTGGTGCTGTGAGAGAGGAGTGAGTGGTGCTGTGAGAGAGAGGAGTGAGTGGTGCTGTGAGAGAGAGAGTGAGTGGTGCTGTGAGAGAGGAGTGAGTGGTGCTGTGAGAGAGAGAGGAGTGAGTGGTGCTGTGAGAGAGGAGTGAGTGGTGCTGTGAGAGAGAGGAGTGAGTGGTGCTGTGAGAGAGGAGTGAGTGTGCTGTGAGAGAGGAGTGAGTGGTGCTGTGAGAGAGAGGAGTGAGTGGTGCTGTGAGAGAGAGAGGAGTGAGTGGTGCTGTGAGAGAGGAGTGAGTGGTGCTGTGAGAGAGAGGAGTGAGTGGTGCTGTGAGAGAGAGGAGTGAGTGGTGCTGTGAGAGAGAGGAGTGAGTGGTGCTGTGAGAGAGAGGAGTGAGTGGTGCTGTGAGAGAGAGAGGAGTGAGTGGTGCTGTGAGAGAGGAGTGAGTGGTGCTGTGAGAGAGGAGTGAGTGGTGCTGGTGAGAGAGGAGTGAGTGGTGCTGTGAGAGAGGAGTGAGTGGTGCTGTGAGAGAGAGGAGTGAGTGGTGCTGTGAGAGAGGAGTGAGTGGTGCTGTGAGAGAGGAGTGAGTGGTGCTGTGAGAGAGAGAGGAGTGAGTGGTGCTGTGTGAGAGAGGAGTGAGTGGTGCTGTGTGAGAGAGGAGTGAGTGGTGCTGTGAGAGAGGAGTGAGTGGTGCTGTGAGAGAGAGGAGTGAGTGGTGCTGTGAGAGAGAGAGGAGTGAGTGGTGCTGTGAGAGAGAGGAGTGAGTGGTGCTGTGAGAGAGGAGTGAGTGGTGCTGTGAGAGAGGAGTGAGTGGTGCTGTGAGAGAGAGAGGAGTGAGTGGTGCTGTGAGAGAGGAGTGAGTGGTGCTGTGAGAGAGAGGAGTGAGTGGTGCTGTGAGAGAGAGGAGTGAGTGGTGCTGTGAGAGAGAGGAGTGAGTGGTGCTGTGAGAGAGAGGAGTGAGTGGTGCTGTGAGAGAGAGAGGAGTGAGTGGTGCTGTGAGAGAGGAGTGAGTGGTGCTGTGGAGAGAGAGGAGTGAGTGGTGCTGTGTGAGAGAGGAGTGAGTGGTGCTGTGAGAGAGAGGGAGTGAGTGGTGCTGTGTGAGAGAGGAGTGAGTGGTGCTGTGAGAGAGAGAGGAGTGAGTGGTGCTGTGAGAGAGGAGTGAGTGGTGCTGTGAGAGAGGAGTGAGTGGTGCTGTGTGAGAGAGGAGTGAGTGGTGCTGTGAGAGAGGAGTGAGTGGTGCTGTGGAGAGAGGAGTGAGTGGTGCTGTGAGAGAGGAGTGAGTGGTGCTGTGAGAGAGAGGAGTGAGTGGTGCTGTGAGAGAGGAGTGAGTGGTGCTGTGTGAGAGAGGAGTGAGTGGTGCTGTGAGAGAGGAGTGAGTGGTGCTGTGAGAGAGAGGAGTGAGTGGTGCTGTGAGAGAGGAGTGAGTGGTGCTGTGTGAGAGAGGAGTGAGTGGTGCTGTGAGAGAGGAGTGAGTGGTGCTGTGAGAGAGGAGTGAGTGGTGCTGTGAGAGAGGAGTGAGTGGTGCTGTGTGAGAGAGGAGTGAGTGGTGCTGTGAGAGAGGAGTGAGTGGTGCTGTGAGAGAGGAGTGAGTGGTGCTGTGAGAGAGGAGTGAGTGGTGCTGTGTGAGAGGAGTGAGTGGTGCTGTGAGAGAGGAGTGAGTGGTGCTGTGAGAGAGGAGTGAGTGGTGCTGTGAGAGAGGAGTGAGTGGTGCTGTGAGAGAGAGGAGTGAGTGGTGCTGTGAGAGAGAGGAGTGAGTGGTGCTGTGAGAGAGGAGTGAGTGGTGCTGTGAGAGAGAGGAGTGAGTGGTGCTGTGAGAGAGGAGTGAGTGGTGCTGTGAGAGAGAGGAGTGAGTGGTGCTGTGAGAGAGGAGTGAGTGGTGCTGTGAGAGAGAGGAGTGAGTGGTGCTGTGAGAGAGGAGTGAGTGGTGCTGTGAGAGAGAGGAGTGAGTGGTGCTGTGAGAGAGAGGAGTGAGTGGTGCTGTGAGAGAGGAGTGAGTGGTGCTGTGAGAGAGGAGTGAGTGGTGCTGTGAGAGAGAGAGGAGTGAGTGGTGCTGTGAGAGAGGAGTGAGTGGTGCTGTGAGAGAGAGGAGTGAGTGGTGCTGTGAGAGAGAGGAGTGAGTGGTGCTGTGAGAGAGAGGAGTGAGTGGTGCTGTGAGAGAGAGGAGTGAGTGGTGCTGTGAGAGAGAGAGGAGTGAGTGGTGCTGTGAGAGAGAGGAGTGAGTGGTGCTGTGAGAGAGAGGAGTGAGTGGTGCTGTGAGAGAGAGAGTGAGTGGTGCTGTGAGAGAGAGAGGAGTGAGTGGTGCTGTGAGAGAGAGGAGTGAGTGGTGCTGTGAGAGAGGAGTGAGTGGTGCTGTGTGAGAGAGGAGTGAGTGGTGCTGTGAGAGAGAGGAGTGAGTGGTGCTGTGAGAGAGAGGAGTGAGTGGTGCTGTGAGAGAGGAGTGAGTGGTGCTGTGAGAGAGAGGAGTGAGTGGTGCTGTGAGAGAGAGGAGTGAGTGGTGCTGTGAGAGAGGAGTGAGTGGTGCTGTGAGAGAGGAGTGAGTGGTGCTGTGAGAGAGAGAGGAGTGAGTGGTGCTGTGAGAGAGAGGAGTGAGTGGTGCTGTGAGAGAGAGGAGTGAGTGGTGCTGTGAGAGAGAGGAGTGAGTGGTGCTGTGAGAGAGGAGTGAGTGGTGCTGTGAGAGAGGAGTGAGTGGTGCTGTGAGAGAGAGAGGAGTGAGTGGTGCTGTGAGAGAGAGGAGTGAGTGGTGCTGTGAGAGAGAGGAGTGAGTGGTGCTGTGAGAGAGGAGTGAGTGGTGCTGTGTGAGAGAGGAGTGAGTGGTGCTGTGAGAGAGAGGAGTGAGTGGTGCTGTGAGAGAGGAGTGAGTGGTGCTGTGAGAGAGGAGTGAGTGGTGCTGTGAGAGAGAGGAGTGAGTGGTGCTGTGAGAGAGGAGTGAGTGGTGCTGTGAGAGAGGAGTGAGTGGTGCTGTGAGAGAGAGGAGTGAGTGGTGCTGTGAGAGAGAGGAGTGAGTGGTGCTGTGAGAGAGAGGAGTGAGTGGTGCTGTGAGAGAGAGGAGTGAGTGGTGCTGTGAGAGAGAGGAGTGAGTGGTGCTGTGAGAGAGGAGTGAGTGGTGCTGTGAGAGAGGAGTGAGTGGTGCTGTGAGAGAGGAGTGAGTGGTGCTGTGAGAGAGAGGAGTGAGTGGTGCTGTGAGAGAGGAGTGAGTGGTGCTGTGAGAGAGAGGAGTGAGTGGTGCTGTGAGAGAGAGGAGTGAGTGGTGCTGTGAGAGAGAGGAGTGAGTGGTGCTGTGAGAGAGGAGTGAGTGGTGCTGTGAGAGAGAGGAGTGAGTGGTGCTGTGAGAGAGAGGAGTGAGTGGTGCTGTGAGAGAGAGGAGTGAGTGGTGCTGTGAGAGAGAGAGGAGTGAGTGGTGCTGTGAGAGAGGAGTGAGTGGTGCTGTGAGAGAGAGGAGTGAGTGGTGCTGTGAGAGAGAGAGGAGTGGTGCTGTGTGAGAGAGGAGTGAGTGGTGCTGTGAGAGAGAGGAGTGAGTGGTGCTGTGAGAGAGAGGAGTGAGTGGTGCTGTGAGAGAGGAGTGAGTGGTGCTGTGAGAGAGGAGTGAGTGGTGCTGTGTGAGAGAGGAGTGAGTGGTGCTGTGAGAGAGGAGTGAGTGGTGCTGTGAGAGAGGAGTGAGTGGTGCTGTGAGAGAGGAGTGAGTGGTGCTGTGAGAGAGAGGAGTGAGTGGTGCTGTGAGAGAGAGAGGAGTGAGTGGTGCTGTGAGAGAGGAGTGAGTGGTGCTGTGGAGAGAGGAGTGAGTGGTGCTGTGAGAGAGAGAGGAGTGAGTGGTGCTGTGAGAGAGGAGTGAGTGGTGCTGTGAGAGAGAGGAGTGAGTGGTGCTGTGAGAGAGAGAGGAGTGAGTGGTGCTGTGAGAGAGGAGTGAGTGGTGCTGTGAGAGAGGAGTGAGTGGTGCTGTGTGAGAGAGGAGTGAGTGGTGCTGTGAGAGAGGAGTGAGTGGTGCTGTGAGAGAGAGAGGAGTGAGTGGTGCTGTGAGAGAGGAGTGAGTGGTGCTGTGAGAGAGAGGAGTGAGTGGTGCTGTGAGAGAGGAGTGAGTGGTGCTGTGAGAGAGGAGTGAGTGGTGCTGTGAGAGAGGAGTGAGTGGTGCTGTGAGAGAGAGGAGTGAGTGGTGCTGTGAGAGAGAGGAGTGAGTGGTGCTGTGAGAGAGAGAGGAGTGAGTGGTGCTGTGAGAGAGGAGTGAGTGGTGCTGTGAGAGAGGAGTGAGTGGTGCTGTGAGAGAGGAGTGAGTGGTGCTGTGAGAGAGAGAGGAGTGAGTGGTGCTGTGAGAGAGGAGTGAGTGGTGCTGTGAGAGAGAGGAGTGAGTGGTGCTGTGAGAGAGGAGTGAGTGGTGCTGTGAGAGAGGAGTGAGTGGTGCTGTGAGAGAGAGAGGAGTGAGTGGTGCTGTGAGAGAGGAGTGAGTGGTGCTGTGAGAGAGAGGAGTGAGTGGTGCTGTGAGAGAGGAGTGAGTGGTGCTGTGAGAGAGAGAGTGAGTGGTGCTGTGAGAGAGAGAGTGAGTGGTGCTGTGAGAGAGGAGTGAGTGGTGCTGTGAGAGAGAGAGGAGTGAGTGGTGCTGTGAGAGAGAGGAGTGAGTGGTGCTGTGAGAGAGGAGTGAGTGGTGCTGTGAGAGAGAGGAGTGAGTGGTGCTGTGAGAGAGAGGAGTGAGTGGTGCTGTGAGAGAGGAGTGAGTGGTGCTGTGAGAGAGAGGAGTGAGTGGTGCTGTGAGAGAGGAGTGAGTGGTGCTGTGAGAGAGAGGAGTGAGTGGTGCTGTGAGAGAGGAGTGAGTGGTGCTGTGAGAGAGGAGTGAGTGGTGCTGTGAGAGAGAGGAGTGAGTGGTGCTGTGAGAGAGAGAGGAGTGAGTGGTGCTGTGAGAGAGGAGTGAGTGGTGCTGTGAGAGAGAGGAGTGAGTGGTGCTGTGAGAGAGGAGTGAGTGGTGCTGTGAGAGAGAGAGGAGTGAGTGGTGCTGTGAGAGAGGAGTGAGTGGTGCTGTGAGAGAGAGAGGAGTGAGTGGTGCTGTGAGAGAGGAGTGAGTGGTGCTGTGAGAGAGAGAGGAGTGAGTGGTGCTGTGAGAGAGGAGGTGAGTGGTGCTGTGAGAGAGAGGAGTGAGTGGTGCTGTGAGAGAGAGGAGTGAGTGGTGCTGTGAGAGAGAGGAGTGAGTGGTGCTGTGAGAGAGGAGTGAGTGGTGCTGTGAGAGAGAGGAGTGAGTGGTGCTGTGAGAGAGAGGAGTGAGTGGTGCTGTGAGAGAGAGAGGAGTGAGTGGTGCTGTGAGAGAGAGAGGAGTGAGTGGTGCTGTGAGAGAGGAGTGAGTGGTGCTGTGAGAGAGGAGTGAGTGGTGCTGTGAGAGAGGAGTGAGTGGTGCTGTGAGAGAGGAGTGAGTGGTGCTGTGAGAGAGGAGTGAGTGGTGCTGTGAGAGAGAGGAGTGAGTGGTGCTGTGAGAGAGAGGAGTGAGTGGTGCTGTGAGAGAGGAGTGAGTGGTGCTGTGAGAGAGGAGTGAGTGGTGCTGTGAGAGAGAGGAGTGAGTGGTGCTGTGAGAGAGGAGGAGTGAGTGGTGCTGTGAGAGAGAGGAGTGAGTGGTGCTGTGAGAGAGAGGAGTGAGTGGTGCTGTGAGAGAGAGGAGTGAGTGTGCTGTGAGAGAGGAGTGAGTGGTGCTGTGAGAGAGAGGAGTGAGTGGTGCTGTGAGAGAGAGGAGTGAGTGGTGCTGTGAGAGAGAGGAGTGAGTGGTGCTGTGAGAGAGAGAGGAGTGAGTGGTGCTGTGAGAGAGGAGTGAGTGGTGCTGTGAGAGAGGAGTGAGTGGTGCTGTGAGAGCAGAGAGGAGTGAGTGGTGCTGTGTGAGAGAGAGGAGTGAGTGGTGCTGTGAGAGAGAGAGGAGTGAGTGGTGCTGTGAGAGAGAGGAGTGAGTGGTGCTGTGAGAGAGGAGTGAGTGGTGCTGTGAGAGAGGAGTGAGTGGTGCTGTGAGAGAGGAGTGAGTGGTGCTGTGAGA